>NC_080066.1:142109116-142459116 GCF_949987535.1 Balaenoptera acutorostrata
CTGTGGAGGAGCAGAGGGGCAGCTGATGTGAGTGAATGTCAGCACCTGAGCTTGTAG
Source organism: Balaenoptera acutorostrata (assembly GCF_949987535.1). Taxonomy (NCBI): domain Eukaryota; kingdom Metazoa; phylum Chordata; class Mammalia; order Artiodactyla; family Balaenopteridae; genus Balaenoptera; species Balaenoptera acutorostrata. The sequence continues at coordinate 142,109,174 of NC_080066.1, forward strand.
CTGGGGTGATATTTACTTTTAATGGCTGCTACTTTTTTTGAAAGAGCTGACCTACTTTTTTTCTCTTCACTCAGCTTCCACCTCCCACTGGCCCCGAGAAAAGGGGCAGGTTGAAAAAAAACCTGTCACAGTATTATATCAGAACCTCTACAGAATGTCATGAGAGGAGAAAACATGGAAAATAATAGAGTTCGAAAACATTTTCTTTTGAGGAAAGGAAAAGTTAGATTTACTCTAGAATCACCCAGACATTCAGGGAGGATTTCATGTCATTCATCCATAGTTAAAATTTGGAAACACTTGAATTGGCAGGTGGACTAACCAAGATCTATTTGCTGTAATTAAACACGTGATATAATAGTCACCTTATGGTAATTCTTTAAATGATTGCAAGCAGCTGGACTTTTTCAAGTTCTAACGTGCTTAAATATACAATAACTGGCAGTGATCAAGCTAAATATGGTAGAAATAAAATAACATAAGAAACTATATTTACAATCATTTCAAAGCTCTAACTAGAATTAGAATGATGGAAGAGAAACTCTAAACTTACTCTTGCAGCTTTCTCTAACTTTGTAGAACAAAACTCTGAACTCTCACCTAAAGGGTAAACCCACCTGATGTGAGATGTTTTTAATTAGATTGAGCCAGACCCCAGAGTGGGTCAGGAAGGAAAAAAGAGGAAAAATCTTCCTCAGAGCTTTTCTTCTACCACTGTTCTCCTGAATAGGCCTAGAAAATAGTCCAAACTTTCTCCCTGGGACAAAAACATAAAGACATATCTTGTTTTTGAAAATAGTGCATGGTCTTTACATGATTTTCAACTCAATTCAACCCTCTTTGAGTACTGTTCTATGCTAGGTACATATGTTAGGCCTCAAACCTGGGCCCTAAATATGAAGAAGACACAATTCCTGGGCCTAAAGAATTTAGTCCATTATGGGAGATGAACCCTTTAGTACTAACTATAAAGCAAAGCGATGGCGATGTTTGAAAAAAGCAAAAATGCATGTCTATGGTATCCCAAATGACTTCCTCAGCCATCATTCATTTAAAGGCTTTTGCCTTTGTCATATTGTTTTTATGTTAATGGAAGGATTTATGAGGCTGTGCTAGAGAAAAAAAATGTTAAAGGCATACTTATACAGAGCTAGCAGTATCTCCTTTGTCAATAACAAATCTAGGTAATTTTAGTTCCTGCTCAATTATGCAAAAGGAAATTGATAGAAGACAGTATAAAACATAGATGTGAATAATACAGAGTAACTCAAGGAGATGGAAATGGAGCAGATTATTCAGACTTCAAACAGGACTGCTAACAAAGATGGCTTTGGTTTCTTGCCACTTCCTTTAGAGCTAGAGAGAACAAGGTGATTTTACGTATTGGAAGTATAAATTGCTTGTACATAGATTTCCCCTTTTCATCCTCAGATTGGATGAAAGGAAAACTATGCCAACTGAAAGCAGGCTTTACATTCTCAGACTCCCTGTTATCTTTTATTTGATTTTGTCATGTTTGACTTTCACTAGCCATTGTTCTTCCAAACCCTTGATCAGGCAGTTTTTCTGGACCCTTCTTCTGAAGTATGATATGACCTTTATTTTCCATTTTTTAATGAATTGACTTATCAGGAGTCATTCTAAATTAAGCATAATAACAATGGAATTCTACATGAAAGACATTCTGGATTTCTGAATGTGCACCAAGAAGAATGTCATTTGAAATAATTAACTAAAAGTAGAATTTCCTATAATAAATCTACCTTGTAGATCAAGTATGAAGATGCTTTTTGCTGGTTTCTGTTTCAACCGTGACTTGCTGCAGACATTTACTCCCTCTGAGGACTCAGTGTTACTGCTTAAGTTAGGACCTTAAATATATAAACATTCTCACAAAAGATAGAAATCAGTGTCCATATAACACAGATGACACTCTAAATTCAACCTTATCTGGAAATAGGGATTTTTGCAGAAATCATTAGATAAAGTGAAGTCATTCTGGATTAGTGTGGGCCCTAAATCCAATGACTTGTGTCCAACAAGAGAGGACACACGGAGATTTCCACAGAGGAAGGACACCATGTGAAGACAGAGGCAGAGATTGGAGTGATGCCTTCACAAGCCAAAGAATGCCAATGATTGCTGGCAGAGAAGGCCTGGGAGAGAGGCCTGGAACAAATTCTCCCTCAGAGCCTCCAGAAGAAAACAATCTTACCGACATCTTAATTTTAGACTTCAAGCCTCCAAAACTGTGAGAGAATAAATTTCTGTTGTTTTGAGCCACGCAATTTGTAGTAATTTGTTATGGCAGCCCTACAAAATTAATATGGTTTCCAATTATTTTTATAACCAAAATACCCCAAGCCTCATTAACATCTGGGCAGGCAAAGAGTCACACATGTAGTAATAACTCAGATTTAATTGGGACTTGCTCACACTTTCTGATGCATGATATTCAGGCCCTTTGAAAAGATTTCCCCCTCCTCACAATCAAAATCCTTTATTTCTGGGTATCTCCAGGGAGGGTTTCTTGGGTACGCACCAATGTCTGCCCCAGTAGACCTTTTCATGGCCCCTGTGGATATCGCTCTTTGCCTGGTACTGTCAATGAAAAACTGAAGAACACGAGGTGCCAAAGTTTCAGGGGGGTTCTGTGACACAGGAGGGAGGTAAGCCTCGCTAACCCTTCTGTGTTACCTTGAGATAAAGGGTTTCTAAAACATTACTGATTTAGTAAAATAGCTTTTTAAATTTCTAAGTGTGTCTTTCTCTCTCCCTAGAAACTAGGCAAGGGGCTATGAAGAAAACAGGGGAAATTCAAATAATATCCGTCAGACTGAACCTATTACTGCCTCTCCATCAGTTAAGGAAGTTTTCCTTTCATCCAATCTGAGGATGAAAAGGGGAAATCTATGTACAAGCAATTTATACTTCCAATACGTAAAATCATCTTGTTCTCTCTAGCTCTAAAGGAAGTGGCAAGAAACCAAAGCCATCTTTGTTAGCAGTCCTGTTTGAAGTCTGAATAATCCGCTCCATTTCCATCTCCTTGAGTTACTCTGTATTTTTCACATCTATGTTTTATACTGTTTTCTATCAATTTCCTTTTGCATAATTGAGCAGGAACTAAAATTACCTAGATTTGTTATTGACAAAGGAGATATCGTTAGCTCTGTATAAGTATGTCTTTAACATTTTTTTTTTCTCTAGCACAGCCTCATAAATCCTTCCATTAACATAAAAACAGTATGACAAAGGCAAAAGCCTTTAAATGAATGATGGCTGATGAAGTCATTTGGGATACCATAGACATGCATTTTTGCTTTTTTCAAACATCACCATCGCTTTGCTTTATAGTTAGTACTAAAGGGTTCGTCTCCCATAATGGACTAAATTCTTTAGGCCCAGGAATTGTGTCTTTTTCATATTTAGGGCCCAGGTTTGGGGCGTAACATATGTACCTAGCATGGAATAGTACTCAAAGAGGGTTGAATTGAGTTGAAAATCATGTAAAGACCATGCACTATTTTCAAAAACAAGATACGTCTTTATGTTTTTGTCCCAGGGAGAAAGTTTGGACAATTTTCTAGGCCTATTCAGGAGAACAGTGGTAGAAGAAAAGCTCTGAGGAAGATTTTTCCTCCTTTTTCCTTCCTGACCCACTCTGGGGTCTGGCTCAATCTAATTAAAAGCATCTCACATCAGGTGGGTTTACCCTTTAGGTGAGAGTTCAGAGTTTTGTTCTACAAAGTTAGAGAAAGCTGCAAGAGTAAGTTTAGAGTTTCTCTTCCATCATTCCAATTCTAGTTAGAGCTTTGAAATGATTGTAAATATAGTTTCTTATGTTATTTTATTTAGCTTGATCACTGCCAGAGTTATTGTATATTTAAGTACATTAGAACTTGAAAAAGTCCAGCTGCTTGCAATCATTTAAAGAATTACCATAAGGTGACTATTATATCATGTGTTTAAATACAGATTGAAAAGAATGTGGATTTGCTACATAGGAAAGAAGCCTCATGATGGTAATTTCCTTCAGAAGCTGCTTTCACATCTGAAACCTAGGATATACTACTTAACTCATTTTCTGGCATCCAAAACAAAGTATAAAAATAAGAAGTGGAGAAAATGTTCTTCTATTACCGACAAGAAAAACTCTGCCTTTATTCATGCTGAAAACCAAAGTCAGCCGAGGGAGAAACTGAAGCTCCTGGCAGGTGAAGGGAATGTCAGTTTCAGGACTTCGTGGAGCCTGGTTTTCACATCTTCCTCTCACAGCCTCCAGCACTTTCTGAAGCCAAGTTTCAGTCTGTGGGCCAGACTAATATATTGACATGAAATCTCCTGCGCTACTTTGTATCCTTCTAATAAACAATGCTTTATCATAAGAAGTTTACTTTCATATATTAAAAAATAAAATACATTTTAGAATCCTCTAGAATTTACAATATTTCTGAAGGTCCTTGAGATGATAGCATTTTCAACTCATAGCATAGTACACTGCCACTGCAAGTTCCTGTTCAGATAAACTTTGTATATTACAAAATGGATTCTCCCCAATGCAAAATAATAATAAATAATGGCTACATCTACCATCTAATTTTTATTACTTATTATCTGTGGTTCAGCATGTTAACTATAATGTAACAATTATAAAAGGTTATAGCATTTTCCATTACAATTATTAGCAGCATTATAATGTTAGCAGTGTTATAATGGTTCAAGTTAAGCTCATCCTTATAAAAACTGAATGTTTCATAAGAACAAAGAATTGACTAGAAATGTCAATTTAATGGGAATATGACGGAAAGTTAAATTTCAATATCATCTAATGCACTATTTTTACTGTTAAGAACTAGTTCTATGTCAGAATAAAAAAATGCAAAACATAACAAAGAGAACTTCCAGGGACAACCCACACTTGTCTTCAACTTACTAGTAGCACATTCAGAGAGTAAAATTTACTAGTGGCACATTTAGAGGGTAAAATTGTGACCCATGTACCACATTTTGGTGGTTATTTCAAATATTTACTCATGATTCAGTTTTTGATTTGGACTTGAGGGCAATGTATATTAGCAGCACAGCTAGAAGTAATGTCAAGAAATAGACCAGTTGTTAAAATATTACTCCATGGCCTTTGTAGTGTGCTGTTTAGTCTTAAGTGACACTCTGACAGTGAATTTTTGCATTGATGCTTCAAAGTATAAAAATAATCTGCTGAATTGTATCTAGGGGAGAAGATGAAATTCTGATTATCACAACAAATATTTATGAGGACTGGAAACATTTTAAAAAATGCTTAAGAATCCCAGAGTTAAAATGTCCTTCCTGAGATGGTCTACCCAGTCCCAAAGCATGAGATAGCATTGCAGCTAAGTAAGTACACTATTTGAGAAATTGGAGATTCTAATAAATTGTTTATTTTTCCCACAAAATATTCAACAGCTTTTAGATCTAGGAAATGTTTTCATCTAATCAACAACCTGTAGGTCTAAGTAAAAGTCCTTTTTCACTGTTACTCAGCATAACAAAGAGAAGATTTTGACATACACAGATTGTTAGCAGTACATTGCTCTTCCATCTCCAAATGAAAATTAACACATGAAGCATATTTGAAAAGGGCTCTGGAGGAAATAGCTCCTGAGGCCAGGGCTCTTCAGTTTTTTGTTGGACCAACCCACCTTCCATGTACAATCTGTTTTCCTCTTCCAAACTTTGACAGCACTTTCATCATTATTGGCAACAGAATTGTCAGATGAGGTGATCCAGTTCAGACTAGAAGGACTATCTTCACACAAATCTGAGAGGTAAATGCTTGTCTGTCAGCATATATCCTTTTTAATATATTCACATTTTTCTTTCTAGATTACTTTTTGATGGAATGAGATTAATAGACATGTTTCTCATTGAAAAATTTGTAGCATGTTCTTCTTTCGCCCTAAACTTACCTCAACGACTTTAAACAGAAACTTCCAACCCATTGTCCTAACATTTAAAAATTCTCCATTTTATATTTAACATCTTTATTGGATTATAATTGCTTTACAATAGTGTGTTAGTTTCTGCTTTATAACAAAGTGAATCAGCTATACATATACATATATCCCCATATCTCCTCCCTCTTGAGTCTCCCTCCCATGGGGAGTGGGAAGGGTAAGCTGGGAAAAATTCTCTATTTCAAAATTTAATTACAGTTCTTTTTTCTTTGGAAGTGAAATTTACATACAGTGACATGCCTCTGTCTTAAGTGTACAAATCTAGTAGTTTTGAAGAAGGCATACACCTGGGTAACTCATACTCATGTTAAAATATAAAACATTTTCCTTACTTCAGACTATTCTCTCATGCTCTTCCTGTGTAATTTCTCCCCATTAAAAGCAACTATTTTTCTGATTTGTTTTGCCTGTTCTAGGGTTTCATATAAATGGAATCACACACAGCATGCAGTCTTTAGATCTGGCTTATTTCCTTTGGTATAATGTTTATGAGATTCTTGCACATTGTTGTGTGTAATTTTTTTATTGTTGTTAAGAAGTAGTCCATTGCATGATTAAACAAGAATTTGGTTATTTTACTGCTGATAAATATTTACATGGTTTCCAGTTTTATTACTACTGTGAATAAAGCTGCTGGAACATTCTTGTACAAGTATCTATGTGGACAGGTTTTTATTTCTCTTGGGTAAATGCCTAGGACTGAAATTGTTGGAGCATAGAGTAGTAGTATATTTAACCTTAAAAGAAACTTCCAAACTGTTTTCCAATTTTCTGTTTTTTATCATTTTATTCTCCCACTAATAACATAAATAACATATAAGAGTTTCCGTTGTTATCCAATCTCCCCAAAGTTTGGTACTGACAGCCTTTTTAATTTTAGCCATTCTAGGGACTTGCAGTGACATGCTATTATGGTTTTAATAGCTAATGTCCTGAAAACTAATACAAGCTTGCCTGTGCTTATTGGGCATTCATGTATCATCTTTATCAAGTCCTTTATATGTTTTTAAAACTGGATTTTGTCTATTCTTGACTTATAAGAATTCTTAGTGTATTCTGCATATAAAGTGTCATATATATGTTATATAAATATTTGCTGGTTCATTTTCTTAAAGCTCTATTTTTATGAGTAGAAGTTTAAATTTTGATTAAGTATACCATAACATTTTTTTCTTTTATGGTTGCTTTCTGTGTCTGCCTAAGAGATGTTTACCTAACCCCAGGTCACAAAGATATTCTCATTCTCATGTCTTTTTTCTAGAAGTTATATAATGTTAGCTTTTAGTTTTAGGTCAATAATCTTTCTCAAACTTCTTTTTTTGTATATAGTGAGACATTGGAGTTGAAGTTTACTTTTTTCATACGTATATTCAGTAATACAAAATCATATTCAAAACCATTAGTTGCAAATGGTTGAATTTTTATTGAATTGTTCCATTGAATTGTTTGGATCGCTGTATCAAAAATCAACTGGAACAACTGAGAAATCCCAGACAGGATAACACAACAAGCAAAGAAAGTTTGAAAGGTGGAAAAAAAAAAGGTGGACAGCCTAGGCTTCTGGGGACTTGAGGAACAACAGTGGTGAGTTCTGTTTCCTCATTGCCTTCTATATATCTCTGGACAGAGTGCTGCAGAAGCCTCCAACTCTGAAAGCCAATAGGCACAGTTAAAAAGGCTTCAAGTAAACCCTTACCTCTAGTTTAAGGGCCCACAATAGGGTGACCCAACAAGAATAAACTTATTGGCAATTCCCACCCTACTCCAATCAAATACCAATGGAAAAAGTTCACCCCCACCCACTATCGTTTCAGAAAGACCAAGTGGAAATTAATCTTTCACCCACTCCCCAGTCCAACAGAAGCAGGCAGCACTCTGATTCCCCTGCCCTATGCTGTGATGAGCTAAGCAGGAAGCTGCTGTTACATCCTTGCTGGCCTACAGAAAGCTGTGCTCCAATTTCCCCAGCAAGGATTTGTCAGTGGGGTTCAGCAGCAACTGAACTTCTATTTCCGCCCAGCAGCAACCGGCTTAGCAAAGCAGTGTGAGGTGGGACTCGGCACCGTCAGGCTTTACTCCCGCACCCATTTAGGGCCAAGGGGGTGACTAAGATACTATCCAATTATTCATCAACGAAGTAGAAGGAGGTGTGGGAAGCAGGGCTAGCTGGCATTCTGTTTCCCCCTCCCCTCTTCTGATATCAAAGGGCGAGGAGTTGACTATACATACCCAATTGGCCCTAGTGCTATACTTCAACATGAAGACTGCCTACTAATAAAAGATGATAAAAAAATAGAATCCATAGTCTCTCAACATAACATCCAAAATATCCAGGAGACAGTAGATAAAAATCACATACCAAGAACCAGGAGATGATTTAATTATTGGAATTATCTGATAAGGTTTCAAAGCAGCCATCATTAAAATGCTTTAATAAACAATTATATATTCTTTTGAAATACATTAAAAATTAGAAAATCTTAGCAAAGTAATAGAAACTATAAAAAATAATCAATATAAACTGTAGAGCTAAAAAATATAAATACCAAAATTTTAAAACTTGATAAATAATGGAATGGGGATGACAGAGAATGGAATCAGTGAACTTGAGCATACAACAATAGAATTTATCCAGTTTGAACAACAGAGAGAAAATAAATTTTCTAAAAATGAACAGAGTCTCAGGGACCTTTGGAACAATAACAAAAAAGTTAATGTTTATATCATTAGAGTGCCAGAAAGAGAAGAGAGAGAGTTGAACTGAAAAATTATTCAAAGAAATAACAGCTGAAAACTTCCCATATTTGGCAAAAGACATAAACCTACAGATTCAAGAAACCAAACTAATTTCAAATAGGATAAACCAAGATACATCATCAGTAAATTTTAGAGAGCTAAAGACAAAGATAACAACCAGCCTGAAAAAAGCCCACAGTATCTATAGGGGAACACCGATTTAAATGGAGACCAGGAGGAAGTGACACAATATTTTTAAAGTTATGAAAAAGAAAGAACTGCCAATGGCACATTTTATGTCCAGGGAAATATCCTTCAGAAAGGGGGAATAAAGGCATTTTCAGATGAATCCATAACCCATGTGTGATCATGATATAAAAATCAGACAAATCTCAATTGAGGGACATTCTGCAAAATACCTAACCAGTACTCCTTGAAACTATCAAGGTTATCAAAAACAAGGAAAGTCTGAGAAACTGTAACCACCCAGTGGAACAAAAGAGACACATGATGACTAAGTGTAATGTGGAATCCTCAACTGGACATGGAACAGAGAAAGGACATTAAGAAAAACTAAGGAAATATGAATAAAGTATAGATTTTAGTTAATATGTCAGTTCATTAATTGTGACAAATGTACCATACTAAAAATAAGATGTTAATAATGGCAGAGTCTAGGTGGGGGATATATGGGAACTCTCTGTACTCTCTTTGCAAGTTTTCTGTAAATCTAAACCTATTATAAAGTAGGAAGTTTATTTTTAAAAGATGCCCTTAAGATATAAAGAAGTCTTACAACTGAATAATACGAGATAGCAATCCAAAACAAATGGCCAAAATATTTGAAAAGATCCTCAGAAAAGAAGTTCAGATGGCAGATAAGTACATAAAAAGATTACCAACACTATTAACTATTAAGGAAGTATGAATTAAAGCTGCAGTGAAATACCACTAGACATTCACTAGAATGACTGTAATCAAAAAGACTGACAATGTGAAGGGTTGGCAAGAATGTTGAATAAATGTTGCTAGAAATGCAAAATGGTACAGCTACTTTACAAACAGTTTGGCAGTTTCTTGTGAAGTTAAATATACATTTATAGAATCCAGGAATCCCATGCCTAGATATTTGCCCAAGAGCAATTAAAACACAGCTCAATCAAAACACTTGAACAAAAAATTCTGAGGCCATTTTATTCATCAAAGTCTAAAAGTGAAAAGATCCCTAATATCTGTCAATTGTCAAATGGAAGAACAAATTGTGGTATATCCATACCATAGAATACTACTTAACAATTGTGATGTTTTTGTTATGTGCCAACTTGGTCATGCTGAACTAAAGTTCCCAGAATTCCTTTTTCATCTATGTTTCTGGTTAGCATGTGATACTTTTAATGTTCTTATTTTCCATTTGTATATTCTCTTGGATAAAGTGTTTTTTCAAGCCTTTTGCCCATTTGTTAGTTGGGGTGATTTTTTCCTTTCTGTTGAGATATGAGAGTTCTTTACAGATTCTTTATGTATTCTGGATACACATGTTTTGTTGGAGATCAGATTTGCAAATATTTTTCCCAGTCTGCAGCTTGTCTTTTTATTCTCTTAGCAGTATTTCATTGCTTATTCACAGCAGTGTATCCACTGAAAAAAATGTTAATTACGATGAAGTTTAATTTGGCAATCTTTTTTTCTCTTTGATGGACTGTTCTTTTAAAATTGTGTCTGGGAACTTTTAACCTAAATCCCAGTAATAAAGATTTTCTCCTATTTTAAAGTTTTATTATAGTTTTATGTTTTGAATTTAGTTCTATGGTTCATTTTGAATTATTTTTGTATAAGGGATGAGGTTTGAGTCAAGATTGTTTTTTTGCATGTCAAATTATCCCAACACCATTTGTCAAAAAGACAATCTATTCTGTATGAAATTGGCTTTGCAACTTTGTCAAAAATCAATTGGCCAAATGAACTGAATTATTCTGAATTGTACATTTAAAAGCATAAATGTGATTAACTTCATGTGTATTTTCCCACAATAAAATATCAGCTGGTCATATTTATGAGGAACTATTTATGGATTCTATGTTCAATGAAACATCTATCTGCTCTGTTGACATCTGTATCTGCTCATTCACCAGGACCATGCTGTCTTGATTATTTAGATTTTTACATGTGTTTAAATTGGGTAATGTGAGTCATTCGACTTTATTTTTCTTTTTCAAAATTACTTTGGTTATTCTATTTTTTTACCTTTCCCTATAAATTTTTGAATCAACTTGTCTAGTATCTATCTACAAAAATTCCTGTTGGGATTTTTCTTCAATAAGTAGATTAGTTTGGGGAAAATTGACATCTTAACTATTTTTTTTCAGCTTTGCTGAGGTGTTATTGACAAAGAAAATTGTAAGATCATCTTAACTATTTTAAGTATTTCAATCCAAGACATAGTATACCTTCTGATATACTTACATCGTCCTTGAATTGTTTCATTAGTGATTCGTAGCATTATGCATAGAGAGCCTGCACATGTTTTGGTAGATTTATACCTAAAAATTTCAAGTTTTGGTGCTAATGTAAGTTATACTATTTTTCAAAATTTCATTTTCCAGTTATTCATTGCTAGTACATAGAAATAAGATTGATATTTGTGTGTTGACCTTATGCCCTGCTGCTTTACAAGACATTTATTAGTTCTAGAAACTTTTTGATAGATTCCACGAACATTTTCACCTAGATAATCATGTAATCTGTGAATAGGGACAGTTATGTTTCTTTATTTCTGATATATATGCTTTTAATTTCTTAGATTTTCTCTACCTTATTTTCTCTACCTTATTGTACTGACTATGACTTATAATGTTGACTAGTAGTGGTGAGGGTAGACAGTTGGCTTTATTCACAATGTTAGAGTGAACACATTCAGTTTCTTACTATTAAGTGATATTTGTGGTAGGTTTTTGTAGATGTTGTTTATCAAGTTGAGGAAGTGCCTTATATTCCCAGTTTGATGAGTTTTTGTGATGAGGGAATAGATGTTGAATTTTGTCAAATTCTTTTTCTGCATCAATTGATATCATTATGTGATTTTTTTTCTTTATTGCATTAATATGGTGGGTTACATTGACTGACTTTCAAACATTGAACAAACTTTCAGTTCCTGGAATAAACATCATTCAGTTATGTTGTACTCTTTTTTCTATATGTAATTAGATTAAATTTGCTAGTATATTACTGAAGATTTTTTGTGTCTGTATTTAAGAGAAATACTTGTCTATAGTTTACTTGTATGTCTTGGCAGAAGTTAGCATTAATTTATTATTATTATTGATGTTTTCAAAGAATCATCTTTGGGTTTCACTGATTTTCTCTATTGATATTTTCAACGACTCATCCTTGGGTCACTGATTTTCTCTTTTCAATTTTATTGAATAGATTTGGTTTTTATTATTTCCTTTATTCTACTTACTCTGGGTTATTTTACAGTTTTCAGTTTTTAAGGTGAAAAAATAGATTATTCAGTTGAGATCTTGCTTCTTTTCTAATATAATCATTTAAGGGTATAAATTTACCTCTAAGCACTGCCTGAGATACATCCCACAAACTTTCATTTATTTGGACTTTCATACTCATTCAGTTCCAAATATTTTCTAATTTTCCTGTGACTTCCTTTTTAATCCATGTATCATTTAGATATGTTGTTTAATTTTCAAGTATTTGGAGATTTTCTTGTTATCTTTCTGTTATTAAGTTCTTGTTGAATTCCATTATGGTCAGAGAACATAATTTGCATGATTTCAATTATGTTAAATTTGTTTAATGTTTGGTTTAAGATATAGTAGTTTTTAAAAATTTATTTATTCAACAATTATTTTAAAAATACCTGTTATGTATTACACATTGCGCTAGGCAATAGAGATACAACAGTAAACTATAGAGGAGAGGATATTCCTTGCCCTTATGGGTAAGTGAGAGAAATCAAGTGGAGAAAAGAGATATTAGGTATGCAATTAGTTAATCATTTAAATATAATATTGATAAGTATTACAAAATTGATCTGTATAAGAGTTTTATCAGATTCTAGTTTGAGTAAAAAAAAACTACATATTTTCTCAGTATAGTATTTCTAATATAATATTTTATTTCAAAATAACATCTATTTGAAAACATTATGGCGATTTTGGTCTTAATTCGTTTTTGTAATGTATAACTTTTGCCACCTGATCGTAAGAAAGTCAAAGAATGTTTTTATAGATTATAGTGAAACGGCTATATAAATTTGGAACAACTTGACTCTAATCTTCCAAAGCAGAGGTTCTCCAAGTGTGGTTCTTGGATCAGCAGCCTCAGTCTCACTTGGGAATTTGGTCAGCATTGCAGATTCTTGGGCCTCACCCCAGACCTACTGAATTAGAAATTCTGGAAGTAGGGTGCAGCAAATAGGGTTGTAATAAGCCTTCCAGGTGATTCTGAGGCATGTTAAAGTTTGAGAACATGTGTTCTAAATGGTTCGATATTTGGCCACTCAAGGAAAGTAATATAGTATGTGAATAGTATTAATAAATTTGGGAAAATATGACAGTGACATTTCTTCATTCTTGGGTTTTATAAAGATTTGATTTGATCTTTAAGAAATATAATGAGCCATTATCATTCTGGGATATATCCTGAGTACTTTGAGGATCCATAAATTTATGAATATATGATATAGTAATTTTGTTTTAAGATATAGTTTGTCTTTTTTTCTTCTCTATTTCAGCAAACGATCCATAGGATTTGAGAATAATGTTTATTCTTCTGTTGGTTTGGGGTGTTTTCAAAATGCCATGTGTGTTGGTTACTGGTGTTATCTGGTTCTTTATCTATAGCCTATTGACTTTCTATTGGTTACTGAGAAAGGGGTTTTGAATCTCCAAACTATAATTGTTGGTTTGTTTATATCTCCTTTTAGTTCTATCAGTTTTTGTTTCTTCTAGTTTGAAATTCTATCGGTATGTGCTATATGCAAACACATTTAGGATTTTTGTGTTTTTTTGCTGACTTGACCTTTTGATTGTATGTACAGTTGACCCTTGAACAACAGGGATTTGAACTGTGTCAACTTATATGCAATATTTTCAATAAATACATACTCCATAATCCACATTTGGTTTAATCTGTGAAGGGCCGACTGTAAAGTTATATGTGGATTTTTGACTGTGCTGGGGTTGGTGCCCCTAACGCCCATGTTGTTCAAGGGATAACTGTAATTTCCTTCTTTACTCCTGGTAATTTTACTTGATTCAATATAAACTTTTCTGACAGAATATATCTACTCCAGCTTTCTATTGATTAGTGTATATATGGGATATCTTTTTGTATCCTGTTCCTTGAAAATATTTTATTGTGCTAAAATATACATAAAATAAGATTTACCATCTTAACCAATTTAAAGTGTAAAGTTCAGTGGCATTAAGTACATTCACAATGTTGTGCAACTATCACCACCATCTAACTCTATAACTTTTTCATAATCCCAAACAGGATCTCTGTACCCATTAAAAATAACTCTCCATTCTCCCCACCCCACAGCCCCTAATAACATCTGTTTTACTTTCTGTCTCTAAGAATTTGCCTATTCTAGGTACCCTATATATGTGGAATTATACGATTTTTTTGTGTGTCTGGCTTTCTTTCACTTAGCAAAATGTTCTCAAGGCTCATCCAAGTTGTAGCATGTATCAGAATTTTATCCCTTTTAACCATTTCATTCCATTATATGTATATGCCACATTTTGTTTATCCATTTACCTGTTGTGGATATTTGGGTTGTTTTCAACGTTTTGGCTATTGCGAATAATGCTGCTATGAACATAGGCATTCAAGTATCTGTTTGAATAAAGCTTTTAAGTATATAATGAGAAGTGGAATTGCTGTATCATATAGTAATTCTTCTATTTTAGCTTTATGAGGACCCCCCAAACTGTTTTGCACAGTAGCTGAACCATTTTATATCTCTTCAAGAATGCACAAGATTTCCAATTTCTCCAGCATCTTCACCGATATTTATTTTCCTGTTTTTTATAATAGCCATGCTAATGAGTGTGAAGTAGTATCTCGTTGTGATTTTAATTTTAATTTACCCAATGGTTAATAATGTTGAGATATTTCCATGTGCTCACTGGTCATTTGCATATGCTCCTTGGAGAAATGTCTTTTCAAGTCCTTATGTATTTTTTAAATTAAATTGTTTACTTTTTAGTAGTTGCTGACTTATAGGAGTTCTTTATCTATTCTGGACATCAATCCCTTATCAAATAAATGCTTTGCAGATATTTCCTCTCATTCTGAGGGCGGCTTTTTCACTCTGTAGATAATGTCATTTAATGGACAAAAGTGTTAAATTTTAATGAAGTCCAGTTTATCTACTTTCCTTTTGTTGTTTGTACTTTATGACAATGTTGAAATCATTGGCAAATCAAATGTCATGAATATTTTCCTCTAGGTTTTTTTTTTTTTAATAAAGTTGTCACAGTTTTAGTTCTTACATTGAGATTTTAGTCCATTTTGAGTTAATTTTTGTATATGGTGTAAGGTAAGGGTATAATTTCAGTCTTTTACATATGGATATCTAGCTTTCCCAGCACCCTTTGTTGAAAAGACTATCCTTTCTTTGTTAATGGTCTTGACACCCTTGTCAAAAATCAATTGACCATATATGCAATAGTTTATTTCTTGACTCTCTATTTGATTTCATTTATCTATGTATCTGTTTCCCATGCTAGAATCATGCTGTTTGTTATGGTAGATTTGTAGCAAGTTCTGAATTCAAGAAGTATGAGTTCTCCAACTTTATCTTTTTCAAGATTGTTTTGGCTATGTGGGGCCCCTTGAAATCACAAATGAACTTAAGGATAGATTTTTCTATTTATGCAAAAACATTGTTGATATTTTGTTAGGAATTGCTTTGAATCTTCAGCTGGCTTTGGGTAGTATTGCCATCTTAAAAATATTAAGTCTTCCAATCCATGAATGTGGGACTTTTTAAGTTTATTTTTATGTCTTCTTTAATATATTGCAGGAATGTTTTGTAGTTTGCAGTGTACAAGTCTTTTCCACCCTGGTTAAATTTATTCTTAAGTACTTTATTCTTTTTGATGCTATTTTTATGAAATTCTTTCTTAATATCCTTTTTGGATTGCTCATTGTTAATGTATAGAAATGCAACTGATTTTTACATGCTGATTTTATATCCTACAACTTTCTGAATTTGTTTATCATCTCTAACTTTTCTGTGGAATATTTAGGGTTTCTACATATAAGATTATGTCGTCTGTGAACAGAAACCATTTTACATCTTCTTTTCTAATTTGGATGTCTTTTATGTTTTTTTTTTTTTTTTTTACTTCTCCAATTTCTCTGGCTAGATCTTCCAATAGAATGTTGAATTGAAGAGAAACTATATTTGACATTAATAATAATAATAAAAATATATATGTCAGACATTAAGCTAAGTGTTTCATATACATGTTTCTATTTAACTTTCATTACAATGCTAAAAGATAGATACTATCATCCCCATTTTAGAGATAAGGAGAATGAAGCAGATGCTAAATAAATATCATGAGATTACATACCTAGAAAGTGATGGACCGACCTGGAGTTTGAATCAGGTGTGAGTGACCTCAAAAACAATAAACTTTCCTGTACACTTTGCCTTTATGTCAATTACAAAAGCAATACCATTAGTGAACTTTCTAAATTATGTATTTCTCATTTGCTAGGTAATGTTCCTTTAGGTATCCTTTTTCCTCACTGATTTCTTTCAAAGGAAGGCGACCTAACAAAAATTTACATTTTGTGGATATTTGGAATTTTAAATATTTGCTCGGAGGAAAAAGACTGAGTGTAAAATCTTTAATTACAGCAGATAAATTCTACATTCTTCTAAAACTGTGATAAAATCCATCAAGAGAAGTCATGGGTGACTTCTGGAGTCTGCATCATAAATGGAAATTCAGTAGCAGAAAATCTAAAAGATTCTTTAAGTTCGATTTGTTTCTTATCTGAATCACTAATTAAAACCAGACAGACTGTTTATATTTGGGTGATGATGCATGAAAAATGAAGATAAGTAATTTTGTATTTGTCTTTTAATAGCAAATACACCATTATAGGTAAAAGCATAGATTAGCATCCTTCTTGGCATACTCCAAAAATGATCCTATTTATGTGAAAAAACAGTAATTGAACAAGATGGACAGAGCATAAGTTTGGCAAGAAGATCAATCCTGCACTCTGGTGAATGGCTGTAACTCAAAATTTCTTATTGTTTCCATAGTTTTGTAATCACTCTTTCACTTAACAGTCTTTTCTGTAATACTAGCTTTTTAAAAATGCTTTTTTCAGTACTCCCAAGAAATTATCATCAGAAGCAAGAAGCTCGCTTCTGGAAGAACTATTAACTAGTTCAAGAGTCAGCTGATGAGAAAGCCAATGGTCTTAGTATTGCTTACAGTCAGGCTTCTTAAAGGTTCAAAAAGATAAACAGTTCCAGTGTACTAGATTCACTATAAATTTTTCATTATCATATATACATATATATCTGATTATATCAATATTGTATATACACATATAGCTAATATTTATAGTATAGATGAAGGATATAGTATGCTTCCTTGCATACCCTATGTAGAGACCTTACAATTAGGTTCTCTGTTAAGCACTGGGTGACACAAATTTGTATAAGACATGGAGACTTCCACCTGTGCTTTAAGAGCAGATGAAACATAGTAGAACTACCTCTGTAACATATGGCCTATCTGAATAATTCAGAATTCTATAGAAAGACAAACTTAAATACTTTTGTCTTGTATTGTGATATAGCCACACAGTAATATAGCAACCAATAGAATAAAGTCATCAAGAAGGAGAATAAAAAAGTGGCACAAAGTCAGATAGAGAATTAGGAAAGGTATCATAAAAAGGGAGACAGAACTTGCAAGACACATAAAAACAAAAGTTCTTCAGATAAGAAGAAAATCAAGAGAATTATCTATTAATGAATGAGTAGGGAATATTAGAATTACACCTAACATTGAAAATATGGGGGTTTAAATACTATTAGGATCATAGATAGAAATTATGATCTTTTGAGCAAAAATAAATAATGTAAAACTTTTAGAAAGAACATGATCCATCTGCATCCATCTCACCAGACACATATCGGGATGTTTGCAAGTTTAGACCATGAGATGGAGAGGAGGTGGGATCTTAAAGCAAAAGTTTTTGGTACAACACAAGAAATGGCTGGTAATAACTAAACAGTGGTAATATAACTTATACTAATATAAATAATAGTGAATGCTGTGTTACTGAAAGCATTCAAGCAGAACTTAAGTGACTATATGTCAAGAGGTGATTGCTTTTTTAGAGTGAAAAATTAGAATAAGTAGATGACTTCTAAGCTTCGTTTCAAATCTAAGATATTATTTTTCTATCACATTTAATTTTTTGTTTATATTCCTTTTCCTGATCCTATTCCTTTTAGTAATAAAATTTTCATTTATTTCCCTTTGCTGTAAATATTAATTGCAAAATCTATCACTTCCCCAGTATTGACTACTGCATGTTATTTACTGCAGCAAAAGTTATGACCTATGAAACTAAAAGAGTGGAAAACAGTCTTTCAGGAAATAACACCTCATTAAATATGCAACTCATGTCAAAAATGTCATGCTATTATAATATTTTATTATTATAGAATTAAAATATGTTCATTGTAGAAAATTTAGAAGATTCATATGAAATGTAAATTATCCTGTGGACCAAGAGAGGGAAACATTTTTTCTCTCCTCTCTTCCTCCTCTTTCACTTTCTGAAACAGAGATTTAACATTATAGGCTATAGATTGGAATGCTGCTAGGGTATATTTTCCAGTGGTCAGAGTCATTATATTTTAAAAAGTTAAACACTGGATGAAATTTTTTCCCCTCTTCACACCTTCAAATAGGAGGCAGTAGTTGTAATTGAATCCAGGCCTTTCGTGAGACCCTGTCTGTTCCCCTCTCTTTTCTCTGCCACCACAATCTAGAAGGTCCCAAGATGAAGGCTGGACTTGGGAGTAGAGGGAAATGGGGGTTGAGTGAGCATTAGATTTAGAAGAGATTATTTAGATCTCTATCATGGGGCACCACCTTGTTGGGATGTCAGATATACTGCCAGATAACAAATTTGTTCCTTGGAGGATTTGTGTAGAAGAATGGCTGAAATATGGGATGGAAGTCCAGTATTACTTGATTACCTGGTCAAATATTACCTACCAAAACTCTAGTCTCACTCTGATTCCTAACAATTCCTTCTACCCAGAGATGAATTTTGGAATACTTTAGTGCAAAGCCTTACTGTCTTCCTTCCATATTTTGAATCCAGGAATTTTTTTTAATCTTCCAAAGTACAGAGAACTGTAATATTTATAATTTAACAATTACTTTACATGGTATGAAGTAAATTTATAACATAACTTTGGAAGTTTCATTGCATCTATACCTAATTATTTCACACATGAGTGGCAAGAATGTTAGTACCTACACAATGGCCATATTTTCTCCTTTTCCTGTCCATTTAACCTCGATTTTGTTTGGGGTTGCAGTGTATTTATCCCCTAGGAAATGATTGAAGAGTGTTCCATATAAATCATGGAAATTCTATCTCTTTTTCCAGATACCTACTTTCCCAGCCTCCCTGCATCTAAAATTTGCCATATGACTCACTTCTGGCCAATGAGAGGTAGGGGCAAGTCTACCGAGATAGGGAGACTTCTGGGAAATATCACCCCTCCCCATGATGAATGGAGAGCTTTATTTATCATTTACTTCATTTTCTCCAGGTTGCTGCTTGGATCTGTGGCCATAATTTTATGGCCAACAGAAAGAGGACTAAAAAAATGCCGCCCAGTGAGGATGGCAGAGAAGGATAGAAAGAGCCTAGTTTCTCAATCGGATTGCAGAAACAAACTAGGAGTAGACTATTTCCACACTATTAATATGATCTTCTGTGCCTTGCAGCAAAATACAACTTATGCTTCCCCTCTTACCAGCAGAGCTTTGAAGAACATTTACATAGTTAAGTCTTTATTCACATTCATGATTATGTCTTTATGATAAATTTCTAAAGATAGAATTATTAATTCATAGGATGCAAAACACTAAAGCTTTTGATGTATATTGCCAAAATTCCTCGAGAAAGACAGTAGACATTGAGGATTCAACAAACACTATAGAAACCCTTTCAGAAGTAAATTGTACCAAAAATGTCAATTTTCCTTAAGAAGATCCTATATCTCTACAACTTTCTGGAAAGTCCAGAAAAATCCCAAGAGAAAACAGAGGGTCCATAAAGTCTGGAAAACATAATCAAATATATAGAATGTCATGAAAGACATTCTCTATCTGTAAATGCATGCATACATAAAAAAAAATTATCTAACTTTCCAGACTTATGTACAACTGGTAGAACTATCAACTGGCAATGCTGTTTGAGTTCAGAGTTTAAGTACCTTGATTAGGATGTGCAGGAAATCACTCCATAGCACAGCATAACTCTGCAGCTAATGTGTTGTCTTCTGAAGACTGTCACAGGAGAGCCTAAAGTAAAACTGGAATTCTACTCTCAGACACTTAGGGTGAGCTTCTAAACTTAAAAGTCCTCACTGTGCCATCTTCTCAGTCTCCCATCTTTGGTAAATGTCATTCCAAAGAGTTATAAAGCCAAACTTCAGCAATAGCATACTAAATGCAGTGAAATGGTAGAGAAACATACGGCAGGCTTATTACTCCAATATAGTTCTAATTACTGACATAGCAGAACCCCATTATCAGGTTAGTTAACTGAGAGGTGAAAGAAAGGTTGAATGTACAGAATGTCCTTTTGAGAAGTTTTTATTTTTTTGATATCTGTATTATAGCTCCATTCGACAAGTCTTTTCTGTGTATACCACTGTGACTATTCCTAATATCTAAATTTATATGCTAAGATATGTTTAAAGCAAAGTTCTGGGCCATAAAATGTTACTTCCCTTAATAAACAATTTATTTCCAGCTTCCTCTGGGGTCAGTTAACAGTAGGAATGCATGGGATTTTAAAAGATCTATTCACTCTAATAAGAATAACAAGTTCATTCTTACTATTGCTGACTGCTCTCTAATAAAATGGGCCCATTTACTTCTAGCTATATATTAAGTCAGAACATTACATACATGGAATGTGAGACTATCAACCTGGTCTTTCACCTTGAAATGTTTACAAATTAATTGAGAAGAGAGTACAAGTATAAAAGGAAAGTTAACTATGTTTCCCTATGTTAACACAGGGAAAATACCTGTGGTTAAGATTGGAATTATGCTGCCACAAGCCACCTTCAGTATGGGCTTCTGGCTACCAGGACTGTGAGGCAATACATTTCTGCTGTTCTTAGCCACCCAGTTTTTGGTACTTTGTAAAAGCAGCCCTAGGAAACTGTGTTCTCCCTAGTACTTCTCACCATCTGAAAGTTACCTCATTTGTTTACTCATTTACATTGTCTCTCCTCCACAGAATATGTTTCATGAGAGCAGGGACCACAGCAGCTAGAGATCCATAGATGGATGAAATATAACGTTTATCTGTGAGGGATTGAGGAGAGTATTATGAATTAAAATGTAAAGCATTTACATATTCATTAGTTGAACAAATATTTAAGCACTGTCTGTTCCAGGTACTGCTGCAAGTGCTGAGGTCACAGTTGGGGAACAAGAGCTTACATTCTGCAAGAAAGAAAGATAAATAAAAAGATATAAACAAGATAAAGAATATAAAATAGAGTAATATGATAGAGACTGAAATTGTAAGAAAACTTTAAGTCAAGAAAGATCAGTCAGAAATAAGCTAGGTCTATGTAAGGAGCAGAGTTGAGAAGTTAAAAAGGTGAGCTGTTTTTTTCTTTTTTTAATATTTATTTATTTGTTTATTTTTGGCTACATAGGGTCTTAGTTGTGGCATGTGGGATCTTTCACTGCAGCGCATGGGCTTCTCTCTAGTTGTGGCACACAGGCTCCAGAGTGCATGGGCTCTGTAGTTGTGGTGAGCGGGCTCCAGAGTGCATGGGCTCAGTAGTTACTGTGCCCAGGCTTAGTTGCCCTGCGGCATGTGGGATCTTAGTTCCCTGACCAGGGATTGAACCCGCATCCCCTGCACTGGAAGGCGGAGTCTTAATTACTGGACCACCAGGGAAGTCTCCAAAAGGTGAATGTTTAGATTAGGTGAATGAAGCATACGATGGGACAAATAACAATGAGGGGGGCAGGTGTTTAATCTCATAAGACCTGGTAAGCTATGGTCAGGCACGGATTTTACTCTAAGTACCACAGAAAGTTATTAGACGCTTGCAATTAAGAGTTTGCCATACTCTTGACACTGTGCATAGAAAACACTAAAGACACCACCAGAAAACTACTAGAATTCATCAATGAATTTGTTAAAGTTGCAGGATACAAAATTAATATACAGAAATCTATTGTGTTTCTATATACTAGCAACAAACTATCAGAAAGAGAAATTAAGGGAAAAAATCCCATGTACCGTCACATCAAAAAGAATAAAACACCTAGGAATAAACCTATCTAAGGAGGTAAAAGACCTATACCTGGAAAACTATAAGACAATGATGAAAGAAGTTGAAGATGACACAAACAAATGGAAAGATATACTGTATTCTTGGAATGGAAGAATCAATTTTGTTAAAATGTTTACACTACCAAAGGCAATCTACAGATTCAATGCAATCCCTATGAATATACCAATGGCATTTTTCACAGAATTAGAACAAATAATTTTAAAATTTGTATGGAAACACAAAGAACCCCCAAAAACCAAAACATCTTGAGGAGAGGAACAGAGCTGGAGGAATCAGGCTCCCTGACGTCAGACTATACTACAAAGCTATGGTCATCAAAACAGTATGGTACTGGCACAAAAACAGAAATATAGATCAAAGGAACAGAATAGAGAGCCCATAAATAAACCCATGCACTTAAGGTTAATTAATCTACAACAAAGGAGGCAAGAATATACAATGGAGAAAAGACAGTCTCTTTAATAAGTGGTGCTGGGAAAACTGGACAGCTATGTGTAAAAGAATGACACTAGAACATTCTCTAACACCATACACAGAAATAAACTCAAAATGAATTAAAGACCTAAATGTAAGATTGGATATCACAAAACTCCTAGAAGAAAACATAAGCAGAACTCTCTTTGACATAACTTGTAGCAATATTTTTTGGAACCACCTCCTAAAGCAAAGAAATAAAAACAAAAATAAGCAAATGGTATATAATTAAACTTAAAAGATTTTGCACATCAAAGGAAACCATCAACAAACAAAAAGACAGCGTACTGAATGGGAGAAAATATTTGCAAATGATATGACCAATAAGGGGCTAACATCCAACACATATAAACAGTTCATACAACTCAACATCAAAAAAAAAAAAAAACAGATTAAGAAATGGGCAGAAGACGTGAGTAGACATTTTTCCAAAGAAGAAATGCAGATGGCCAATAGGCACATGAAAAGATGCTCAACATCGCTAATCATCAGGGAAATTCAAGTCAAAACCACAGTGAGACATCAACTCACACCTGTCAGAATGGCTATCATCAGCAAGAACACAAATAATAAATGTAGGCGAGGATGTGGAGAAAAGGGAACCCTTGTACACTGTTGGCAGGAATGTAAATTGGTGAAGCCACCATGGAAAACAAAATGGAGGCTTCTCAAAAAATTAAAAATAGAACTGCCATATGACCCAGCAATTCCACTCCTGGGTATATATCTGGAAAAAACCACCACTAATTCAAAAAGATACATGGACCCCAAAGTTCATAGCAGCATTACTTACAATTGCCAGTATATGAAAGCAACCTAAATGTCTATCAACAGACGAATGGATAAAGAAGATGTGGTATATATGTATATACAATGGAATACTACTCAGCCATAAAAAATAATGAGATTTTGCCATTTGCAGAAACATGCTTGGACTTGGAGGGTATTATGCTAAGTGTAATAAGTCGAATAGAGAGAGACAAATGTGTGAAATCTAAAAAATGCAACAAACTAGTGAATATAACAAAAAAGAAGCAGACTCACAGATATAGAGAACAAACTAGTGGTTACCAGTGGGGAAGGGCAGTGGGGCAGGGCAACATAGGGGTAGGAGATTAAGAGGTACAAATTGTTATGTATAAAATAGGCTACAAGGATATATTATACAGCAGGGGGAATATAGCAAATATTTTATAATAACTCTAAATGGAGCATAACCTTTAAAATTGTGAATCACTATATTGTACACCTGTAATTTATATTATATTATACATCACCTAAACTTCCATCAAAAAAAAAAGGTTGCCATGTTCTGAATTATTTTCTAAAAATATCACTCTACTGCTGTGTAGTTAGATGGACTATAGGGAGACAAAACTGGAAACAGAAATATTAGTTAGGGACCTGTTGCAGAAGCCCAGATGAGAGAGAGTTGTAGCCTTGTCTAGAGTGGTAGTAGTAGAATTGATGAGAAAGGTTATCAATGCATTTTGGAGGGATAGCTAATAGTACTAGCTGTTGGTTGGAAGATAGAGGCACTGGAAAAGAAGAAATCAGGACAAATTCTTAGGTTTCTTCATGATCTCTTACTTTTATTTTTAAAACTTAACCCTATTGATTGAATGACAAATCTTCAATTGAGAAATGTTTATTTTTTGTTTAAATAGAAGAGAGTAGACAGGTGTTTGAGCTAAATGATCTTTAAGCTCTTGGACAACTTGACTGTCTATGACCCTAATGCTCAGAGTAGAGCAGCTACTCTGCTATTGGTCAGTCAGTCTCAGGAATTGAGAAGCCCACTCAGTAAGAGGGCAGTTGGGACTAGGATGGAGACTCCATCTATACTGGATGCATGTTTTCATTAATTTTTCCAATTTCACATGACAGTGCTTTGATTAAATACAATCATTATCACTTCTGGCTACCCCTGTGTTCTAGGCTTGATGTTAATGCTTTAAATATGTTACCACATAATTCTCATAAAAATGCCATGCAGTAAGTAAAATTAGTCCTCTCTTATAGATCAAGCAACTGATTCTGAGATAGCAGTAAATTGTCCAAGACCTTAGAGCTAGGAAATAACGTGATCCGAATTTTAACCTAGATCTGTCTAACTTCCAAGATTGTTCTTAACTCCTATTTTGTACTTCTTCATCTCTGATTTGTAAAGATCTTCAGGGAATAATAAATAAGGGCTGTGAGAAGAATTAAAAATAGGGTGGATCAGATAAATATTTTTGTCTTATTTTAACTTAGTTTATTTGAAATCTGTCTTAGTATGAAATAGTGTGAATATGTTTTAGTGTGTGAATATATACATATATACACACATTTATACCCACATATGAAACACACACAGACACACACATATATCGACTCTCAATAGAAAAAAAATCTCTTAGTAGTAAGACAGGTAAAACCCTCTTCTCATGGGTAACTTTAATTTCAGATCTACTCAACAGATCAATACTTTGGCTTATTGGAGAAGAAGCTTCCTTGAGCCAAAATGAGAGTGTTCTTTTAAAAAGAAGAAGAAGAAAAATGCCATTTTTATTGCTTGCTCTATGTTCCTGTTCATTCGTTGCTTAGAGAATAAATCAAAGTGACAATGAGTTGAAATGAAAATCAAGTTTTGCTAGCATTTTCATCTAAAGAATTCTTCAAAAAGCTGAAAATGAGAGAAAAAAATGAAAGTCATTCTTATTGCTAATGAAATGTTTCCTTGCTGTCAAGCAGTGTGTGGCTGGAAGAAAAATGACTTAGACTTAACCAGAAACTCAAAATATGGTGCATTTTCAACCTGGTAATTAAGCAGATATGAGATGTCACAGTGATTGCTACAATGGACTGGCTCTGAAATGCACACTCTGGATTAAATGGTACCTGAAAGGTGAGGGTACCACTCTGTAGTCTTGGCTAATCTAAGTGAAATGATGGCATTGGGAAGCCACTCCTGCTGGTTCCCACTAAAGCATGTCCCCATGCACCTGCTCGAAAAGCAGGTGTTTTTTTTTTCCATAGATCTGATTTCAAAAATAAGGTTAAAAGATGACAGCTGTGAGAAAATGAAGCCATTCTCTGGAGAGTAGCTGCCCTGTGGGATAAGGAAAACAGTTCTTGGAAGCCAGCCCTGTAGCACTTTATTAGTCAGGTGTAAAAGGAGCTGCCTCCTCTAGAACTTGAGCTGAAAGTTTCCTTTTAAGTCTCTCTTAGGCAATATAATTTTTCACTTTCTCAAACCAAAAAAAAAATGAACATCTATACCAATATATTCATTTGACATTCAACCCACAAGTATTTGTTGAGCAATTACTAATATTAACAGCAATGCTAACATGCTCCTGAAAAAAGTAAAGAACTTTGTAAGTTAAGGAAATTTTTATGTGTCATAACCAAAAAAAGTTTTAATTCAGCATTTAGCATTTCTACACGCATGCTAACAGACTGCTGTTACTGTTGATTAAGGTCATTTGGTGGTACTGCTCAGGGATATACAAATCTTTCCATGAGAAACATTTCAAACTCAAATACAGTTATCAAATTCCTATTTTGCACAAAGTATGTGTGCTGTGGAGGAATTTAATGAGGAGAATCTGCTGAAGAAAGTAGACACATAGACAGTGAAATTCAAGTCACAATTATGCTTTCATGGTAAAAGTGTCCTATAAACACAGAACAGAGGAACATAAAACCCAACTTGGGCAATTAGGGAATGATTTAACGGCATCGTAGTTGAACCTGTATCTGGATATAAACAATAAATTAGGGTGGAATATTCTGGCAGAAGGACCAATAGAAGCAATGAAGGCCCAGAGACTACAAAATTTGGGGAATGACAACTAGTATTCTCGTTTGAGGGTAGAAGTGGGAGTGGGGGAAGGGAAGATTTTAATGGGAGATAAAAATGAAGTGAGTGACCACAAATATCATGCTAAAGAATGAGGGCTTTATTTTTGTAGCAAATCAGGAAACATTAGCAGTGCTTGAGCAGGAGTGGGTCATGATCACAATAGTGCTCTAGGAAGATAAAGCCTGTGGCTATATTGGGGACAGAGAGATAGGATTGGTTTAAAGGCTGTCACAATAGTCCAAACACAAAGTAATGGGTCCTCAAATGAGTACAATGGCAGTAGGGATGAGGGAGGAAAGAGATGTCAGCAACACTGAAGAAACAGAATTAGTATTGGTTGTTAGTAGATTAAGTTTTTGGTTAGATGTGAAGATGTCCTGATAACTGTTGGAAACTCTGAACTCAGGTCAAGAGAAGCCAAGGTTAGTAATGTAGATCTGGGAGTCCTTTGCATTAAATTTAAATTTGGGGTTTATAGCAGTGGATGAAGTTGTCCAGAAAAGGAAAATATAGCAATTACTAAGGAGGGGACCATGTGAAATATAAGTGTTTAATAGCTTAAGAAGTGGAAGCATCAAGGGAGGACGCATAGTGAGCCAAAAAGGCAAGAAGAGGCAGGAGTGGTCCAGGCTTTGGGGAAGCCAAGTTGGATGGAGTACAAAAAGCAGGAGTTGGTCCTGATGATTTGTAGGCATTGGTGACCATTGGCAGAGCAGATTCAGATACAATGTAATGGCCAAATGAAAACTTCCTAAGGCTGGGGAGTAAAGAACAAAGAATGGAGAGGTAGTGAACAGAGATGACTTCTTGTGACATTAGGAGTTTAGCATGGGAGAGTATGTTGAATGGGAAGCAGAGGCAAAAGTGATGTTTTTAGCAGTGAGGACACAAGAGAATGTGTGTCCTGGAGATCTGGAGAAGGAAACCTGAAGAATAAAGTTGTGAGGGAGAGGATCTAAGAAGAGTAAGGGGAGCACATAAGAGGACTGACTATACGGTTTGCCATGGCAAGATAGAATGTTTAAAAATGCAGAAGATATTGAGGTGGGTGAGAAGTAAGCCTACAAATCCAGTGAGTAAGAAGTACAGCATTTTGAAGGGATGGCCAAGCACAAGCCTAATCCAGTTGGAATAAGGAATAAAGGATTAGAAATGAGGCTGAATGAAATTTATGTAAGGAGATCTGGTTAAGTCAACAAGGATGAAGGTAGAAGCAGATTAGGGGAAGAGAAAGACCTGATAACTAATAGGTGTTTCTATCTGTGATGGTTAATTTTACGTATCAGCTTGACTGGGCCGTGGGGTGCCCAGATTAAACATTATTTCTGGGTATGTCTGTGAGGGTACTTGCCCTCCCCAATGTGGGTGGGTATCATCCAATCTGTTAAAGGCCTGAATAGAACAAAAAGCAGAGCAAGGGAGGATTTGTTCCCTTTCTGCCTGCCCATTTGATCTGGGGTATCAGTCTTCACCTACGTTTGGACTAGGATTTACACCACTGGCTCCTCTGGTTCTCAGGCCTTTGGACTCAGACTGGAATTACACTGCCAGGTTTCCTGGGTCTCCAGCTTGCAGACAGAAGATCAAGAGATTTCTCAGACTCATCTATCTATCCATCCATTCATCCATCTTTCTATCGCTCTATCTTTCCATCTATTCCCCATTGTTCTCTTTCTCTGGAGAACCCTAATACACCATCTCTACCAGTACATCTATAGTATGTTTGTATGTGTATACATAGATATACATACATATACACATATATCCATTTTCCTTCCTATAAATATTTTATATCAATTTATTTTCCTGCTTATTTATTCAGAAATGAGATTACATTTGAAGAAATATCTTCAAGTCACTTAAATCAAGTTATTACAATAAGAATTAATTTAACTGATGAGGACAAAAGTTAAGGCATAAAAATGGAAAAGAGAAGTCTAATAGGTCACATGTATGTAGTATTTTTGCAATGGTCAAAGCACTTGTACATACTATGTGATCTTCTTTGAGCCATACAGTATAGCTCTGGAATCACTCAGGCAGGAATTATTTTCCCTATTCTTTCAGTGAAGAAACCGGTTTTGACCACACAGATCCTCATCTTCTAAATCCTGATGCAGAGCAATTTCTGTTGCAGTTCTCACATCATGTTGTCTTTCTGTTCAGATAAAGATTTTAGGTTTTATTTTTCAAAGGAGTAAAAAATAAGGAAGAGTAGAATCTTTTCAATGCTCAAGTTTTTATAAACAGTTAAGTTTAATGTCTAATATTTATACATTAATTTATTGTTTATAAGGAGTTTTAATAAAATCTCAATGTCCATTATGTGTTCCTTTGAATTCCAAGACAGTCTTTTATTGCATGAGTATGAGTATTATCAATTTCACCTTCCAGCTTCCTCAACGCTAGACCCTGTGAAAAGTGCTTCAGTCTGGCAAAAAAATCAGACTTTAGAAGAATTACTGGAGAGAAAAGAAACCACACTTTGATAGCATTAATTATTCAGTTGAAACTTGCAGTCTGGATATTCAAGAAGCTTCTGACATATACCACATTACAGTCAGGCATTAGAGAGACTAGCAACACAAAAATTTTCTTGTTGCCTGAGGCATGTTTTAATTTAAGGCTCAATGATTCAGTCCTACATGAGCAACTGAAATACAAACTTTTCTTTGGGAAGTTGGTTTGAGAGGACTTTGGGTTTAACATCTCTGAAGAGCTTAAGTAACATCTGGCAGAGTAGGATTGTTGTTTTATTTGGTTTAGAATTGTTTATAGGTAAAGACAAACTTTTATTAAATTCTGACATGTTTTCATTCTCATTTAATAGGAAAGAAGATATGTCATAGGTTGGGCAGCAATAAAAACAGCATTCTTCAGGGAGTATGTTAAAGTCATTAACACAGGACTTCATCCTGGCTTCTTTCGGCAGGACCAGCCTCAAGGGACAGTTTCTGTTGAGTCTCACCTGAAATTTATTATTTACCAAGTTGTTTAAGATCTGAAAAATGGTGGGGCTGAGTGTCTCAGTGCTTTCTGCAGCTTCAAGGGGCCCATCTTCTGAGGCTGGTTCTTTCCCCAGGGTTCTGTCTCAGGCTTGTAATTTAAAAAGACTGCCATATTATTTTGGAGGTTAAGCTGAGAGCTTCCTTGGGTAATTGAGGTCACCTTCATGTGGGCAGGAGTTGGTTTGAGGTAATTCCACTTTTTTTAATCTTTCTTTTTCCTTTTCTCTGAAGATGTCTTCAGAGATGGCAGTGAAAAAGGACAGAGTGATCTATTTTTTTAGCTGTGGTATGTTCATGAATGTTCAGGTTTTAAATTCTTTGTACAATGTATGTTATATATAATTCTTTATATGTATAAAACAGTTCATTTCAAACCTTTTAAATACTGTTTTCAAAATGTTTTTTAAAAGTGATATACTCTCAGAAATTAGACTCTTCCTTTACTCTATTTCCTGTGCTTTTCTCTGATTTTGGCACTTGTGAGGAGAGAAGCAAAATTAAACAGTCTTCTAAAAATCAACTCTTTCAAAGGCTAAGGATTGTGGACTGGAGAGCTGGATTGTAGCCAGTTAATTACCTTTAACAACTTAGAACTTAAAAGGGCATTTTCTTTAATTTTTTTGTGTTTTCTCTCTCTCCCTCTCTCTCTTTTTTTTTTTTTTTTTGCATTTTTCCTGTGTTGTAGGATTTTTAAGACTTACTTTTAAAATGTTGCAGAGCTGTAGTGCTGCAGAAACTGGATATAAAGCAGCATAAGAAGACCTAACATTTAGAGTGAACTTGACTGAAATCAGATGGGAAAACATTTGGGTCTTCCTCCCTGCCACGCACCCCCCAACCTTGCCTGCTAGGACATTATCTCCTTAAATTAAAGTAACCTTCCAAAAATCACAATTTACACAGTGGCTTTCTTATCATTTCTTTTAGGAGTGAGGAAATAAGATAATGACCATGAAAAGCAATTATCTGGAAGAGGAGAGAAGATGTGTGAGAGGGAATAAAAAGGGTAAAACCAAAATATGTAAGAGTGTCTATGCCATAACCACTTTAGAATGCCTTTGCTAATGTCTGAAAGCTTCTGAGCTAGGGGAGGGATGATCCCAGTGAATAAGATACGTGTCATAAAAGGAGAAGAATGAGGCATGTTCTTTTCTTATTCACTGGATATATGCGATTTAGGATGATGATGGTGATGATGATTTTTGTAACATAAGGAAGAGAAAGCCAAGGAGAATGGTTTTGGCTTAGTGTGTGGAGGGTATACAATGGTCTTTCAGAGAATAAGACCAGTCCTCTGCTAAGAAAGTCTCAAAACAGGGCTATTAGCTTCTTTTCAAAATCACAATAACCATCCCAAATAAATGCTTGGTAATGCCACGCTGTCCTACTATGTTGTTCTGATCAACTCATTGTCCCGCTCTCAACAATAACACCATTCTCTATTCTTTTCAGAATTGTATACCATCTCTCCAGCTTTTTCCTCATTCTTGACAGATAGCCTCAGTTCATACATCACTTGGAAAACTGAAGCTATCAGATGGAAACTTCGCCAGCTCACTGCCTCCGAACTAACAAACCTACATACATCTGTCCTCATCATCTCTTACTTTTTTTTTTTTTCCTATTTCATCAGATGAGTCCCTTTTCCTATCTAAATCCACTTCTTCCACTGGTGCTTTAGATATGACCCTTTCTGCCCTTCTCAAGAACTTCACTCCACTATCCCTTGTCTCTTTTGTAGTGGTCCTTCTGCTGGTTACGTAAAACATGTTCAGGTCTCACAGTTAAACCTTCCTTCAATCACAAATCCTCCTCCTATTGCCTCACTGATCTTCTCCCCTTCACAGATTCTCTAAAAGATATGTACATATTTTCTGTCTCACTTTCTTATTTTATACTTATTCCCCAATCCATCCCCCTATCAATTCACCAAAGCAGTTCTTTCAAACGTCACGGATGACCTCTATCTTCCTCAAAAGGCCAGTTTAATGACTTGCTTATTGTATCTGACTTGGTAAGAGTATTTGACACAGTTGATTCCTCTCTCCTTCTTGAAACTTCTTTTGATTTTAATCATTCCACATTCTCCTAGATTTCCTTCTTTCTTTCACATGCTCCCTTTGTAGTTTCTTTTGCAGGCTTGTCCTCCTTCACTCAGGCATCAAATGTTGTATTTCCTCAAGCATGAGTTCTTGGCTGCAGGCTTATCCTCCTTCACTCAGGCATCAAATGTTGTATTTCCTCAAGCATGAGTTCTTGGCTGCATTCTCATTTCACTCTATGGAGTCTCCTTAGGCAATTTCTCCCAACGCATGATTCCAAATGCTCCCCATACACGAATGGCTCCCAAAGTATATCTTTGGCTCTGGACCATATATATCTAACATCTACTAATGTCTCTTATTGGATGTCACATAGGTACTTTAAATTCAAAGTACTCAGGATGGAAGTCAATTGATTCTCCTCCACCCCAAATCTAATAAGACCTTTTTTACTATTCTTTGTACTAATGAAAGTCTCCACAAATCATCCAAGTGAAAATCAGAAATCTGGAGGGCATTTGTAATCTTGCTCTCTCCCTCATTTGCTATCATCCACTGATTTCTAAAACTTGTCCAGCTTAATCTCCCAACTAACTCCCAATCCATTCCACTTGGCTCTATCCACTGTCCCCTAGTCCTGGACATCATCCTCTCTTGCTGGGACTATTATAGAACCTACTAACTAGTAATTCAGTTTTTATTCTGACAGCCCTCCCCACCACAATTCATTCTCTGAATTACAGCAGGTGTGATCTTTTCAAAAGAGAAATCAAAAATCATGATGCATCCATTATCTTTTAAAACATTTCAAGGGCTGTCCATTGATCTCAGGACAAAGACTTCAATCTTCAGCAAGGTCAAAATGATCTAATGCTATAGATATTAGATATCTCTCCACCCTGTGCCAGTTTTTCTTTATATCTTTTCTCCAACAACTGCGGTCTTTCTCAGTTTCTCAATGAACCATGTTCTCTCCTGCTCTAGAACTTTAATATATTTTGTTCAATACTTCTCCCCACTAGCCCTCACCTCATTAATCCTTATCCATCCTCAAATCTCACCTTTAGTCACCTAACTGGTCACTTAATACTACCATGGTCTCAATCAGGTTCCATGTAATTCACTGCCATAGAATAATGTCCTTTCCTTTGGACAATCTAAATTTGTAATTATTTATTAGCAAGATTTTATTATTAATCTCTCTCCCTCTCCCAGAAAGCTCCATGAAAGCATGGATCGAGCTTCTTTTTTGCTCACAGTCATGTCTCCATCACTTAATCAAGTGCACAGTGAATAGAAGCATTTAACCGTTTTTAAATAACTATAATTCTGAATAAGATCATCATTATCTTCTTGTCCCCATGTTAATGTTAAATCCATGGT
Organism: Balaenoptera acutorostrata; assembly: GCF_949987535.1. NCBI lineage: Eukaryota > Metazoa > Chordata > Mammalia > Artiodactyla > Balaenopteridae > Balaenoptera > Balaenoptera acutorostrata. The sequence goes on from NC_080066.1 coordinate 142,142,308, forward strand.
GATATGAGAGAAAAGGAAATAGGTAGGAGACTAGAGAAGTTAAAGTAATACTGAACTTATAACTTCTTTGTGAAAATTTTCTGGGCCGAGCTTGGGCTGAGATTAGTGGTCTCCGACTCCTCTGCATTGTGCAGGGAACCTAAGTATCTGTGACCTCCGGGGACAACTTATAGCACAGTCACTTCTTCATGCAATTCCCTCACTGGATCTTTGGTAGCCTATTTCACAGAATTCAGATACCTCATCCTGGATTGTAGGAGTTTTGGGGAACTTGAGTTTATGTACCTCACTAAAGAGAAGCCCTCCATTTTGAACACTCCTAATCTTTGTTCACTTTGCCTCATATGTTGTCCTTTCCTTTCCACTGTGCTTCATTCTCTCCCATGAATCAGTTGCCTTCTGGTATAATTAATTCCAGGGAGGCCAGGCTTAGTGAGGCCTTTCATTTTAAGTTATTCCCTGCAACTGGGCTTCTCTATAGCCCACTTAGCATGAAACTGGGGGGTGGGGTGGGGGGAGACAAGAAAAATATAAATTAAAAAAATTAGTGTCAATATATTTTTCTGTACAGATTTGTATTTTTGTATAACCCTATACATGTATTGCTCTGTAAATGTGCTATGTTGCTGTTTCATGCACTTTATTTGTACAATATAGCAGGTTTCTATAACATACACCCTACCTTACAGCAAGTACACATAAATATTGATAGACATCTTTGAAAAACTTTATCACTTTGTGCAACAGACTTAGGTTTCTCTGAAGACAAAAGCATCCCTGAAGCCAAGTTTTTTTGTTTTAAAGCTTTGTACTCAATAGTAATGTAGGTAGTATATGTCATTACATTGTATAACCAGAGACAGGCTTGGAAGGATGAATTCACAAAGTGAGTGAGTAGAGAGCCCAGAAATTTTGCCTTCTACAAATTAGTTGATCCTTCTCTTCTCACTTTTAAGTGGGAGAGATGACTATAAACATCTGAAAGCTTGTTAATGTATTATTCATGAAAGGATCCTAAAAAGTGTTGTTTGGTGCATGCTTTTGAGTCTGAAGGTACATGTACTTACATCTAAGAAAGAAAGCAGTGAATAGAAATCCTGTCAGCAAGCACAAGGAAATATGTCATTATCAATTTGAGGATTCACTTTTTCTGGAAGGTTGTAAATATATCTTTTTAAAACTGCTGATCCAATAATGCATTGGTTATAAACCATTTTTACTTAATCCTAAATTCAAGTATTCAGGATGATTGCAAAATAATGTAAAAAATAAAAGTGTTATTTTATTCAGTTATTTCTCATTGTATGATATGTATGCATTGAATTAAAAGAATTATAAATGTCTATACATAAATAAATTATTTTAGCTACATATATGAATTTGTGCCCTTCTAGTAAAACTCATCCGATACTCTGAATTTTTAAAAATGGGCAAACAGAAATTGATTTTTTGGTCAAATTTATAAAAAGGTATTGTTCTGAACCCATGGCATTATGCTTATGGAAATAAAAATTCTTACCTAGTGGTACAAAAATATGGAAGTGAGTGTGAATGGTTTATGGTACCTTCCTACCTTCTCTACTCTAGCTCCTCTGTATGGGCTGCCATGTTGCACAAGTCTCCCCTTGAGGTGTGCAATGCAGTAATATTGCCTGCCACTTTAATATTTCCCCGTGTTAGAGAAAGGTCTTCCCTGACAGGTGTTCTAACAATCCCCTCAGAACTTAGCTCTTCTTTTGTAATGTAGTTTCATTGTATAATAAAGCTTGATGAATAGTATTTCCACCAATAATTAATATTAAATGTTCAAATATTAAAAAATTAGTTTAAAGAATATTACAATGAAAACCATATACATAACCCTTAGATTCTATATTTGACATTATACACTGTAATTTATTTATTACATACCAGTCCACCTATTTATCTGTCTGCCCACACATAAGTCCATCTAATTTTTGATATGTTTCCAAGTAAGTGAAACATCAGTGCAGGTATCCCATAGTACTTCAATGTGCTCACACTAACTTAAGTTCCATCTTCGTTCACATTTCTTTTCCTTTTGAGATAAAATTTACATACAAGGAAATGAAGACTTTTAAGTGTACTATTCTATAAGTTTTGTAAACACGGTTTATCTAACTGCTATCCCTTTTAAGATATATTATAGAATATCCTAGAAAGTTTCGTCCTGCCCTTTCTCAGTCCATCCCGTTTCCTAGAGGCAAGTTCTGTTCTTATATATATTTTTAACAGTGATTAGTTTTGCTTGTTCTAGAATTTCATATAAATGAAACCATACAATCTATACTCTTTTGTGTAATGTCTCTTTACTCAATGTTTTTGACATTCACCGATATTTTTGCACAAGACAATAGTTTGTTCCTTTTACTGTTAAGTAGTATCCAACCGAATGTCTATATTACAGTTTATCCATATCCTATTGATGAACACTTGGACTCTTTTCAGTTTTTGGCTATACAATAAAATACAAATAATATTTCTAGGCAGGTTTTTTCTTTCAGCCATTCTAACTGATATGTAGTCATGTCTCATTGTGATTTTAGCGTTCACTTTCCTGATGTAAATTAATGACATTGAGCATTTTTTTACGTGTATACTTTTTTGAAGTGTTTGTTCAAAACTTTGCCAATTTTTTCTTATGTTTTTAGTATTGCATTGTAGAGGTTCTTTATCTTGAATACCAGGATATTTTCGGATATATGTTTCACAAATATATTCTCTCAGTCTGTGACTTGCCTGTGTATTTTCTTAATGGTGAATTTTGGTGATCAGAGGTTTTATATTTTGCAAAGTCCAATTTATTATTTTTTATTGTGCTTTAGTATCATGTCTACAAACTCTTTGATGTAGCTTTGGTCACAAAGATATTCTCCTATGGTTTCTTCTAAAAAATGTGTAATTCTAAATTTTGATCTATGATCCATTTTTAGTTAATTTTTGCATAAGGCATGATATTTAGATTGAGATTCATTGTTTTGCATATGGACGTGCAATTATTCCAGCACCATATGTTGAAAAGACCATCATTTCTACATTTAATTTCCTTTGTAACTTAAAAAACACCCCCAATTATCCATATGTGTAAGGGTCTATTTCTGGACCATGATCTCAGTATACTTTGTCCTCTTTCAAAATTGTTTTAGCTATTCTAATGTCTTTGCCCTTCCATTTAAATGTTAGAATCAGCTTATTTATAGGTAGCACAAATTCTGCTGGGACTTTGATTGAGCTTGCATTAAGTCCATAGTTAATTTAGGGAGAATTGTTTATTTACATTGTTGATTATTCCAACCTATGAACTCAGTACTTGTCACCATTTATTTTAGTCTACTTTCAGTTTTCAACATATAGATCTTGTACTTGTTTTGTTAGATTTACATATAAGTATTATATATCTTAATGGTACTATTTCAAATGGTATTGTGTTTTTAATTTTAGTTAACAATTTTTTCATTACTAATGTATAGAAATATGATTGATTTTTTGTGTGTATTGGCCTTGCATCCTTTGACCTTGCTAAATCATTTATAAATTCCAGATTATTTGTAGACTGTGATATTTTAAATTTCTTAACATGTGCAAATTGGAAAAGTGTTTATTTCTTTTTTTATATTATATACGAATTTTATTTCCATATCTTGACTTATTGCACTGGTTAGGACTTCCGATACCATGCTGAATAGAAACGGTGAGAGTAGTCATTCTTGCCTTGTGTCTGATCTTATCGGGAAAGCGTTCAGTCTTCCACCTTTAAGTAGGATGGCAGATGTAGGATTTTTGTTCATGCTTTTTATCAGTTTGAAGAAGTTCCTCTCTCTTCTTGTTTTATTGAGAGTTTTTATCATAAATGGGGATTCAAATATTTCTCTGCATCTGATAATATGATCATGAGTGTTTCCTTCCTTGGACTATAAGATGTAGAGTACATTAACTGATTTTTTTCCCAGCTTAATTGAGATATAATCATCAAATAACATCATATGAATTTGAGGTGTACAATGTAATGATTTGATACATCTATATTGCAAAATGTTTACCACAGTAAGGTTAGTCAACACAGCCTTGACCTCACATCTTTGGGTTGTTATTAAATGGTGAAACATTTAAGATCGACATGTATAGCAACTTTCAACTGTAGAATATAGTATTGTTAACTATAGTCACCATGCTGTACATTAGATCCCTGGAACTTATTTCTCTTGTAGCTGAAAGTCTGTACACTTTGATCAACGCCTCCCCATTACCCACAACCCAGACCCTGGCAACCATCAATCTACTCTCTCTTTTCATGAATTTGATGTCTTTAGATTCTACATATAAGTGAGATCATACATTATTCGTCTTCCTCTGGCATTCCACTTAGCATAAGGCACAATGGCAGGATTTAATTATTTTTATGGCTGAATATTTCATTGTTTATATATACCATATCTTCTTTATCCATTAATCCATAGGAGACACTTAGGTTGTTTCCATATCTTGGCTATTACAAATAATACTGCAATGAACATGAGAATGCAGATATCTCTTTGAGATCCTGATTGCATTTTCTTTGCATATATACACAAAAGTGGGATTGCTGGATCCTATGGTAGTTCTGTTTGTAATTTATGAGGAACATCTTACTGTTTTCCATAGTGGCTTTACCAATTCACATTCCCACCAACACTGCATGAGAATTCCTTTTCTCCACATCCTCACCAACACTTGTTATCTCTTGTCTCTTTAATAATAGTTTTTCTAACAGGTGTAAGGTGATATCTCACTGTGGTTTTGATTTGCATTTCCTTGAGGATTAACAATGTTGAATATCTTTTTATGTTCCTGTTGACCATTTGTGTGGCCAGTATGTTGTCTTTGGGAAAATGTCTTCTGTCCATTTTTAAATCAGATTTTTTTAAACTACTGAGTTATATAAATTTCTTACATATTTTGGATATTAGTAACCCCTATCAGCTAGATAGTTTGCAAATATTTTCTCCCATTCTGTAGGTTGATTTTTTGTTTTGTTGATTTTGTTTGTTTTTTTTAATTTGTTTGTTTGTTTTTGCTGTGTAGAAGCTTTTTTAGTTTGATGTAGCCCAACTTATTTCTTTTTGTTTTTGTTGCTTGTGCTTTTGAGGTTAAATCCAAAAAACAAAAAATTTGCCAAGACCAATATGAAGGATATTTTCTCCTATGTTTCCTTCTAGGAATTTTGCAGTTGCAGGTCTTACATTTAAATCTTTAATCCATTTCAATTTAATTTTTGTTAGTGGTGTAAGATTGTCATCCAAATTTATTCTTCTGCATGTGATTATCTAGTTTTAGCAACACCAGTTATTGAAGAGACTATCCTTTCCCCATTGTATATTCTTGGTTCCCTTGGCAAATATTAGTAGGTTGTATATGTGAGGGTCTATTTTTGGGCTCTAAGTTCTGTTACATTGGTCTATGTATCTGGTTTTATGTCAATACCATACTGTTTTGATGACTATAGCTTTGTAATATACTTTTAAATCAGGAAATAGGATGCCTCCAGCTTTGTTCTTTCTCAAGATTGCTTTGTCAATTTGTTGTCTTTGGTGATTCCACATGAATTTTTTTATTGTTTTTTCTATTTCTGTAAAAATGTCATTGGAATTTTCATAGGGATTGCATTGAATATATATATGGCTTTGAGTGGTATGAACATTATAACAATATTAACTCTTCTGATCCATGAACATGGGCTATCTTTCTGTTTATTTGTGTCTTCAGTTTCTTTCATCAATATCTTATAATTTTCAGTGTATAAATCTTTCACTTCCTTAAGTTTATTCCTAAATAGTTTAGTATTTTTGATGTCATTGTAAATGAGATTTTTAAATTTCTTTTTCAAATGGTTCATCATTAGTTTATAGAAATGCAACTGATTTTTGTATATTGATCTGGTATCCTACAACTTCACTAAATTCATTGATTAGTTCTAACAGTTTTTTGGTGGAGTTTAGGATTTTTCTATGTACAAGATCATGTCACCAGCAGACTATTTTACCTCTTTCTTTTCAATTTGGATGCCTTTTTTCTTGCCTAATTACTCTGGCTAGGATTTCCAGTACTATGTTTAATATAGTTTGGCAGTATTTTGTTGAGAATTATTATATCTATATTCATCAAGAATATTGGCCTATAGTTTCCTTTTCTTTTAATATCACTATCTAGCATTGATATCAGGGTAATGCTGGCCTCATAAAATAAGTTTGGAAGTACTCCCTCCTCTTCAATACTTTGGATGAGTTTGAGTAAGATTGGCATTAATCCTTTTTTTAAATGTTTGGTAGAATTCACTATCTGGTCCTGGGCTTTTATTTGCTGGGAAGTTTTTGATTACTGATTCAATATCTTTACCCATTACTGATCTGTTTAGATTTTTTATTTCTTTATAATTTCATACTGATAAGTTATATGTTTTCTAGGAATTTATCCATTTCTTCTAGGTTATCCAGTTTGTTGGCATATAATTGTTCATAGTAATCTCTTATGACCCTTTGCATTTTTGTAATATCAGCTGTAATGTCTCCCCTTTCATTCCTAAATTTGAGTCCTCACTGTCTTTTTCGAAAAGTCTAGCTAAAAGTTTGTCAATTTTGTTTCTCATTTCAAAAACCAACTTTTAATTTTATTGAGCTTTTTAATATTTTTTCTATTCTCTATTTTACTTATTTCTTCTCTGATCTATGTTATCTCCTTTCTTCTAACTTTGGACTTAGTTTTTTCTTCTTTTTAGTTCCTTAAGGCATAAAGTTAGGTTGTTTATTTGAGATTTTTAAATTTTATTTTATTTATTTATGGCTGTGTTGGGTCTTCGTTTCTGTGCGAGGGCTTTCTCTAGTTGTGGCAAGAGGGGGCCACTCTTCATTGCGGTGCATGGGCCTCTCACTATCGCGGCCTCTCTTGTTGTGGAGCACAGGCTCCAGATGCGCAGGCTCAGTAATTGTGGCTCATGGGCCTAGTTGCTCCACGGCATGTGGGATCTTCCCAGACCAGGGCTCGAACCCGTGTCCCCTGCATTGGCAGGCAGATTCTCAACCACTACGCCACCAGGGAAGCCTGAGATTTTTTTTAATGTGCTCATTTATCACTGTCAGCTTCCCTCTTACCACTGCTTTTGCTGTATCCCATAAGCTTTGATATTTTGTGTTTCCATTTTTATTTGTTTCAAGATATTTTTTGATTTCCCTTTTGAGTTCATCTTTGACAATTTGGTTGTTCAGGATTGTATTGTTTAATTTCTATATACTTGTGACTTTTCCAGTTTTCCTCCTGTTATTGATTTCTAGTTTCATACTTTTGTGTTTGGAAAAGACACTTGAAATGATTTCAGTCTTCTTTAATTTTAAGGGTATTTTTAATTTCTTCTCTCCGTTCTTTCAGTTTTTATGTATATTACATAAATACATGTGCTATACATATTTCAAAGATCTTTATTTTGTGCACGATCATTCAGGATTGTTTTCTCTTCTTGGTGAACTGCCACTTTTAGCCCTGATGATTTTGCTTGCCCTGAAGTCCACTAATCTGATGTTAATAAAACCACTGAAGATTTCTTTTGATTAGTACTTACAGGTTATATTTTTATAATGCTTTTTTAGAAAACCCATCTATAGCATTATATTTAAAGATGAGTTTCATGATTGGCAAGGCTCTGTCCCACAGTCTCTGAAAACTCCATTGGTGTGAGGGTGGGGTCCAACTCCTTTTGTAGAACTTGTCTATAATAGGTCTGGTAGTCCAAAGGGTACTGTTCTGTAGGTCAGTCCTCTTCTCAGCCGTTGGCTAGAGTGTGGACTTTCCTTCAGGCTAATTTTGTCTGCATTGATTGTTGTTTCTGAGTTGCAAGCTGCTTTAGTTACCAGGAGACAAATGTATGCTTACCCTAGGAAACTCACTGAAACATTATCCATTGAGTCTCAAGGTTCCAGCCAATTTGACTTCCTTTTCCCACTTTCAAAGACTTGTGATAGTTTTTTTACTTCTTTCAGGGTTTTAGTTTTAAATTGCTGAATGAATAGGGTGCACTGTGGTTAATTTATCTTGTCTAACACTGGGTGTCAAGACTTTTTTATTTCCGTATGAGTCAATTTTTTCTGTTCTTTCAAATGTTTAGTTGTTTTTTTTTTTTTTTTAAGGTGGATACTAAAGTTTATGATGGATACATTGTAGAGATTCTGAATTTAGCTATCTTTGTCTCGAGATTAATTCTTATTCTACCCTACAATTAACTCAACTAGGTCAAACTTCAAATTCAGGTTTCTTGTTTATATCAGCAGTTGAAATCTCTGATCAGTTCTTCCACCTTCAAGTTACTGTAGACACTGGTGTCTCCTCCGCTTTATAAACAGTTTCTCGATTAGCCAAAGATTTCAGTGATTTCACATTTTACATGCAGATTTTGGGGTTTCCATCTGTGTGACCTCCTCCTTCCTAGATTCTCTGCCCCTTAATTTTTGTTCTACCAGTCTCAAACGTTGTCTTCTGATACATAAAGCCAGTAAAGCTCAAGTTTTCTGACACCCTGAACAGTTTTCTGATGTCTTGAACCATGGGAAGATTGGGGTATTAATCAGACAAAAAAGTTTTAAATTTACAAATACTGTCAGGATCTTATCTTTCCTGTCTCTCAAAGAAAGATTCCCATTATATTCAGTCTTATGAATATACTGAATCAGAACGCTCATTTTAGCAAGATCCCCAGGTGATTCGCATGCACTTTAAAGTCTGAGAAACACTAAGCTAAAATATAGGCTGCCTAGAGGAGAGCTTCTTAAACTATTTCTGAATATTTTTAATTTTTTGTTTGTGTGTGGTTCATATCCATTGTAGACCAATATAACTTAGCATACAATAAAAATGTATTAATATTAAAATGAAATAAATACAATATAAAATCCTGATCTTTATTAGATTCAATAGACATAGAATCATCTTTCAAAAGTATAATCAGAACAATTTTAAAAAATGAAAATAATTATAAAAGCTATATTTGTTCACTGAAAGAGTGCCTTTTAGATTATCAATATTCACATATAACATAATAAACATCTTCTGTTGACTTAATAATTCAATATTCTTCCTTTCAAATTATTATTTTTGTGTGAATTTATTTGTAATGGTTTGTTTGAAAATTCCAATTAGGTTTTAATGGTTTCATTGTTTCATTAGCCAGTATATCTCTGCAAATAATACTCTGTGGTTTTCTCACTTCATCATCAAACATGTTTACAAAACAAAATTAAATATAACTTGGATGAATTTTTTTTGTTTTATTTTTTCAGAATCACTTCCATTTTTATCATTTGTTTCATTACTATTGCCATGTTAGGAAAAAGGGTGTCTTTGCCTGACAAAGAGTATGATGAAGCTTGTTTAGCCACATGTAAGTTATATTTTAAAATAAATAATTCAAAATTGGCTTCCTTAATTTAGTTAGGAGTTATAAATATTAAATTTAGAAAAAAAATTTTGATTGATCAAAAGTTAAGTATAAAATGTTGTTATAAAAATAAAAGCTTATATTTTCTTATATTCTGAAATCTTTTGAAATAGTGATGGCAGACACCTTAAAACATCACACCTCACTATATTGTCTTATAAGGCATAGTAGTAGGCACTTCTCACTATATGAAAATCGTACCATGAATTCAACAACTGAACTGGTCTAATCTTATTCAAAAAGGCAAATCCATTTATCATGCCTTTGGATGTCACAGTAATGTCAAATTACTATAAAAAATATAAATGCTTACACTCACTTATAGTACTTATCTTTTTGCAGATCTGCAACAGAGTTGGTGCCCTTTATCAGTTCACAGGCCATATGTTGAGCAGCATTGGTCTAGACTACTGAGACTGAAGACTAACTAATCCAGTGCACCAAGAAAGTGAGCATTTCCCATTTTCAAATCGACTATTTCTTTCATGCAACAATGCTGAATAATAGCATAAGTCAGGCAATGTGGATATAGCAACTTCGTGATTCATGTCCTATATCTAACTAACTAAAGTCTACTTGAGAAATGACAGGTAGCTAGTACCTAAAAGGTTCTGAGACATATTGATTGGATTTGCACATTAAATTTAGATCAAAATTCCTCTCTTCCTAAGTTGCTCATCTACTACAACTAGGTTCTTTACCAAAACCTCACTTGCTATGGTTATATAGTGCCCTCTGTCCTACAACAATATTTGGCTTGTACTTGTGGCTTCTTCAATTTTCATTTTATTTCATTATAGAGACTAGATATTCCCTCTCCATTGTACCTTGTTAACAACAATTTTGTGTTAAAAAGATCTATATGTATTTGTATTTTTACTCTGTTCTTAGATAAAGCTGGTTTTTCTTAATTTTTTTTTTATTTATGTGTTTATTGCTAAACACTCTGGTACTTTCTTCAATGCTTTATTTTAACCACCATCAACATCATCATAACAAGATGGATAATTTTACGACTTTAGAGCATAGTCTGGTCAGGCATAATTTGGAGATATTATGGGTTGGTTCCAGACCACCACAATAATGAATATCTCAATAAAGTGAGTGACACAAAGTTTTTCAGTGCATATAAATGTTTTGCCTACACTATACCATAGTCTGTTAAGTGTTCAATAGCACTCTGTCTTAAAAAACAATGTAAAAACTTAATCAAAAAATAATTTACTGCTAAAAAATGTTAACCACCATCTGATCCTTCAGTGAGTCATAATCTTTTTGCTGGTGGAGGATCTTGCCTCAACATTGATGGTTACTGACAGATCAGGGTGTTGGCTGTTGGTTGCTGAAGGTTGGGGTGGCTTTGGTAATTTCTTAAAATAAGACAACAGTGAAGTTTACAACATCCATTGACTCTTCCTTTCAGGAACAATTTCTCTGTAGCATTGCAATGATGTTTGATAGCATTTTACCCATAGCAGATCTTCTTTCAAAATCAAAGTCAAATCCTCTCAGACTCTGCCACTGCTTTACCAATTTATTTGTATTCTAAATCCTTTGTTGTCATTTCAGGTCTTCACAGTATCTTCACCAGGAGTAGATTCCATTTCAAGAAACCACTTTCTTTGCTCATCCATAAGAAGCAACTTCTCATCTATTCAAGCTTTCTCATGAGACTGCAGCAATTCAGTCACATCTTCAGGCTCCACTTCTAATTCTAGTTCTCTTGCTATTTCCACCACATCTGCAATGACTTCCTCCACTGAAGCCTTGAACCCCTCAAAGTCATCCATGAGGGTTAGAATCAACTTCTTCCAAACTCCTGCTAATGTTGATATTTAGACTCTTTCTATGAATTAGGAATATACTTAAAGACATCTAAAATGGTGAATACTTTCTAGAAGGTTTTCAATTTATTTTGCCTATCCGTCAGAGCAATAACTACCTTTAGCAGCTATAGCCTTACAAAATGTATTTCTTAAAGAATAAGACTTAAAAGTCAAACTTACTCCTTGATCCAAGGGCTGCAGAATGGATGTTTTGTTAGCAGGCATGAAAACAACATTAGTTTCTTTGTATATCTGCATCAGAGCTCTTGGGTGACCAGGTGGATTGTCAGTGACTAGTAATATTTTAAGACAGATATTTCTTTCTGAGAAGTGGGTCTCCACAGTGGGCTTAAAATATTCAGTAAACCATGTTGCAAACAGACATGCTATCATTCAGGCTTTGTTGTTCTTATAAAACACAGGAAGAGTAGATTTAGCATAATTCTTAAGGACCCCAGGATTTTCTGAATGGTAAGTGAGCACTGGCTTCAACTTCAAGTCAGCAGCTGCATTAGCCTCTAACAAGAGAGACATCCTGTCCTTTGAAGCTTTGAGGCCAGGCACTGACTTCTCTCTAGCTTTGAAAGTCCTAGGTGGCATCTTCTTCTAATAGAAGGCTGTTTCATCTACATTGGATATCTATTGTTTACTGTGGCTACCTTCATTAACGATCTTAGCTAGATCTCCTGGATAACTTGCTGCAGTTTCTACTTCAGCACTTGCTGCTTCACGTTGCACTTTTACATTATAAGGTGACTTCTTTCCTTAAGCCTCATGAACCAACCTCTGCTATCTTCAAACTTCTCTTCTGCAGCTTCCTCACCTCTCTCCCTTCATAGAATTGAAAAGAGTTAGGACTTTGTTCTGGATATTAGGCTTTGGTTTAAGGGAATATTGCAGTTGGTTTGATCTTCTATCCAGAGCACTAAATCTTTCTCCACATTAGCAATAAGGCTGTTTTCTTTCTTTCTTATCATCCATGTGTTCACTGGAATAGCACTTTTCATTTCCTTCAAGAACTTTTCCTTTTCCTTCACAACTTGGCTAACAGTTTGGCACAAGAGACCTTGCTTTAGGCCTATATATATATATATATATATATTAATTATTTTTATTTTTGGCTGTGTTGGGTCTTCGTCTCTGTGCGAGGGCTTTCTCTAGCTGTGGCACGCAGGGGCCACTCTTCATCGCGATGCGCAGGCCTCCCACTATCCCGGCCTCTCTTGTTGCGGAGCACAGGCTCTAGAGCGCAGGCTCAGCAGTTGTGGCTCACGGGCCTAGTTGCTCCGCGGCATGTGGGATCTTCCCAGACCAGGGCTCGAACCCGTGTCCCCTGCACTGGCAGGCAGACTCTCAACCACTGCGCCACCAGGGAAGCCCTTGGCCTATCTTTCAACCTCCTTTTTTTTTTTTTTTTTGACATGCCTTCGTCACTAAGCTTAATCACTTGTAGGTTTGATTTAAAATGAGAGACATGTGACTCCTCCTTTCACTCGAATACTTAGACGCCATTATAGAGTTATTAATTGGCCTAATTTAAATATTGTTGTGTCTCAGACAATAGGGAGGCCCAAGGAGAGGGAGAGAGATGGGGGAATTGCCAGTGGAGAGAGTAGTCAGAGTACACACAACATTTATCACTAAAGTTCACCATCTCATATGGCTGCAATTCACGGCAACCCAAAACAATTACAGTAGTAACATCAAAGATCATTGATCACAATAACAAACCTAATGGCTAAAGAGGGAGGGGATATGAGGATATATGTATACATATAGCTGATTCACTTTGTTGTACAGCAGAAACTAACAGAACATTGCAAAGCAATTACACTCCAATAAAGATATTTAAAAAAAAATAGTTTTGAAAGAGTTTGAAATATTGTGAGTATTAACAAAGAGACAAAAGTGAGCAAATGTTGTTGGAAAAATGGCACTGTTAGACTTGCTTGACACAGGCCTGCCACAAAACTTCAATTAAAAAAAAATGTCACATCTATGAAGCACAATAAAGTGAAGCACAATAAAACTAGCTATGCCTGTAATCACTGGAAGACAGTTCTATTAAGTGAGGACTGATGGTAGAGAAGGGGATAATCCTAAATGTTCACCACCTAAAAGTCCACTTTAAGACAGATCTCACTGTTGCCTAATCACTATCACAGATATTGGGGAACTCAATTTCCTTATTCACTAGGATATTGTCTACTGGTTATTTCTAAGCCTTCAAAATCTTTCAATTGACCAAATAATGAAACATTCCCTGAAGCATTCAGAATGCTGGAGCCATGCCATGTACCTTGGAGAAATGGGAATGGCCTCTCTTTCCCTACTATATATCACACATTGTGACGTGGATTCCAAATAACAGTATCTATAACACCCAGTCTCAAAGGATACCTAGTAAAGAAATTGTTGCCTTCTGTAATGATTAAGGTGGGCATTGGGGGGGGGGGTGAATCCTGAAACAAAGAAATAAAACAGTATGAAAATTAATAGATTGGAAGTAATACCATTATGATAGTTAGGGTTCAGATAAAAAGTAATGGGGTCTGAATTAATGAAATGGGACAAGAAAGGACAGACCGGTTTTGAGGGACGTTACAGAGACTGACTGGACATGGGATGTTAGGAAATGTGGGGATTTCAGGGAGATAATGATGTGGAAAGAAGAGTACATTTGTACAATTTTGAATAAATAAAATTTGAAGTGCCAGTGGGAGTCAAGTGGCAGCTTTCAATGTAGAGATCTGTATGATAAAAACAGCCCCAAAGATTTCAAATAATGGCAAGTACGAGCATTTAGATAAAATTACAGGAAAATTGTTGTAAAAACAGCAATTCCAAGTAATGACTAAATGATGAGTCAAGAAATAAATGGGTGTTTTTTATCGTGCCCAAAGGACACTGAATTACACAAAATATAGTTTAAATAAGTACCACAGGAGGATTCTGATCAAGGTGGCAGAGTAAGAGGGCATGGAGCTCACCTCTGCCCATGAACATATCAAAAATACATCTACGTGTAGAACAATTCTCACTGAAAACTAGCTGGAAACTGGCAGAAGGACTTCTGTAAAACCAGAGCTTTAAGAAAGATCCACAGGTAATTGGGTTAGAAGAGGAGAAAAGCAATCCCTTTGGGACCTGTGCCCCTGGGAGGGGGACTCAGAGAAAAAGGGAGATTATACGGGTGGACACATAGGAGTGAGCATTTCAAGCCGCAGGTTGAGTGCTGCAGTCCTGGGGTCCCATGTGGGAGAGACAAGCCTCCTTGGCTGGTTGGAGGACCACTGGGACTAACAGAAGGGCTGTAAGAGGCCGGGACTGGTGCTCGCTGGTTTGCTCCCAGGCAGGGCAGAGAGAAGTCTATGCTGGTGGCTGCAGGGTTTCCCACAACTGACTCACCGAGTGCCACAGGCTGCGCCAAGCAAACACTCCGGCTCCGCTCACTGCACGCCACAGTGCAGCACCGGATCTCGGTAGCCATGCCCAGGGAAAAGACTTGAGCGTGGGATGCAGAGGTAACCCCGTCCTGGGGCAGAGGCTGGGGGGGCAGCTGTAGCCTGCACAGGCCCCAGTGCTTTAGCACTTCCCAGCCGGTTCAGGGAGAGGGCAAAACAGACACTTGGAGGGAACAAAACCAGTTCGGGCCTGACCCTTGGGGCTTCTGCTCCAGCAATTTGGGATTCGGCCTCCCCATCAATAGGGTGGTGATGGCCACAGAGCGGAGGGGAAGTCTTGCCCGGCATCTGGCATCAGCTCTAGCCCCTCCATCTCCAGCCCCACCCCTTACCAAGGTGATAGCTGCCAGCGCACCCTGAGGAAAGACTTACTTTTTCCCCTTAATCCTTTAAACATCTTTGTCTTTAATTCTTTGAACCTATTTGTTTATCATAGCTGCTTTAAAGTCTTTGCCTGATTAATCCAACGTCTGAGTCACTGTGGGTCAGTTCCTATAGACTACTTTTGATTCTATTGACTCTTAAGTCATAGTTTTCTATTTCTTAAATGTCTACTAATATTTTCTTTTGTACTCGACATTGTAAATGATACATTTTTAGAAACTCTGAAGTCTGTTATCTTCCCCTGGAAAGTGATTATTGTTCTAATTCAATGTTCAGTTCCTGGCTGAACACCATGAACTTGTGTATGCTGTTTTACATTTTGTTAGTGGGGATCTCTAAGAAGCTTACTACATTTCCCAAGCCCTTCTAACTTGATAGGACTCAATATTTAAACACTGCCTCCCCTGTATATGTGGCCAGAGCAGGGTTTTAGCCTTTATTAGGGCAGATCTAGAGTAGGTCCCTTTTGTTGTTGTTGTTTGTTTTTAAGATGGGGGTTTCTGATGTCTCAGCTGAATGTCCACCATGTTGGAAGAATATTTACAAGTTTTCTAGACTCTGGCTGAGCTCAATTCCATACCAGCTGTAATCCAGTAAGCCCAATGCTGTCTTGCCCTGCCCATGAACAGTTTGCCCCACTGCCAAGAACCCACTGGGAAACCCTCTGCACAACTGCCTAATCTCCAATGTCTTTCCCCACATATTCCAATGACTTAAGTTGCCAGGAGGTCTTGATATCTGACTCCTTAATTCAGCATGACTTCCATGCTCTACTCTGGCTCAGTGTGCTGTGGTCAGAATATGATGTCCAGGTAG
The DNA here is from genome assembly GCF_949987535.1 of Balaenoptera acutorostrata. Taxonomy (NCBI): domain Eukaryota; kingdom Metazoa; phylum Chordata; class Mammalia; order Artiodactyla; family Balaenopteridae; genus Balaenoptera; species Balaenoptera acutorostrata. Next base: position 142,158,276 of record NC_080066.1, read on the forward strand.
GTAGCTGCTCTGATTATAGATCTCACCTTCAGTTTCTCAGCTCTCATGGATTGCACTTTTGTATTGCCTGTTGTACAGTGCCCGAATGCTATTGCTTCATATATTTTGTTCAGTTTTATGACTATTTACAAGAAGAAGACTAGTCTAGTAGAGTTTTTTCTTTATAACCGTTTAGATTTGGTAACGGGATCGATTCATATTTCTAGGTCAGTGCTATCTAAGAGAACTTTATGCAATGATGGAAAAGTTTTACACCCCTGCTACCCAATAAAGGAGCTACTAGCCACATACGGTTACCGAGCACTTAAAATGTGGCTACTGACACTGAAGAACTGGACCTTTAAGTATTACTTAAATTTAAATAATCACACAAGGGTAGTAGCTATCATATTGGACAATGCAGTTCTAAGTAATAGGGCTAAAAGCACTTCAGCCAGAACAACTGCCTTATTTCAGTACCTCATCTTGATATTGTTATTTGAGTCAGTTTTTCTAGCTAGCTTTGTTTTTTTCTTACTTATAGTTTGTTTGGTTCTCAGAAAATTGCTCACCCCAGTCATCATGACTCATTTCTTCTTTGATATGTGTGTTTTTCTGATAGTTCTGTTTCTGCATTGCATCTCACATGATGCCAGTCTTGACTCCCACTCTTCTTTTTCCTGATTTAGCCTGTTTCCTTGACACTGGTCCAGAGTTTTGTTCTAAAAAAATTTTAGTGTAAGTACTAGGTCTCTAATAAATAGAAACTGTGTTCTAACCATACTGAAAACCACAATAGCACTGTATGCTGTGCCTCAGCATGAGTTCATCTCTCTATTTTTATATTTTGACTCTAAGACTAAACTGGAGATTTGCATTTAGGAGAGGGTCAGAATTTAGAGAAAAATTGATTGGAATTATCTGGATTTATCAAGAAATATAGATAATCAGACCAAAGTCTGTTTTCCTCATATAGGTCTAAATTTATGCCATTAGAATATTATGTTAAAACTAGATCATTTTTATTTCTAGCTATTTTTTGAAATCAGAATTCAATGTGGAAGTAAAATTAGAGCTAAGCATAAATCTACTTGGCCAACCTAAAGACAGGGGTGTTTGTCCCTTAGATTTCAACATCTACCTACTGGAATGTAACAGAAATATAATTAAAAATCTATACATTAAAATGAACAGGTTATGGGAGAATTAGATATGTCTATCTGAAAAAAATAAAATGATTGCAAACTTCTTATGGTTGCTAGCTCTTGATGTTTTGCTTTCAAAATTGTGTTGTGTGAGTGGGTGTGAGAGAGAGATGTATGGGGGAAACATGATTGCTTAACTAACTTTTTGATCACATAAAAGAAATACAAATTTGCCACTTACATGGACTATGGACCATCTATACTTTTGCATTTATATTATGATAATTGTATGTCATTAAATGTGTGCTATATTTGTCTAATCATTTTATTTTATTATAATGCTAATTATGACTCATATTCTTTTTTTTTTTGGTGTTTATAGCAGCTTTATTCATAACTGATGAAACTTGGAAGCAATCAAGATGATCTTCAGTAGGTGAATGAATAATCAAACTGTGGTACATCTATACACAGTAATAAAAAGAAATGAGCTCTAAAGCCATGAAAAGACATGGAGGAACCTTAAATACATATTGCTAAGTGAGAGAAGCCAACCTGAAAAACCTGCAGACTATATAATTCCAACTATAGGATGACTCATATTCTTATACTTCATAGTTTATTGCTTTGTGAAATAGTACTTAATGCCTTTACAAGTTAAAAACACTAAAGAAAGATAACATGGTTAACTAATGTATTTCAATTGCCAGTATATTTGTTACTGTGGAAATACACTGATTCAGTGTATACACTGTATAAAATACATCTATAAATAAAAATGCTGATGAGAATAAAAATAATTAATAGTTATTATTATCTAAAACATAGGACTGAAAGGAAGCATGAAACAGTATTTTCCAATTTCCATTATGAAAGCAGAGCCACTGTTATTTTGTTTAAAAAAAAAGTCACCGTCTTTTGTTCATGGCATGCTCCTTATAATCAAACCCATTGGCTTAAATTTATGCTCATCTTTTCTTACTCTGTAATCAGTGGAGATATGTAATATAAAACAGTTGCTATCCAGATAAAATTCTGTTCTTATTAAAACCATAGAAAATTAGTAGTATTTTGTTTGACATGTTCTTATATTGTATTATACCATTTGACTAAACATCTCAATGTTTCAACTACACAGCATGCACTTCATAGATAAAGATTCCATATACCTTTTCTCTTCTTGTCCTCCATAGCACCTAGTTTGGTGTTTTATACAAAAGCACTCTAGTTATTTGAAATGACACAGACATACCCCCTCACATATTTAAAAGGTGGAAATATGGACCTATCTCTCTAACAGCCTGAAATCACTATGGGCTCTCCCACCCTATGCTCTATCTCCCTGTGGATTTGAACTTAAGCTTCTTATGCTTCTTAACCTGCCTGTCGACTATTCCCAAGTGGAGATCCTGGATTACTTCAGACTCCTCTATTGTGATTAGTCAGCACAATATGCACTAACTATGAAATACCTGAGATAGTAAAAGATGTTGGTTAGCTCCGATGGGTTGGTCGTCGAATTTTCAGTCTTTCCAATGGTGACATGGGCACCATGCTATGTAAATAGGGACAGACACCATAAGCAAATATACCAGATTGGAGAGAACTGAAGGGAATGAGAAGAGGAGAGGACATAGAGATAATCAGCTCAGTGCCTGTGACATTTAAAAGATTTTGAGAACAAAGCAGAGAATGAAAAGACTTGAGAAAGTGATTTATGCTTTCAGGTTTTTGCTTCAGAAGAAAATAAATATTTATTTAATTTATAAACTTAACTTGCTGACATAGTGATAGTCTTATTTGATTTTGTTTAACATAACTTGTCAGGGAAGGGAGACGAGAGGGATTGAGGACAAGGAAAATATGAGGAAATTCAGGGTAGAGAGATGAAGTTTTGTAGAAAAGACTGAAAAGAGGGACATTGGCCAGAAGCCAGACTTCTTGCTGAGGAAGCTAGCATCCTAGGCTGTGGCTTGAAGAGATTATTCCCAGCAACTACCTGGTTTACAACTTCTCTCTTTGCAGATTATGTCTTTCAACTTCCCTTCTCCATGGAATTAAAGTTGTTTTTTTGTTTTTTGTTTTTTTTTAAAAAGCACGTTTCTTTTAATTTACAACATTCCAAATAACTGTGTCCATGTTTCAAGGATAATCTAAGGACTGTTGCTTCCTCACAAACCTATAGTCAACCTGACATATATTTGGCATTGATGCCAGATATTCCATTGTTTGGTTAGAAAGGCAATTTAGAACATCTTTTAAAATAAAAATAACTGCATAATTGGGATCAATAGAAATAAGAGAGTACATGACTGCCACTCTTTCTAGAATAGCTCAGCACTAGTCTTGAATATCCCAAAGAGAAAGAGAATAACATTTTTAGTATTCAACCATATTATTTTCACAATGGCGGTGAGAAAACTCTTGAATAAAGTCACCATTTTAAACGTTGTTTATCATTTCAAACCCTTAACTTATAAACAAACTTGTGCAAAATAACATCGTGTATATTGGAAACCAGCGGTAACGAGATCGGACAAAAAGACAAGAATGCCCTGAACAGTAATTTGAAAGAAAAACATGTTGACTGCAAATATCTTGGATATACAAAATGCTAGATGATAATGTTGATTATCTGAGACATTTTGATGACTTAAGCTCATTACTATGATTCATAAAAAGTAACTGTCAGTCATACTTAACATAATAAACATTCTTATACCAATACCCTAAAGAAACAAAGCCTGTTCTACCATATTAGCTTGTGTCTACAGTAGCTCAACTTATTTGATTTAGTGTAAACATCGGCCTGGTGTTAACCATTCATCAGTGTTTTGTTTATGTAATTTAATTTTATGCAAACAAACTTTCCATGCTCAATAATTTGGTCCAGACAATCAAATTCATTTATTATATCTCTTGTCAACCTTCAAACAATTATTTATGAATGTACTGACTCTAATTTTATAATTGTATCATATACAAGCAAAATTTTCAGTTCTGCTATTCAATTTTACATGTAAAAACTTACTCCTAAAAGTACAGGCAATTAAATAAAGGTTAATCTGAATTTCTGATTCATGATGTAGCAATGCTGGTCAAGATAAGGTTAAACTCTAGCTTCTCTTCCTTTGTCTTAAATGGATTCTAATACTTTCTTGGTGTTAATTAAATATTGAAAGACTTCTCTTTTCTAACCAGGACAATGGAATTAGAAACAGTTCAAAGCATGCACAGCTAGGAAATATAACATAAGCATAGTTTTAAGGAGAAAACCTGATTATTCATAATACCTTGCAATGTGTTGTCCTTTCTTTACCAAAATGATGCTTTGGACAGCTGAGAGAATTTTGTAGTTATTTTCATAGTAATAAAGATGATATTACTTTTACATTGAGCTGAGCTGACCACTAAATCTGTCTCCTGTTGTGACCATTTTGCCATATTTACTAGGTGGTTGGCATTAACAGGATGCTGAAATAAACCTTAGAGCAGTTCATCTGTACATTTTAATCCCACATGTTGAATTTTTTCCCAATATTTTAATTTCAAAAATTTTTGTTGTTGTTTTGTTTTCTGATAACTTCTTTTTCAGATCAGTCAGTTCTTACTTTATGAATGCAGTATCATTTCAAATCACTGTGAGGATAACAATTAGATTGTTTTTCTTTCTTGTAGTAATCTCTAATTTTTTCAGGGGCATTTTTTTTGTTACTTCATGTTATATATCTTTTGTTTTGTTTATTTTCCTCAAATATTTGGTCATCTTTGGTTTTGTATTTGTTAATGAAAGGTAACTGGCATGTATACATAATACAAAATATTTTTAATACATAAAGCTATATTTATGAATAGACATACAAATTGTTTCCAGCTGCACAGTGTGTTTTTCTTTCATATTTATGCCTCCTAATATGAATTAAAAATTAAACATATTTTGGGAAAATTTTTTTCAATTTAAATATATAGAAATAAAAGAGTAATAGGGGGACTTGTGCTTCTAGACATTTTGGAATAGTTGGTATAGGATATGTAGCACAGTAACTAAAAAGATGGAAAAGAAATAGTGCTTCAGTGAGCTGTGGGACAATATAAAGTGATCTAATATAAGGTTAATTGGAGTCACCAAAGCAGAAGGTGTCAATCAGAAAATATACATATATATTTGAAAAAATGGCTGAAAAAATTTCAAATTTGATTAATCCTAAGTATTCAAGAAGCTCAGTGAACTCCACGCAAGAAAAACACATCTTTGAAAGCATACCAAGGTATATTATTATCAAATTACTGAACTAGTGATAAAGAAAAAAACCATAAAAGCATCCAGAGAAGGAAAATGATTTCAAATGAAAATTTAGATCTATATAAAGTAATAAAGTGTACTGTAAATGATAAATGTGTTAGTAAACACAAAAACCAATTTTTCTCCTTTCTAAGTTTCTTTAAAAGATAACTGTTGAAAGCAAAAAAATATTGTCACTATATTTTGGCTATATAACCATATGTAGAAGTAAAAGGTATGAAAACAAACTGCAAAGAATAAGAGGGGTAAAGGGTAACATACTGCTCTAAATTCCATGTATTATTTGGGAAATGGTATATTATCCTTTGAAAATACATCATGATAAGCTGAATATGCATATTTTAAACACTAGAGCAACCATTAATTTAATGCAAATAGGTATAGCTAATAAACCAAAGTTAGAGAAAGTGAAATACTAAAAGATACTAACTTAATCCAAAAGAACATAGGAAAAGAGGAAAAATAAAATGAAGAATATGGGGCAAATAGAAAAAAAATCAAGATAATAGACTTAAACCCTAGCCATGTAAGTAATTACATTAAATATAAATATTCTGAACATTCAAATTAAAAGATAGAGATTGCCATACAGGATATAAAACGATTCAAATATGCTGTCTACATGAAACATATTTTAAATATAAATAAATATAGAGCTTAAGAGTAAAAGATAAAAAATGATAGATCATAAAACACATAAGAAAATTGAAGTCATTATATCAATACCAAAGAGGACTATAGAACAAAGAATACTACAACACAAAATAAAGTGACATTTCATAATGATAAAGTGTCAATTCATCAAGGAAACAAAATTATTGCAAAAATAGTATTAGAATTGAAACCCATACTTTCATAAAACTAGAAATAAAAGGCAACGCTCAGCCTGATAAAGGACATCCATGCAAACTTGGTAGTTAATAGTGAAAGAGAAACTCTCCTTCTTAAGATTGGGAATGGGGCAAACATGTATGCTCTCACCACGTCAGCACCATAGACTAAGTTCTAGACAGTGCAATAAGTCAAGAAAAAGAAATAAAATACCTACAGATAGCAAAAAATAAGTAAAACAGTATTTGCAGACAACATGATTGTGTATATAAACAATTCTAAAGGATCTACAAAAATGCTATTAGAATTAATAATTTAGCATGTTTTCAGGATACTAGGTCAAAATACAAAAATCAGGGGTTTTTTATTATTTAAGTTTCAGGTGTACAACATTGTAATTGGACATCTGTATACACTACAAAATGATCACTGTAAGCCTAGTTACCATCCATTACAATACAGTTGACCTCCTTCACCAATTTTTCACCAGTTCCCCTAGCCCCTAACCCACTTGCCCTCTGATAACCAGCAATCTGTTCTCTGTATCTATAGCTTATTTTTTGGGTTTGTTTTGTTTTTCTAGATTCCACCTATGAGTGAAATCATACAGTATTTGTCTTTCTCTCTCTGACTTATTTCACTTAGCATAATACCTGCAAGTTACATCCATGTTGTCCCAAGTGGAAGGATTTAGTTCTTTTTCAGGGCTGAGTAGTATTCCACTGTATATATACCATATCCTCTTTATTCATTCATCTATCCATAGACACTTAGGTTGTTTCCTTATCTTAGGTATTGCAAATAATGCTGTATATATCTTTTCAAATTAATGTTTTGTGTTCTTTGGATAAATGCCCTGAAGTGGAATGTCTGGGTCATATGGTATTTCTATTCTTAATTCTTTGAGGAATCTCCATACTGCTTTCCACAGTGCCTGCACCAATTTACAGTCCTACCAACAGTGTATGAGGGTTCCCTTTTCTCCACATCCTTTCCAACATTTGTTATTTCTTGTGTTTTTGATAATACAAGTTAGTCATTCTAACAGGTGTGAGGTGTTTCTGATTTAATAATTAGTGATGTTGAAGATATTTTCATGTGTTTATTGGCTATCTGTATGTCTTCTTTGAAAAAATGTTTATTCATATGCCCTGCCCACTTTTTAATTAGGTTGTTTTGGTTTTTGTTGTTGAGTTTTATGAGTTCTTTATATATTTTGATATTAACCCCTTAATGGACATATGATTTGCAAGCAGTTTCTCTAATTCAGTAGGTTGCCTTTTCATTTTGATAATGGTTTCCTCTGATGTGCCAAAGCTTTTGAGCTTGATGTTGTCCCATTTGTTTATTTTTCCCTTTCCTTTGAAGTTAGAGCCACAAAAGCATCACTAAGACCAATGTCAATAAGGTTACCCTACTTTTTTTTCTAGGAATTTTATGGTTTCAGGTCTTATATTCAAAACTTTTAATCAATTTTGAATTAATTTTGTGTATGCTGTAAAAATAGTGGTCTAATTGTACTCTTTTTCATGTGACTGTCCAGTTTTCCCAGCACCATTATTGAAAAGACTGCCCTTTCTCCATTGTATGCTCTTTGTTCCTTTGTTGTAAATTAATTTTCCATATGGATGAGGTTTTTCATTTTTCTTTTGCTTTTTTTCTTTCTGGGTCTATACTAACAATGAACAATTAAAAAATAAAACTAAGAGAGAAAGTAGTTGAAATCCACGTATCTGACAAAGGACCTTTATCCACAAAATATAAAGAACTCTTTTACTCAATAAGGTGAATTACTAAAAAAAAAATGTATAGCAAGAGCACTTCCAGCTTCCAAGCTGACCTTAGAAGTTGTCATTCCTATCCTCACAACAAGAAAAAAAAACTGAACAAACTGAATATCAACAACTCTTCTTAGATTCGTCAGAGAACTGAGGTCACAAGACAAACTACTGCTCTGAAATTCGGAGAGACAGACACGCAGATACAGAGAATCACAACGTGTAGAGAGCAGAAGCCCCTATCAATGGGAACACTTCAAACTGCAACTGATGAACTACTGGAGGCTCAGTGTAGAGTAGTCTGAGTGTTGATATTTCCAAGGGGGCCCATTCTTAAGGGATCCCCACACTTTCATGTGATTTACCTCCAGGAACCCCACTGGGTTCTCACTGTGAAAAATCAGAAAAAAATTCCCTTGTGCTTCCAGAATGGATTAAAAAAAGAAGTGGTACTCCTATATAATGGAATGATATTCAGCAATAAAAAGAAACAAACTACTCTATATCAAGAACATGAATGGCTACCAAAACCAATATGCTGAATAAAATAAGCTAGACACAAAAGTCCATATAGTAGAATTCCATTTACATGAAATTCTAATCTATAGTGATAGGAAACAGATCAGTGGTTGCTTGGGGCCAGGTTAGGAGAATTGCTGTTAAGAAGCATTAGGGAACTTTGTGGGGTAAAGGAAATATACAGTTATACATATTTACCAAAACTTACTGAATTGTTCATTTAAATGAGTACAATTTATGTAAATTATCCTTCAATAAAATTGACTCTAAAAGACACTAGTATAAATTTTTGGGGTGAGGAGAGAAGATTGACGAGATATTCTATAATTCACATGGAAAAAATAACAAGAATATCCAGAAAAATTCTGAAATATAAGGATAACAATAACCTGGCAAAGTGGTAGTCTCCAAATTGAAATAAAGAAGTCCATGTATTAAAATAACATTTATTATATTATCTTTTTTTAATGTACATGTTTTAAATTTAATTTTTTTTGGAGTATAGCTGGTTTACAGTGTTGTGTTACTTTCAGGTGTACAGCTAAGTGATTCGGTTATACATATACATATATCCATTCTTTTTCAGATTCTTTTCCCATCTAGGTTATTACAGATTATTGAGTAGATTTCCCTGTGCTATACAGTAGGTCCTTGTTGATTATCTATTTTATATATAGTAGTGTGTATTTATCTATTTTATATATAGTAGTGTGTATATGTTAATCCGAAACTCCTAATTTATCCCTCCGCACCATGTTTCCCCTTTGATAACCATAAGTGTTTTTGAAGTGTGTGAGTCTGTTTTGTATATAAGTTCATTTGTACCATTTTTTTTTTTAGATTCCACATATAAGTGATATAATATGATATTTGTCTTTCTCTGCCTGACTTACTTCACTTAGTATGCTAATCTCTAGGTCCATCCATGTTGGTGCAAAAGGCACCATTTTACACCATTATTTCATACTTTTTTATAGCTAATATTCCACATACCACATCTTCTTTATCCCTTCCTCTGTCAATGGATATTTAGGTTGCTTTCATGTCTTGGCTATTATAAATAGTGCTGCAATGAACATTGGGATGCATGTATCTTTTCAAATTATGGTTTTCTCCAAATATATGCCTGGGAGTGGGATTGCAGAATCACAAGTACTGAAATTGAAACTGTGATTAAAAAATTCCCAACAAACAAAAGCCCAGGACCAGATGACTTCACAGGCAAATTCTATCAAACATTTAGAGAAGAGTTAACACCTGCCCTTCTGAAATTCTTCCAAAAAGTTGGAGAGGAAGGAATACTCCTAAACTGATTCTATGAGGCTACCATCATCCTGATAACAAAACCAGACAAAGATACCACAAAAAAAGAAAATTACAGGTCAATATCACTGATGAACTTAGACACAAAAATCCTCAACAAAATACTAGCAAACCAAATCCAACAATACATTAAAAGGATCATACACCATGATCAAGTGGGATTTATCCCAGGGATGCAAGGATTCTTCAATATCCACACATCAATCAGTGTGATACACCACATCAACAAACTGAAGAATAAAAACCATATTGTCATCTCAATAGATGCAGAAAAAGCTTTAGATGAAATTCAACACCAATTTATGATTAAAAACTCTCCAGAAAGTGGGCATAAAGGGAAACTACCTCAACATAATAAAGGCCATATATGACAAACCCACAGCTGAACATCCTTCTCAATGGTTAAGAGCTGAAAGCATTTCCTCTAAGATCAGGAGCAAGACAAGGATATCTACTCTTGCCACTTTTATTCAACATAGTTTTGGAAGTCATAGCCACGGCCATCAAAGAAGAGAAAGAAATAAATGTACCCAGATTGGAAAAGAAGTAAAACTATCACAGTTTGCAGATGACATGATATTATACATAGAAAATCCTAAAGATGCTACCAGAAAACTGCTAGAACTCATCAATGAATTTGGTAAATTTGCAGGATACAAAATTAATATGCAGAAATCTCTTTCATTTCTATACATCAACAATGAAAGATGAGAAAGAGAATTTAAGGAAACAATCCCATTTACCATCACATCAAAAAGAATAAAATACCTAGGATTATTATGTCATCTTAAACCAAGATTAAATTATATTTCTGAGGAAACAGGATTGATAAACTTCAATATAAAATATGTTAAATTAGATATTTAATGTATGAATAGTCCTACCATTAACTATTAGCAGTATATACCTTATGCTTGACTTGATAAAACATTGCAATAACACAATTACACAAATGTGTTTAACTTAAGTTAGATTTGAAACATTTTCCTGGATTATAGGAGGCTTGGGAGACAAGTTAATGTAAAAATTCCTGGTCAGCCATGAGTCAAATGAGCATAAATTTGGATTGATTTTTAAATGAGCAGAAATTTGGACTGCTCTTTAGTGCAGTTCAGAGTTATTAAACTATTTATTTTGAATTAAGTATTAAAACTCTTACAAAGACTTGTTGCAAAGCCTGCTCTAAAATATATCATACACCTCATTTCACATGGCAATGAATAAATATCTCAATCTCAGTATAGAATCCAATTAGACTTTCTTCAATTCAGTTTTGGTCCAGAATAGCTCTGACTGACCCGTTAGAAGAATTAGAAACTTTTTAGAGTAAAAGAAGAATGCTTCAGGATCTTCTCTTCTGAGTTTCTGTTTTCTCTCTCTCTATATATATATATTTTTTCACTTGTTTATCAATTTATTTACCAATACATATACATTTATATATAAGTAAAGAATATGCACATATATTACATGTGAATTACATATATGTGTAAAGAAAACCTTCACATCTAGCTACAAAAATGTTTGTCACTTACCAAAAGATGTTCATTAAAATATGCTCCAGTGAAAGTGTTTGGCTGCACCCTGCAGGCCTGCAAACCTTGTAATTTCCCAGCTGCGAGACTGAAGAAAGAGCCTGGAGACACCACAATGTATTGGATAGGGATTCTTACACATTTGAAGCAGAAGTCCTGGACCGACACTGCCACGGAGAGCAGACAGCAGGCAGGACATTGAAGCACCTTCGCTACTGAGGGGGAAGAAGGAGGCTACCAGTTGGGGAATTGATGTCAGGTTGGCTCATCAGTTACCAGAGAAACCAGCAGCTGGGGCAGGGGCAAGCATGTAGGCAGTTACTGATTAAGCCCTATAATTAAGAGGATTGGCTAGTTATGTGAGTAGGGTGTAGGTGAAGCATGGACTAGTCAGGCAGGGGATGTACAGAGAGCAGGAGAACAGCCATCTTGATGGCCTGATCATACTGGCAGTTAGTGTGCGCACTGTGAACTCGATAAATTGCCTGCCCTGGAATATTCACATCAGATAAGTTCCTAAAACCAATACAAACCAGAATAGAAGCAGTAAGTTTGCCTTACTGCATTGTTTGAAAAGGAAAAAAATTAAACTAGGACTCTTATTACACTATTTAATCAATATTCTTGTAAGTAGAACAGTTCAATTTCACCTGTGAAATATACTAATTGTTAAGAAATTTTTGATTAATGAATATCAAATGCAAAAACATTTGGTTTCATGGTGTTCATGTGTTTGCAGAAACACAAACACTAAAGGTGTCTTTATTTGGACAAGATTGTTTCCTAAGGATGATAATCCAGAGCCTTTCAATGCACTTTGGAAGTGCATGATTTCCCAATCATTTCTTACGTATCAGAATTGCAGATCACCAGTTCTCCATTTCCATGGAATAAAGAATGATTTCTGGCAGGTGGCTATGAATGACCTGGGTTTTATTTCTGATCTCTTCTCTAGCTCTGACCTTGGTTAAGTCACTTACTCCACCTACTTCAGGTTTTTCATCTGTAAAGTGGGGATGATAATCCTTGCCTTGAAGGGATTGGTAGTGAGGCAACAAAGTAATGAGTGTGAAAGGACTTTTAAATGTGGTTTTGTTTGAAAATAAAGCTATTGTTTTTTTGTTTTGTTTGTTTTTAACATCTTTATTGGAGTATAATTGCTTTACAATGGTGTGTTAGTTTCTGCTTTATATCGAAGTGCTTTCATTTTTGCTTTTATATGAGTTTATTCCTTGAAGGAAGATTTGTAGGTTTCTTTCCTTCTTGTTTTCAAGGCCTCACTATTCCATTTTAATGCATATCTAGACTATGCTGCTTTTTGTTGTAGGTAAAGTGTACATTAAAATGTTTATATCCAGAAACAAGTATAAATAAGCATTTTACTTCTTAATAGAATGAGGCAGGAATAATTTATTTTTTAATCAACACTGGATCTGACCTGAGCTAGGCCATTTTAGGCTCCTCAGCTGCACACAGTAAACAGGTGGATACTCTAAATCCATTTTGGTGATTGCCATTTTAAAGATGATTGCCAATGCCACTGAAAGTGGGAATTAGGCACCAAATTAAGCACCAAAGCTGACAAGTAAAGCGGACTTTTACATCATCAAAATAACCAAGTTAATTAGAGGAAGAGCATTATAAAAACAGAGCCTCAAAAAACAGATTTAAAGGAAAGCCATAAAACCCCCAGTGTCTGAGGTGATGACGGAAATCGTATTGCTAATGTGGTGCCCATCACCACCTCAGGCACAGTTGAAACAAACCAATACATCCTTTGCAGGGAGTACACTTTTTCAAAGCTATATAAAGCTTAAATCCTTTCACACTTTATGTCATCTTTCAGGATTTCCTCCTCTTAGACTCCGCCCACTCCACCCCCATCACCATCACAACACGTATCCCAAAATAAGCAGCAGGAGCTTTATCAGGAGAGATGGGAGTGAGCTGCAATTATACCCTGATTCCCAAATGAGAGCTATTTTTCTTTGGGGCTCTCCTGTCATGATATTATCAATGAACTGGTACATTTTCGTCTTGCACAGGAAAAAAAAAAAAAGAATGTACAATTCTGGTACGTTTGATTTATGATTTGGGAATGCTGAATGTTGGAGACAATAAACATAAAATTAAGCAATATTCTTAGAGACAAGATGTTGACCCATCCTTTAGTTACTTTTTTTTTTTTTTTTGGAGTGTTGCTCCTTTAGTGGATATGCATATAGTCTAGATGCTCACCTTTTTCTTATTTCTTTTCCTATTTATTCAGCTTCTTATTTTAGACAAGCTACGCAGAGGAACTTTTCTTTTTCCTCTGCAGACTCTCCTCTCATTCTGCCTTCTCTTCTGCAGGATCTCATCTAGTCTCTACACTAAAATTACAAGTCATACAAGTCAACGACTTTCAAAGTTATATCATTAGTCTAGAGCTCTTTTTTGATCTATAGTCTATATACCTAAATATTCAACAACCTATTGGGTATCTCCATTTGAATTTCCCCAGACTCTCAAGCTCATCACATAAGTAAGAGAACCACTATTATCTACCTCGGCCAAATCTCTCCCCTTCAATGTTCACCACCTCAATTAATGAATGGTGTTATCCTTCTCCTCGGTGCCCAAGTCAGAACCCTCAGCATTTTTCCTGACACCTTTTCCTTTCTCACCTCTGCCTAAAATCACCAGGTTTGCCAGTTCTACCTCCTATATATCTCTCAAATCAGTCCACCTATCTCCATCCTCACAGTCAGTGTTATTTATCAAGTCCCCATCAATTCTTGTGTAGATCATTTCAAAGCCTCTCCATCACACTCTGCCTACAATTTTATCGCCCCTCTAAGTGATCCTCCATAAAGCTATCATAGTGGCCTTTTACTACTGTAAATCCAGTCATGTCAGTTCCCTGCTTAAAATGCTTCAGTGGTTTTTCAGTCACCTCAGGGTTAAAATGCAAGCTCTTCAGCATGACATTCTCTGAGATCTGGTCCCTGTAGCCTGTCCAGCCCCACGTCTGACCATTCCCTACCATTCACCTTGTCCTGCAGGTGTAACAAATACTGTTTTGCAGTTCTAGGAAATTGCCCCACTCTCAATCACTCCCCTCTTTTGGACATACTTTTCTCACTGCCTAGAATATTCTTGGTCTCTTTCTTTGCTTGTTTAGTCTCTGTCATCAACAATTCTGTTCAATTGTCACTTCCTGGAAAGTTGAACTCCTATATTATAAAGGTCTATAATCGCATCTCTGTTCTCACCAATTTCAGTATTTATGAAGAACTGAATACAGGTGCCAGGCAGTGGGCTAAGAGCTAAAGATGTACAAAGATAAAGACACACCTCTTCCCTCTATGAATCACTTGGTCTAGTCTAGTTCCCCTTTCACATGCTGTAGTGTTTGTTTACATTCTCTTTCATTATCCTCTGAGCTTCTAAGGCCAGGAAATTTTGGTCTTCAGTGTCCAGCACAGTATCTGGCATATTCCCTGTGCTCGAGAAACATGTGAACGAATAGCTTCAGCTTTATCCATATATGGAAGATGATTTCAAGGGCCTTAAAAATCCTTGTAGTATTTAAAGAATAAGCATGCTTATCTCCAAATGGGCAGAGGTATTATCTGTATACCTGTGGTAAAAGTCCTTCCTGACATGCTGCCCTGTCTCCCTTCTCCTCATATCCATTTGCACTTTGGCAGAAGCCCAAGCTGTGTTCGGGCATTATTTATCTAATACTTCCTTTCAGTACAGGTCTTGGTTAGTGGCATGAAAACCCCAACTTTTCTATTAAATTAGGTCCATCTCTCTGACAGAATACTCAACTTGCTTTTCTTATTTTGCATTCCAGTTGCTTTGATAGACATCCTAGAGTGTTTCTTATTAACCCTCACTGGAGTGCCATGACAGCTGTAAACCATTAGCTATTGGGCTTGCCTGCAAAGCACTGTGCTATGATCGCAAGATTGATCCAATTCATGCAACAACCATAATTCTGAATTTCTGATGGGTTTTTAATAGGGATGGTTGGGGGAGAATATATCTCAGAGCTACTAAAATTCATTTTTCCTCCCAATCAATGCCATAGTGAATTTGAGAAAGCATTTTTTTTTGTTCTTAACAACCAAAAAGAAAAGAAAATTCATACTTCTTGCCTGATGAGGTAAATTGTAGGTAGTCTTTGGAAATGTCTTGCAGAAAACAGCTCTCCAAAATTTACATTTGTCATTAGCTGCATGAATCGTCTGTACACAGAAAAAAGAAAGTGAGTTGGGAAATGTTTATGCACGTCTCAGAAATGGCTCCCAACTGTTTCTATGCTGGTCTCTTTCTTCGCTAAGGAGATGAATGTCATTCACGTACTTATACAGCGGTGTCCCCGAGATTCTGGGGTCTCGTCTAAAAGTACAGTGTTCCCAAAGGATCTCTGAAGAATGAAGCAAAGCTTGATCACTTCATTTATGTATTATTCTTTAGAAATCAAAAAGGAGATTAAAAAAGGAAAAGCAAAATACATTATCTCAGTCAATATCAGCTACTCAAATAATTGACTAAATTTGAAATGGAGAAAATACAATGTTTCCATAGAACCTTGCATGCATATCAATTCTTAACTCCCTCTCCTATGATTCCACTTTTACAGGATGCTGAAAGGGAAGGAAATATTCCTACACAAGATGGTAGTCACTGTGGTACCACATTTGATTGTTAAATTTCCCAAGAATACCTTATTATTCATAAATTTATTCACTAAATTCTTCTCAAGTGACTACTTTATAACAGACACTTGGTGTGGTGCTGAGAACTCAAAAGTGCTAAAAATAGACCTCTTCCATGTTTTCAATGAACTTATAGAAATAGAGATCAGCATTAAACATTTTTTCACAAAAATAAGCATGATTATAATTTATGATAAAGGATAGGAAGTAAAGAGCAGAATGTAAGAACATAAATTGTTAAGCAGTCACCCCCTCCCTGTCTTTCACCTGGCCCAGCAGTGCTCCCAGAAATGGCGTGAGCTAACAATTCCTCAGCCCCAGTGTGAGCAGAGCAGCCTATTGTTTTGCTGGAGTCAAGGTGCATTGGTGTGTTGGTTAGGAACCAGCTGGGGAGAGCCCTTCTGTCTGACAGCCAGGGATGCCCCCTGCCCTGGCCTGGAACTATCTATGCTAGGCCACTGCCTGGGAAGGTCTGTTTCAGGTCTGTCAAAAGAAAACTTGATATTCCTTGAAAGACATGAAGACTTGAAGCTTACTTTTCTAGCTTCCAAGACCCTTTCCAGACTGTCCACAGCAAAAAAAATAACATCATTTATATATCACTGGCCAGTTCCAAGCTCATTATCCAGCTTGAACGTTACATCCACCCAGGGATGCACAATTTAGTATTCTCATTTATGAGGAAATCAAAGCTCAGAAAAGATACATGACTTGCCTGAGGTCACACAGTTTATACATTATGGTTCTGGCGTTGAGACCCAGCTCTCCTAAACCCAAAGCAGGCGCTCTTTCTACCATGTCACAGTGTTCACCCCTTGGAGGCATTCATCACCCCAGTTCCTGGATGATTGTTAAGATCCTCATTTTAGTTGCCCTCTGATCTTTCAGCACTTCAGGAACAATTCTCTTCTTTCTGGAACCTCGTGGTGAGCAAAATGTGAGCCACATGGAACAGATATTGTAAAAGTGTCTTTTAGAAGGAGAGAGAAATTCAAATGGCCAGTGTCAGTCTCTTTATGAGATGAGTGTCCAGGCAACTGAGAAATACAAAGTGACAGATAGGATCCTGAATGAAAAATCTATAGGAAGCAATGCATTAAGTGAAAGAGATGAGGAATATTTTTGTTAAGCATGCAAGTCATTGTCCAAGTGGAAGATCTCATTTTAGAAAATTGAGCATTTAATTTAAACACTTCAGGAAGTTAGATTATTGTATCGATGTGAAAAATAAAACCCCACAGTAAGTCTTACTCTTTGAAGGATAAAAAGGCTTTTTTTTTTTTTTTTTTTTTTTTTTGTAGCTCACACAAGGACCAGAGTTGAGGTATTAAAGCAACAGTCCCAGTCAGCTTTTGCTCCTGCCTAACAGGGGACAGAAAGAAGGGCTGTGAGCTAGACCTAAGAAAAGTTGCATATCAGCACATGTGCTTTACCTTAAGATATCCCAGTCTGCAGTTGGGATCAGCCTTTTTTTTTTCTTTCTGGTTTGCTTCAAGTGTACAGGGGTTTTTGTTTTCTCAATTAGTACAAGGTTTCTTTAAGGAGCAGAGGTAGTGCTCAAATAAAACTAGTATGCAGTTATGCACTCAGTCTGGAATGCTCCAGAGTCTAGGAGGGAAGGTGACCTTGAGAAAGCAGAAATTTGCATTTAGTACATTCTCTTCTATATTTCTGGCTTGTCAGAGTCTGGGGTGCAAGAACAGCAGCATGATTAAAAGCACAAAATTTGAAATCAGGCTGCCTGGTGTTGAATCTTAGCTCTATTACTTATCCTCTGTAAGTCTGAGAGGAAGTTATTTAACATCTGTTACCTCATCTATAAAATAGGAATGGAAGGAATTTTTCTCCTATTTTTTTTCTCCACTTCTTTTCTCTCTCTTGTGTTCTTTCTTTTCTCTCTCTCTCTCCTTCCCTTCCTTCTTTTTAGCTGGCATCACACAACCTTCCTTTGCTTCCTTCTGAGGAATCTACCACTTGTATGTCTTCCCACCATGGAGGTCAAAGAGGCCAGACATCCTCTCAACCCGACCCCGCCCCCATCCTATTGGTTAAGACTCCAGCATGTGGCCAACAATTCTTCCTGCTGAGGCTTTGCCTCTGGAAGGAGGAGTGCACGCATATAAGGAGAGATGAGAATTGGATGACGCTAAAAGCACAGCAGACGCAGCCTGGGGCATCCAGGAGCAGGAGCCTTAAGCAATATCTGAGCTGGCTGCCTCCTCCCACCCCTGGCATACCAGCTCCCTACCCCATCCTCCAGCCTTCCTGAAGACTCTGTTAGCTTCCCCATGTCCATCCAACACAGTTCTTCTCTAAGCTAACCCAAGTCAGGTTCTATTGTTTTCCTCTAAGAATGCTGACAGATGAAATGTGAAAAATAATACAATTGCAAGGACTAAATAGGAAAACACAGATTGAGCATTTAATACATTGACTGGCCTATAATATACAATTAATAAAATATTAGTTATTATACATATCATTATTAAAACTACTACTGTTCTAGCATTACAGGTTGTCTTATTATTTATAAAAGAAGTTGAAAGGTTTTTTTCTGGGCATAATTTAAAATATGTTTCTGACTAGAAGAGAATGAATGATAAAGTATAAGAAATTTTAAAAATAGAGACAATTATGAGGAAGGAAATGGAAATAGTTCTTTCTCTTCTTAAAAATCAATACACGTGAATGGATAAAGATTCATCTGTTGTATAATACAGCTGATGTGTTATATGTGGTATATACAGTTGATCTTTGAATGACATGGGTTTGAACTGTGTTAATACACTTATATGCAGATTTTTTTCAATAAATATGATCCGTGGTTGGTTGAATCCATGGAGGCAGAACTGGGGATACGGAGGGCTAACTACAGGACTTGAGCATCTGCAGATTTTGTTATTTGCAGCGGATGCTGGAACACTCCCCCATAGATACCTGGGAATGACTGTATTATAACAATGGGATATAATTCAGCCATGAGAAAGAAGGACATACTGCCACTTGCAACAAGATGGATAGATCTTGAGGGAATTAGGCTAAGTCAAATAAGTCAGACAGATAAAGACAAATACTGTATATTATCACTTATATGTAGAATCTAAAATAGCCCAACTCATAGAAATAGAAACTAGAATGGTGCTTATCAGGGGCTGGGGGTTGAGGGAAAAGGAGAGATGTTGGTCAAAGACTACAAACTTCCAGTTATAAATGAAGAACCACTGAGGATCTAATGTACAACATAATGATTATAGTAATAAAACTGTATTATATACTTGAAAAACAAAAAAGAGTAATTGGTGTGGCAGCTATGAAGATAAGTCACTTGGATCTCCCTTCAAGAAAAAACTCTCAGTGCAGCTGCAAGGAATGTAGTTAGCTGCCAGCCTTCAACCCCTAACACCTTGGAGATCCTCCTCAGCTTTGGAGCTGCGGCCATGCTCTTCCCAGCCAATAATTGAGCATGGCTGAGGTACCAGACCCTAGCTAATTCTGCCTAACATGAAACTCCTCTAATGGTCCACCTTTGCTCTGGAGTTCCCTTTTGGGTTGGCAGAGATGGTCAGATCTGCTTTGTGGAGAGGGCTTTCTCTACTCTCCCATGTCCCAGGTATCAGATCTGTATAGTAGTCTAATGGCTACTTCTGCCCAATCCTGCTTCCTCCTTCTTTTGTCTTTCACTCCCCTGACAAACAGAGCACTTACAATCCTAATTCCATCATGATGTGTGCTTCCTGTATGAACCAACTAACATAAGGGAATATTTGCTTTCAGTCTTTTGTTCTAAATGTCTGTGTTTGTGTGTGTGTATGTGTCTAATTTTTGTTACATAATTGAGTTCATATTGTAGATTTAACTTAAAAATTTTTATTGTCTTTCCATTAAATATTAAAATGTTTCCATGTCATTAAAGCTTTTTTCATCAATATCTTTTCTATTTTTTTATTTTTTTAATTTATGAAGCTTCATTCATCTGCTAAATCCTATCACCTTAATTATTTATTTATAAGTTGAAACTAGAAGACTAAAAAGTGAGATCAGGCCCCAACCTTCTATGCTATGACATTTACATTATTGGAGACATAGGAAACATCAAAGCCACCCCATTTTCTTAAGCTGTAACCAGATTGGACCAAAATGAACATTTTCTACTTAAGAGTGTATGTACTTGGGGCAGAGGGTTAACTACATTTAAATGTGTCACCATTGACACAGAGCACAATTTGCCTGGTATTTGAAACACATAAAAGAGACAACTTTTCTCTGGCTTAATTCCTCAAGTTAAGTATTCCACTTTCTATTTGTAATGATATGACACAAAGATTTGAATGTGAAGAGGAACATTCCAATGCTTAAGACCTTCATCAATCACAGTGTAATAAGACTCAAAAGTACTGCAACTCCATTTTCTCCTTACTCATAGAAACTCACTCATAGAACCTATATTTGCAGCTTAGACTTGACCTTGATGTCAAAATGAGGTTCCTTTCAGTCAGGAGTTCTTCCTGCAAATTCCATACAATGATATGTGAATTTTATGTTTAATAATGCACTTACATATCTTGGGTACTTACATATCAATGTCTTTTTAAAGGTTAAATAATGATTATTTTACATACTTGTATACGTTATCTCATTGAATTCTCACAACACCAACTCAAAATAGGCATTATTAACACCACTTTTATTGTGAGGAAACTAAGTTCAGAGAAATCAAGAAACTTACCTGCAGGCACAAAGTAAGCAGAGCTGGGGAGTAGAGCCACCATTAGAACCCAGACTTGCCTATTCTGAGCCCATGCTGCTCCAACCTCCATTCTGCCTTGGCCCCTACCATACTCTTACACACCAGAATCTGCATTTAATGACAGCCTTTTACCTCTATTCCTTGTAGCACTTATCCTAGCCCTGGACAAAGAAAAAATTGGGGGTCAGCATACTGCTCATGGCCCCTCTCCTTAACTTAATCATTCTGTCTTCTAGTTATTGTACAGAAAGTAGTAATAGACTTTCATTCAGTCACTAAAAAGTTGTGGGACATCTACTATGTGCAGGAAAACCTCAAACACGCCTTTGTTACCTCTATGGGCTGTGGGGGAAAGATAATAGATTAGTACCATTCCATGTGATAGACAACATGATAGAACTTTACAGAAGGTTCTATGCGAACATAATCTGAGGAACAGAGTTGCAGTGAAGCCTTTTAAGGAAGCTGAGTTTAGTGGACTTATTGAGCATTCCAACACAGTTACAATATTTGCAAAAAGAATCCGCAGTAATTTTAGGTATAACTAAAGGATTGTGTGTGTGTGTGTTTTGAGGGAAAAGGAGAAAAAGGGTTAATAGATATTTGGACTGATTGTGTATCCCCAAAACTTATGTTGAAGTCCTAACAACTAGTGTCTCAGAATGTGACTATACAGGCATACCTCAGAGATACTGCCGGTTTGGTTCCAGACCACTGCAATAAAGCAAAATATTAAAATAAAGCAAGTAAGAGGAACTTTTTGGTTTCCCAGTTCATATAAAAGTTATGTTTATAATATACTGTAGTCTATTAAGTGTGAAATAGAATTATATGTAAAAAAGTATATACCTTAATTTAAAAAAATAATTTACTGCTAAAAATGCTAATCATCATCTGAACCTTCAGCTAGTTGTAATTTTTTTGCTGGTGGAGGATCTTGCCTCAATGTTGATGGCTGCTGACAAATCAGAGTGTTGGTTGCGAAAGTAGGGGAGGCTTTGGCAATCTCCTAAAATAAGACAACAATGAAGTTTGCCACATCAATTGACTCTTCCATAAAGGAATGATTTCTCTGTAGCATGCAATGCTGTTTGCTAGAATTTTAACCACAGTAGAATTTCTTGCAAAATTAGAGTCAATCCTCTCAGACTCTGCCACTGCTTTATCAACCAAGTTTATGTAATATTCTAAATCCTTTGTTGTCATTTCAACCATCTTCATGACATCTTCACCAGAAATAGTTTCCATTTCAAGAAACCACTTTCTCTGCTCATCCATAGGAAGCAACTTCTCATTTGTTCAAGTTTTATCATGAGATTGCAGCAATTCAGTCACATCTTCAGGCTCCACTTCTAGTTCTCCATCTATTTATATCACATCTGCAGGGACTTCCTCCATTAAAGTCTTGAACCCCTCAAAGTCATCCATGAGGGTTGGAATCAACTTCTTCAAAACTCTTGTTAATGTTGATATTTTGACCTCTTCCCATGAACCATGAATGTTCTTGGTGGCATCTAGAATATTGAATTCTTTTCAGAAGTTTTTCGATATACATTGCCCAGGTCCATCAGAAGAACCACTATCTATGGCAGCTATAGACTTATGAAATGTATTTCTTAAATAATAAGACTTGAAAGTCAAAATTACTCCTTGACCCAAGGGCTGCAGAATGGATTGTGTTAGTAGGCATGAAAACAGCATTAATCTCTTTGTACATCTCCATCAAAGCTCTTGGGTGACCAGGCACACCGTCAGTGAGCAGTAATATTTTGAAAGAAATCTTTCTTTTTTCCTGAGCAGTAGGTCTTCATGGTGGCTTAAAATATTCAGTAAACCATGTTGTAAACAGATACATTATCATCCAGGCTTTATTGTTCCATTTATAGAGCACAGGCAGAGTAGATTTAGCATAATTCTTAGGGGCCCTAGATTTTCTGAATGGTAGATGAGCATTGGCTTCAACTTCAAGTCACCAGCCACATTTGCCTCTAACAAGAGAGGCAGCCTGTTTTTCGAAGATTTGAAGCCAGGCATTGACTTCTCCTCTCCAGCTATGATAAACCTAGGTGACATCTTCTTCCAACAGAAGGCTGTTTTGTCTGCTTGGAATATCTATTATCTAGTGTCACCACCTTCATTAATTATCTCAGCTAGATCATCTGAATAACTTGCTGCAGCTTCTACATCAACACTTGCTGCTTCACCTTGCACTTTCCTGTTATGGAGATGGCTTCTTTCCTTAAACCCCATGAACCAATCTCTGCTACCTTCACACTTTTCTTCTGCAGTTTTCTCCCCTCTCTTAACTTTCAAGGAATTGAAGAGAGTTAGGGCCTTGCTCTGGATTAGGCTTAGCTTAGGGGAATGTTGTGGCTGGTTTGATCTTCTATCAAGACCACTAAAATTTTCTCCATTTCAAAAATAGGGCTGTTCTACTTTCTTATCATTTGCATATTCACTGGAGTAGCAATTTTAACTTCTTTCAAAAACTTTTCCTTTCCATTCACAACTTGTCTAACTATTTGGCACAAGAGGGCTACCTTTCAGCCTATCTTGGCTTTTGACATGCTTTCCATACTGAATTTAATCATTTCTAGCTTTTGATTTAAACTGAGAAACATGTAAGTCTTCTGTTCACTTAAACGGTTAGAGGTCATTGTAGGGTTATTAATTGGCCTAATTGCGATATTGTTGTGTCTCAGAAAATAGGGAGGACTGAGGAGAGGGAGAGAGATGGAGCAAAAGCTGGTTGATGGAGCAGTCAGAAGACACAAAACATTTACCGATTAAGTTCACCATCTTATATGGTTGGGGTTCGTGGTGTCCCAAAACAGTGGCAACCGTACCATCAAAGATCACTAATCATAGATCACCATAACAAATATAATAATAATGGAAAAGCTTGAAATAATGTGAGAATTACCAAAATGTGAAACAGAGATGCAAAGTAAGCAAACGCTGTTGGAAAAGTGGTGTCAATAGTCTTGCTCAATGTTTCAGAGTTGCCACAAACCCTCAACTTGTAAAAAATGCAGTATCTGTGAAGTGTGATGAAGAAAAGTACAATAAAATGAGGTACACCTGCATTTGGAGGTAGAATCTTTAAAAAGGTAATTAGGTTTTAATGAGGTCATTATGGTAGGCCCTAAATCAATGTGACTGGTGTCCCTATCATAAAAGGAAATTAGTACAGATACACAGAGAGGAAAGACCATATGAAGGCACAGGGAGAAAAAGGCCATATACAGGCCAAGAAGCAAGGCCTCAAGAAAAACCAATTATGACCACACTTTGATCTTGGACTTCTGTCCTCCAGAATCATGAGAAAATTAGTTTCTTTTATTTAAGCAACCCAACCTATGGTACCTTGTTAACCCTTACAAACTAATACAGGAGATGAGGCTTAAAGGACAAGGAATTGATTAGTGAGGTCCTTATATGCCACGTTTAGGAGTTTATTCTTTTATTCAGAAAACAATGGGGAGCTACCAAAAGATTTAAATCAAGAAGAGAGGTAATAAAATTCAGGCTTTAGAAATGTTTAATCTTTGTAATCAATAAATCCACTTCTGTCCCTATCTAGCTCTTCCACGATGAAAGTAAATGGGTCTGAGGGGAAATGGAAGTAATTATTCAGTGACTGGTTCTTACGTATCTGATCAGGCTTCAGGCTACATTTTCAACAATCCCATCTCTGCCTTGTCCTTATTTCCAGTTTTTTTTCCCCCTAGAGTAATCCCTGAGTCCACAGTTCAGACTCTTCTTCCAGGTCATGAGTCCTGCCTGACTCACCAAATCTCATCACTACCCATGACACAACATGACATTTAGGGGATATTGCAAAGACTTAAAAGGGTTGCAAAATGAAGTATTTATAATAGAGGCCCAATACTAAGCCTATACTGAGATTCCTACTCATCTGGGCATAGCTGAAAACAAGGGTGTTGCCTGTGAGGTGTCCAGGGGACAAATAGTCTGGAAGCGCTTATCTCTGCCATCAATTTCTAGTCCAACCTATTGAATGTGTGCCAGGTTAATGGAGGGGGAAACTAAAGAAATTGATTTCCTGGGGTCCTGGTGAGAGGTCAAGTGGCTGCATGTGATGGGGTGGTTAGCAGAGATCTCCTCCTGTGCTTCACATATCACCCAGCACAGGCCCTGTGAGGAAGGGGTCTTACTCTTTGGGGAGCGTGGGGAGATAACAATGTTGGTGTGGAAATGAGAGTTTTCACAGGAAGGAGGTAGACCATGAGAAAACTGTCTATAAAGACATCAAGCATCCTCTCCTCCCACCCTCACTCCTGGGCTCACTCCTGACACTCATGATGGAACAGGGGTTAAGAAGTTGTATGGGGCAGGTTGCCAAGAGTCAATGAGCTAGTGAGGCCCTGAGAAACTTGGCATCACCAAGTCAAGGAATTACTCAGGTAACCATTGAGTGTCATTCACTAGTTTGTACTGCTGTCCTATCCCTGTTCTTTGTTTAGTGAGTCAGTGCTCATGTAGCATATCATATATCAAACTATTACATCTCTCCTTCAACTTCTGGGAGAAAATAAGGACACAAAGACTGGCTTTTACCCTCTCTATATAACATGACTTCCTCATATATTTTCTTCTCAACTTTTCTGCCTGTATAAAGTGGTTTGGTAATTAATAATCACTTTATTTATAAAATTATGACAGAGTGGGAACAAGGTGTTATTTCCTCATAAAAATTATCTTCATGACATTTGGTATTAACCCACTCAAAGAAGACAGTAAAGATTCATTGTTGTACTCAGAGACACTTTGGCAGAATACTCAACAGACCTGATACATTGAGTAGAGTGGGCTCTTTTTTTTATGGTGGTGGGGAGAGTGGGTGGTGAGTTACTAAGGAATTTCTTACAGCTAAAAATATAAAGGCCTAATCTGCTCTCCAAGTTATAAGCAATTGACTCATCTTCTCAGCTTTCCTCTTGAAACTGGGCCAGACTTTGTGGGATAAATAGAATGCAGCAGTACAGTCATCCTTTGGTATGTTCAGGGGATTGGTTCCAGGACCCCTGGGACACCAAAATCTGTGGATGATCAAGTCCCTTAATATAAAATGGCATAGTATTTGCAAACAACCTACACACATCCTCCTGTATACTTTAAATCACCTCTAGATTACTTATAATACTTAATACAATGTAAATGATAGGTAAATAGTTGCCAGCATGAGGCAAATTCAAGTTTTCCTTTTTGTAATTTTCCAGAATTTTTTTCCCAAATATTTTTGATCTGTAGTGGGTTGAATCCATACATGTACAACTCAAAGATACAGAGGAATGACTATAACTCTGTGTGACTTCTGAGATTGAGTCATCAAAGGCCATACAACTTCCACCTGCCTCTCTCTACTTTACTATGCTCACCCGTGCGAACAAGTCATCATGTTGTAAGGTAGCCCAGGCCCCGTGGTGAGGCCATGCATATGTGTTTCAGCCTTTGGCCCCAGTAAGGTCCAAGGTGATAGTCAGCATCACCTGGTAGATATGTGAGTAAACAAGCCTTCAGATGATTCTAGCCCTCAAGCTTCAAGCTGCCATTAGTGGAGTGGCGCTATTTCCACTGAGCCTTGCCAAAACTTCAGATCCATGAACAAACTAAAAGCTGTGATTGTTTTAGGGTGGTTTTTCCACAGCAATGGTAAGCAGACAAATGGCTCCTTATTGCCAACAAGACATGGCTTCCATTGTGCTAGGGATGAGATGTAACGTTTTGCAGTTATCTTTGAGGCTAAAATTATGTAGTGGGAAAGAGCACAGGCTTTGGAAGCAGAAGAATCTAAGTTCAGATTCCAGCACTGCCCCCTACCAACAGCTGGGTGACCTCTGGCTGATTACTGAACCTCATCTTAAGAAGGGAACTTCTTTACTTACCTCACTAAGCTGCTGTGGGACTAACTGAGAGCCTTTAAAGAACTTAATACAAACTATCACACACTCTCTTAGGAACTAAGATCTCTGAATGAGTAGAGTTCAAATTTTTGGGGACAGGAAGCAACACTTTGGGGAGTGGGTTATTAAAAGTGGTAAAGGAAGGAATCTCTTCCACTTCCACCCTTTGATTCCTGAATTTGTCATGTTTTGGCTATGGAATTAAAAAGTACCATACTCTAGTCATTGGTCCATTACATATATACCACTTTCACTTAATAACAGTGTTGATGTCCATAGATTTCATTATGGTTTGTGGATTATATATCATTCAGTTCATGATGGGTAACTCAGGTTGTGTGACCATCTGGTACCCCGTATTCAGTCATTAACTATTTATCTGGGCAAGTAGCAAGCAGGAACCAGAGATCTATACAACATCCTTGATGGCCACAGACTTCAGCACCACTACACCAGCTGGGTCAAAAGGCCTAAGTGTTAGAGTAGCTTGCACTGCAGCCTGGCCTGCTTCAGACCTTGCTTTGCTTCAGGACTCACCCAAATGTCAGTTACTAAGTTAATCAGTGAGAAGAACACACCCATAATGGTATATCCTGCTTTTAAAATTCAGAGATGATTGTGCCTCTTTCTTAATGATAGGAAAATTATCCTTTACTTTGGAAGGAATATCCCAACAAACCCCAAACATCTGAACTCTTAGAAACTTTTCTAAAGAAACAGACTCCTGAATTTTCATGATGTTCATTTCCCACACTCGGGACATATTTGTCTTATTTAGGCTTCTAGGATTTCTGTCTTGCACTGCTCCTCAGGTCCAGTCAATATAATGAGTGATCTATGTGATGTCAGGAGGGTCAAGGTTCTCCACAGTCTATTATGAGTAAGAGGAGAAGGGTTGATAGGACCCTCTCCCCACCAGGTGAAAAAAATTGCCTCTGGTCATCCTTGTTGTTTATATGGAGGAAAAAAAGCAATATGATCAATATGTATATCAGCTGTCAAGGGCTGTTTAATTTGCTTCAATAAATATACCACATTTTGAGCTCTAAATGAAGTTACACCTAATTGGATGTATGATACTCCATAGTCATTCTCTAGAATCGACTTGCCAAACAGGGCAGTTAAATGAGAACATGACAGGAATCATCACTTATGCAACTTTCAAGTCTTTAATGAGAGCACTAATCTCTGTAATACTCCCACATACGAAGCCTTGGCTCTGGTTTACACACCAAAAAGGAAGGGGAGTTCCTGAACCAATGTGATGATTTTGTCATTTGTTGAGTGTGTTTATTCTAATTCTGTATTTAGGAACTGAGGAAATAACCACATGATGGTTAGATCCATTGGGCCCACTGTTAGAGAGACTCTAAACAAACTCCATTTAAAAGCTGATCTCCATAAACCCTCACTAAGATCTTAGAATCCATTTCGACACATAGTTTCCAGGTTTCTACTGTTATACATTAACATTTTCTATTGTTTAGTTCAAACTCAACTCTACCCTGGTTAGAGGTTTTAAGTTTCCTTCTAGAACTTCCTGTACTATGGCTCTAAGTTATGGGTCTAGAAGTAATTAGGAGTGGTAGGGTGATACTAGGGGAGAATGAGCATCTTCCTGCAAGACACCTGCTTCAGAGGATCTTCCAGTGTTCAATTGGTTTCCCATGCTCTGTCTTCTATATACATTCTTTCTCTGGCTCAAACAGATTATACTTAAAGTAATTGTAAACATTAACCATGCCATGGACTGTTATCAGTATTACAGTTTTCACTGGTAATGCACTCATCATTTTGTTCAAGAACATTCAGATTCTTATGTTTGATCATCTTTTTCCTGAGATCACGTAGTTGTGATCTTCTCAGGAAAACAAAACAAGACAAAAAATTAGATACTTCAAGCATAGAGAATTGAATACAGGGAAACAGGTAAAATGTATGAAAAGGACTAGAGGAGCAGAAGGAAGAAAAGATGTCACCCTGAAATCAGAAAACCACTATCATCTCTGCAGTGGAGCCCATTTACCTGCACTTTCTAGCACACAGGGGCTAGAACTTCCAAACGGAGCTACACCTGCCAGAGCCGGAATCCAGGAAGAGCTGACCTGCTACTACAGTAAACGCACGGCCATCTGGTCTCCACTACTCGTACAACCACCAGCTACTAGAGCAACTGCCCATGCTTTCAGAGCCAGAATCAGAATTGTTCTTCTTTTCTCCTACTTTAAAACCTCCCATCAGTGACTTCTTTTTGGCAAAATTTAACAAGAAGCCAGATGCCAAAAGAATCTGGGAAACATAGCTTGCAGAGTCCCATTGCCAGTAGTTCAGAGCAGAATAGAGAAGAATAGGCATAAAGCTGGTAGAAAACAGATAAATAACCAAAGATGACTAGATGGAAAGATACATTTTGGGATGTCAGTGGCAAGGAGGAGTTGCTTCAGCAGCCCTGGGCTATTCTGTTACATGAAAAATAAGATAAATTCTCATTTGTTTAAATAGCTATTATTTGTATTCTCTGCTGCATTTGGCTAATTACCATCCTTGCCTTAAATAGAATTTGGTAAGGGGAAGTAAGATGCTAGAATATAGAATTGACTTATAAGCACCTTGAGAGGGATGACGCACATATTGTCATGGAGAATTTGTGACCTTCGTTATGTGGTGGGGAAATATTTGGCCAATTTTTCACCTGCTGTAACTTGAAACACAAGCCTTGTTCCTATTAAGTCTGTGGTGTTAGGGGAAATGGCAGGAAATCCAGATTTTTTTGGTGTATGCTGATTATATCTTGTCATTTTCAGCAAAAATGTCTTGATAGAGAAATATGAACATAAACTAGACCTCACCAGTCAAAAAGCTAAGATGGAAAGAAATAGGGCACTGCTAAGAGAGCTGTTCTCTGCCCCAGCCTGCAATCTAAATTGAATAAGAATCCCATAATTCACAGCCTAATAGAGTTGAAAATGTTGAATGCTTTTGTTTCCAAAACAGAAGAATTATAAACTGTGGCAACAAATCTGTATTTGTAGTAACAGATGAGGCTGATGTCCCAGGTCTTTACCAAGAACTTCCCTTATTTTTATTTATTTATTTATTTATTTATTGGCTGCATTGGGTCTTCGTTGCTGTGCGTGGGCTTTCTCTAGTTGCGGCAAGCAGGGCTACTCTGCACTGAGATGCACCGGCTTCTCATTGCGATGGCTTCTCTTGTTGTGGACCATGGGATCTAGAGCGCCCGGGCTTCAGTAAATGTGGCACGTGGGCTCAGTAGTTGTGGCATGTGGGCTTAGTTGCTCCATGACATGTGGGATCTTCCTGGACCAGGGATCGAACCAGTGTCCCCTGCATTAGCAGGTGGATTCTTAACCACTGAGCCACCAGGGAAGTCCCAGCATGTCTCTTAAATAAGATTACAAAGAGCTTTGACCAGGACCCAGATTAAAAAAATAATTTTACATTGCAGCCTAGCATACATATACATATATACATATACACATGTATATAATTAAAACAAATATTTTATGAAATCATATTTACACTTATTACCTGTGATGCTATCTGGTATTTTGTATTCAGTTCTGTCCCATTCCATTGTGTTTATTCTCAACAATGCTGACTATGACCCACAAAACAGCCTTCATAATGCAGTTTTAAAACATTTTTCAAACTACTGGTCTACATCTTCACAAATACTATTACATTTTCATTCATGAACCCCATTTCTCTTCTTCACTTCTCTCTTTGCCCAGTTTATATTATATGGTCTATCTTTCTAATCATTCTCTTGCGTCCTCTTCACTCTGTTACTTCTCTTTCTTACCATAATAGTTGTCATCATTAGTTAAATCCAACTCTTTACTTACCCCACACTGCACTTGAGTAGAGGAATGTGACAGGAGAAATCACACAACCAAGCTAAAGGGTCTAAGGACAAAGCTCTTGGTGCTACCTAGATATCTTCCTAAATTCCTTTGTCTATTCACTCCCCCACTCTCCTAATAGGTGATTTCATGTTTTCTCCCCTTTTCTGGACATATTGCTTTCTATTTCAAGCTCAGTTGGTATAAATTCCTTGTTATTTCACTGATAAAATAAAAAGAACAAAAAGAGAATGTCAAGATGCTTCCATTCTCAAATCAATGACCCTACCTGCATGCACTATGCCATTCCTTCTTTCATAAATCATAAATCATAATATCAAATACCTCTACCCAAGCACTCAACTTCATATCCCCCTGCAGTTGTCACTTTTGACCTGCATCTCAATTTGTACCTCTGCTGCATCATTTCCAAAGTTATAAAAATATGCTCTAATATATCCCACCTTAATAGAAAACTGCCTTGACCCCATATTCTACCCCAGCGACTATACATTTCTGTGATTCCTATTACAGCAAAACCCTAGTTACCATCGCCACTTCATCTCCTCCCAATATTTCTTAAATCAACCACAAGCAGGCTTTCATCATCACCACCACCTCCCCACAAAGATTCTATGTCAGTTTCATATGACTTCCCAGGCCTCGTCTTCTTCAGTCTATCAGCCAACCATTCATAGACACAGTGGCTGATTTTTTTCACCTGGCCTCCAGAATACCATTTTCTTCACCCTTTCATATCACATCCTATGTTTTGTTAGTCACATTTCCAAATACTTACCCATCTCTCAGCCCTCTAAGCACCTGAGCTTCACTCTCAAATATATAAAACTGTTTACTTGACATCTCCACTTCACTCCATTCTATCAAGCCTCTAAGACTTAATATTTCCTCAACTGAACTCTTGACTCATCTCAAACCTGCCCCTCTCCTAGTGTTTCCAGTCTCAGAAATGGAAACAGCTTTCTTCTAGTCATTCAGGTCCAAGACCTTGACTTTGTTTTTTACACTCACATTCACTCACACTGTTTATTACACCTTTGAGTAAATCATATGTGCTCTTTTATTCTAAATATTTCCAGAATCTGTTTAACTATTTTTAATTCTACTGTGGCCAAATGTTTTAAGACAACACCAGGAGGAGCTTCAAGATGGTGGAAGAGTAAGACGCGGAGATCACCTTCTTCCCCACAAATACATCAGAAATACATCTACATGTGGAACAACTCCCACAGAACACCTACTGAATGCTGGCAGAAGACCTCAGACCTCCCAAAAGGCAAGAAACTCCCCCACATACCTGGGTAGGGCAAAAGAAAAAAGAAAAAACAGAGACAAAAGAATAGGGATGGGACCTGCACCAGTGGGAGGGAGCCGTGAAGGAGGAAAGGTTTCCACACACTAGGAAGTGCCTTCATGGGCGGAGACTGTGGGTGGCGGAGGGGGGAAGCTTCGGAGCCACGGAGGAGAGCGCAGCAACAGGGGTGCGGAGGGCAAAGCAGAGAGATTCCCGCACAGAGGCTCGGTGCCGAGCAGCACTCACCAGCCCGAGAGGCTTGTCTGCTCACCCGCTGGGGTGGGCGGGGCTGGGAGCTGAGGCTCGGGCTTCGGTTGGATCGCAGGGAGAGGACTGGGGTTGGCAGTGTGAACACAGCCTGAAGGGGCTAGTGCGCCACAGCTAGCCGGGAGGGAGTCCGGGAAAATGTCTGCAGCTGCCGAAGAGGCAAGAGACTTTTTCTTGCCTCTTTGTTTCCTAGTGCGCAAGGAGAGGGATTTCAGGGGCTGCTTAAACGAGCTCCAGAGACAGGCGCGAGACGCGGCTATCAGCGTGGACCCCAGAGACGGGCATGAGACGCTAAGGCTGCTGCTGCTGCCACCAAGAAGCCTGTGTGCGAGCACAGGTCACTCTCCACA
This sequence comes from Balaenoptera acutorostrata, assembly GCF_949987535.1. Taxonomy (NCBI): domain Eukaryota; kingdom Metazoa; phylum Chordata; class Mammalia; order Artiodactyla; family Balaenopteridae; genus Balaenoptera; species Balaenoptera acutorostrata. The sequence continues at coordinate 142,190,867 of NC_080066.1, forward strand.
CCGCCCCTCCCGGGAGCCTGTGCAGCCTGCCACTGCCAGGGTCCCGTGATCCAGGGACAACATCCCCGGGAGAACTCACTGTGTGCCGCAGGCTGCTGCAACATCATGCCGGCCTCTGCTGCCGCAGGCTCACCCCGCATCCGTACCCCTCCTTCCCCCCAGCCTGAGTGAGTCAGAGCCCCTGAATCAGCTGCTCCTTTAACCCCGTCCTGTCTGAGCAAAGAACAGACGCCCTCGGGCGACCTACAAGCAGAGGCGGGGCCAATTCCAAAGCTGAAACCCAGGAGCTGTGCAAACAAAGAAAAGAAAGGGAAGTTTCCCCCAGCAGCCTCAGGAGCAGTGGATTAAATCTCCACAATCAACTTGATATACCCTGCATCTGTGGAATACCTGAATAAACAACGAATCATCCGAAATTGAGGAGGTGGAGTTTGGGAGCAATGATATATGCATTTTTATCCCTTTTTCTCTTTTTGTGAGTGTGTACGGGTATGCTTCTGTGTGTGATTTTGTCTGTATAGCTTTGCATTTACCATTTGTCCTAGGATTCTGTTTGTCTGTTTTTTTATTTTATTACTTAAAAAATTTTTTTCTTAATTATTTTTTAATTTTCATTTTAATAACTTTATTTTATTTTCTTTCATTTTACTTTATTTTATTTTATTTTATCTTCTTCTTTCTTTCTTTCTTTTTTTTCTCCCTTTTATTCTGAGCCGTGGGGAGGACAGGCTCTTGGTGCCCCAGCCAGGCATCAGGGCTGTGCCTCTGAGGTGGGAGAGCCAAGTTCAGGATACTGGTCTGCAAGAGACCTCCCACCTCCACGTAATATCAAATGGCAAAAATCTCCCAGAGATCTCCATCTCAACACCAAGACCCAGCTCCACTCAATGACTAGCAAGCTACAGTGCAGGACACCCTATGCCAAACAACTAGCAAGACAGGAACACAACCCCATCCATTAGCAGAGAGGCTGCCTAAAATCATAATAAGGCCACAGACACCCCAAAAGACACCACCAGACGTGGATCTGCCCTCCAGAAAGAAAAGATCCAGCCTCATCCACCAGAACACAGGCACTAGTCCCCTCCACCAGGAAGCCTACACAACCCACTGAACCAACCTTAGCCACTGGGGACAGACACCAAAAACAACAGAAACTACAAACCTGCAACCTGCAAAAAGGAGACCCCTAACACAGTAAGTTAAGCAAAATGAGAAGACAGAAAAACACACAGCAGATGAAGGAGCAAGGTAAAAACCCACCAGACCTAACAAAAGAAGAGGAAATAGGCAGCCTACCAGAAAAAGAATTCAGAATAATGATAGTAAAGATGATCCAAAATCTTGGAAATAGAATGGAGAAAATACAAGAAACCTTTAACGAGGACCTAGAAGAACCAAAGAGCAAACCAACAGTGATGAACAACACAATAAATGAAATTAAAAATTCTCTAGAAGGAATCAATAGCAGAATAACTGAGGCAGAAGAACGGATAAGTGACCTGGAAGATAAAATAGTGGAAATAACTACTGCAGAGCAGAATAAAGAAAAAAGAATGAAAAGAATTGAAGACAGTCTCAGAGACCTCTGGGACAACATTAAACTCACCAAATTTCGAATTATAGGGGTACCAGAAGAAGAAGAGAAAAAGAAAGGGACTGAGAAAATATTTGAAGAGATTATAGTTGAAAACTTCCCTAATATGGGAAAGGAAATAATGAATCAAGTCCAGGAAGCACAGATAGTCCCATACAGGATAAATTCAAGGAGAAACACACCAAGACACATATTAATCAAACTATCAAAAATTAAATACAAAGAACAAATATTATGAGCAGCAAGGGAAAAACAACAAATAACACATAAGGGAATCCCTATAAGGTTAACAGCTGATCTTTCAGCAGAAAGTCTGCAAGCCAGAAGGGAATGGCAGGACATATTTAAAGTGATGAAGGAGAAAAACCTACAACCAAGATTACTCTACCCAGCAAGGATCTCATTCAGATTTGATGGAGAAACTAAAATATTTACAAACAAGCAAAAGTTAAGAGAATTCATCACCACCAAACCAGCTTTACAACAAATGCTAAAGGCTCGTCTCTAGGCAGGAAACACAAGAGAAGGAAAAGACCTACAATAATAAACCAAAAACAATTAAGAAAATGGTAATAGGAACATACATATCGATAATTAACTTAAATGTAAATGGATTAACAGCTCCATCCAAAAGACATAGATTGGCTGAATGGATACAAAAACAAGACCCATATATATGCTGTCTACAAGAGACCCACTTCAGACCTAGGGACACATACAGACTGAAAGTGAGGGGATGGAAAAAGATATTCCATGCAAATGGAAATCAAAAGAAAGCTGGAGTAGCAATTCTCATATCAGACAAAATAGACTTTAAAACAAAGACTATTACAAGAGACAAAGAAGGACACTAAATAATGATCAAGGGATCAATCCAAGAAGAAGATATAACAATTGTAAATATTTATGCACCCAACATAGGAGCAACTCCATACATAAGGCAAATGCTAACAACCATAAAAGGGGAAATCGACAGTAACACAATCATACTAGGGGACTTTTACACCTCACTTTCACCAATGGACACATCACCCCAAATGAAAATAAATAAGGAAACACAAGCTTTAAATGACATTTTAAACAAGATGGACTTAATTGATATTTATAGGACATTCCATCCAAAAACAACAGAATACACATTTTTCTCAAGTGCTCATGGAACATTCTCCAAGATAGATCATATCTGGGGTCACAAATCAAGCCTTGGTAAATTTAAGAAAATTGCACTCGTATCAAGTATCTTTTCCGACCACAACACTATGAGACTATAGATATCAATTACTGAAAAAAATTTGTAAGAAATACAAACACATGGAGGCTATACAACACACCACTTAATAACTAACAGATCACTGAAGAAATCAAAGAGGACTGAAAAAATACCTAGAAACAAATGACAGTGAAAACACGATGACCCAAAACCTATGGGATGCAGCAAAAGCAGTTCTAAGAGGGAAGTTTTTAGCAATACAATCCTACCTTAAGAAACAAGAAACATCTCAAATAAACAACCTGACCTTACACCTAAAGCAATTAGAGAAAGAAGAACAAAAAAATCCCAAAGTTAGCAGAAGGAAAGACATCATAAATATCAGATCAGAAATAAATGAAAAAGAAATGAAGGAAACAATAGCAAAGATGAATAAAACTAAAAGCTGGTTCTTTGAGAAGATAAACAAAATTGATAAACCATTAGCCAGACTTATCAAGAAAAAAGGGAGAAGACCCAAATCAATAAAATTAGAAATGAAAAAGAAGTAACAACTGACACTGCAGAAATTAAAAGGATCATGAGAGATTACTAAAAGCAACTATAGGCCAATAAAATGGACAACCTGGAAGAAATGGACAAATTCTTATAAATGCACAACCTTCCGAGACTGAACCAGGAAGAAATAGAAAAAATATAAACAGACCAATCACAAGCACTGAAATTGAGACTGTGATTAAAAATCTTCCAACAAACAAAAGTCCAGGACCAGATGGCTTCACAGGCGAATTCTATCAAACATTAACAGAAGAGCTAATACCTATCCTTCTCAAACTCTTCCAAAATATAGCAGAGGGAGGAACACTCACAAACTCATTCCATGAGGCCACTATCACTCTGATACCAAAACCAGACAAAGATGTCACAAAGAAAGAAAACTACAGGCCAATATCACTAATGAACATAGATGTAAAAATCCTCACCAAAATACTAGCAAGCAGAATCCATCAGCACATTAAAAGGTTCATACACCATGATCAAGTGGTGTTTATCCCAGGAATGCAAGGATTCTTCAATATATGCAAATCAATCAAAGTGATACACCATATTAACAAATTGAAGGGAAAAAACCATATGATCATCTCAATAGATGCAGAGAAAGCTTTTGACAAAATTCAACACCCATTTATGATAAAAACCTCCAGAGAGTAGGCATAGAGTGAACTTTCCTAAACATAATAAAGGCCATATATGACAAACCCACAGTCACCATCATCCTCAATGGTGAAAAACTGAAACCATTTCCACTAAGATCAGGAACAAGACAAGGTTACCCACTCTCACCACTATTATTCAACATAGTTTTGGAAGTTTTAGCCAGCAATCAGAGAAGAAAAAGAAATAAAAGGAATCCAAATCAGAAAAGAAGAAATAAAGCTGTCACTGTTTGCAGATGACATGATACTATACATAGAGAATCCTAAAGATGCTACCAGAAAACTACTAGAGCTAATCAATGAATTTGGTAAAGTAGCAGGATACAAAATTAATGCACAGAAATCTCTTGCATTTCTATACACTAATGACGAAAAATCTGAAAGTGAAATTAAGAAAACACTCCCATTTACCATTGCAACAAAAAGAATAAAATATCTAGGAATAAACCTACCTAAGGAGACAAAAGACCTGTATGCAGAAAATTATAAGACACTGATGAAAGAAATTAAAGAGGATACAAATAGATGGAGAGATATACCATGTTCCTGGATTGGAAGAATCAACATTGTGAAAATGACTCTACTACCCAAAGCAATCTACAGATTCAATGCAATCCCTATCAAATTACCACTGGCATTTTTCACAGAACTAGCACAAAAAATTTCACAATATTGATGGAAACACAAAAGACCCCGAATAGCCAAAGCAATCTTGAGAAAGAAAAACGGAGCTGGAGGAATCAGGCTCCCTGACTTCAGACTATACTACAAAGCTACAGTAATCAAGAGAGTATGGTACTGGCACAGAAACAGAAATATAGATCAATGGAACAGTATAGAAAGCCCAGAGATAAACCCATGCACATATGGTCACCTTATCTTTGATAAAGGAGGCAAGAATATACAGTGGAGAAAAGACAGTCTCTTCAATAAGTGGTGCTGGGAAAACTGGACAGCTACATGTAAAAGAATGAAATTAGAACACTGCCTAACACCATACACAAAAATAAACTCAAAATGGATTAAAGACTTAAATTTAAGGCCAGACACCATCAAACTCTTAGAGGAAAACTTAGGCAGAACACTCTACGACATAAATCACAGCAAGATCCCTTTTGACCTACCTCCTAGAGAAATGGAAATAAAAACAAAAATAAACAAATGGGACCTAATGAAACTTAAAAGCTTTTGCACAGCAAAGGAAACCATAAACAAGACCAAAAGACAACCCTCCAAATGGGAGAAAATATTTGCAAATGAAGCAACTGACAAAGGATTAATCTCCAAAATTTACAAGCAGCTCATGCTGCTCAATATCAAAAAACCAAACAATGCAATCCAAAAATGGACAGAAGACCTAAATAGACATTTCTCCAAAGAAGATATACAGATTGCCAACAGACACATGAAAGAATGCTCAACATCATTAATCATTAGAGAAATGCAAATCAAAACTACAATGAGATATCATCTCACACCAGTCAGAATGGCCATAATCAGAAAATCTACAAACAATAAATGCTGGAGAAGATGTGGAGAAAAGGGAACGCTCTTGCACTGTTGGTGGGAATGTAAATTGATACAGCCACTATGGAGAACAGTATGGAGGTTCCTTAAAAAACTAAAAATAGAATTACCATACGATCCAGCAATCCCACTACTGTGCATATACCGTGAGAAAACAATAATTCAAAAAGAGTCATGTACCACAATTTTCATTGCAGCTCTATTTACAATAGCCAGGACATGGAAGCAACTTAAATGTCCATTGACAGATGAATGGATAAAGAAGATGTGGCACATATATACAATGGAATATTACTGAGCCATAAAAAGGAACGAAACTGGGTTATTTGTAGTGAGGTGGATGGACATAGAGACTGTCATACATAGTGAAGTAAGTCCGAAAGAGAAAAACAAATACCGTATGCTAACACATATATATGGAATTAAAAAAAAAAAAAAAGAAAATGGTCATGAAGAACCTAGGGGCATGACGGGAATAAAGATGCAGACCTACTAGAGAATGGACTTGAGGATATGGGGAGGGGGAGGGGTGAGATGTGACAGGGTGAGAGAGTGGCATGGACATATATACACTACCAAATGTAAAATAGATAGCTAGTGGGAAGCAGCCGCATAGCACAGGGAGATGAGCTCCGTGCTTTGTGACCACCTAGAGGGTCAGATAGAGAGGGTGGGAGGGAGGGAGATGCAAGAGGGAAGAGATATGGGGATATATGTATATGTATAGCTGATTCACTTTGTTATATAGCAGAAACTAACACACCACGGTAAAGCAATTATACTCCAATAAAGATGTTAAAAAAAAAAAAAGACACCATCATTTCTTACCTGAACTCTTGAAATAATATATATATCCTATTTCCATGGCTTTCTTTTTTGATTTTTTTCTTCCTGTTTTATGGAGATCTAATTGACATACAGCATTGTATAATTTTAAGGTATACAGGATAATGATTTGACTTACATACATCACAAAATGATTATCATAAGTTTAGTAAGAATCCATCATCTCATATAAATACAAAATTAAAGGAATAGAAAAATTTTCCTTGTGGTGAGAACTCTTAGGATTTACTCTCTTAACAAATTCCATATATAACATACAACAGTGTTAATTATATTTATCATGCTGTAATTATATTCCTAATACTTATTTATCTTGTAACTGAAAGTTTATAACTTTTGACTACCTTCATCCAATTTTCCCTTCCCTTAGCCCCTGCCTCTGATAACCACAAATCTGATCTCTTTTTCTATGGGTTTGTTTGTTTTTGAAGTATAATTGACCTACAGTACTATGTTAGTTCCTGTTACACAACACAGTGTTTCAATAGTTCTGTACATTTCAAAATGATCATCACGATAAGCCTAGTAATCATAGGCCATGATAAAGACATTACATAGTTATTGACTATATTCCCCACACTGTATGTTTCATACCCATGATTCATTTATTTTCCAACTGAGAGTTTGTACTTCTAAATCTCCCTCACCTATTAATTTCCTCTTCCCATCCCCATCCCCTCTGACAACCACTTGTTTGTTCTCTGTATCTGTAACTCTGCTTCTGTTTTATGTTTTTTCATTTGTTTTGTTTTTTTAGATTTCACATATACGTGAAATCATACAGTATTTGTCTTTCTCTATCTGACTTATTTCACATAGCATAATACACTTAAGGCCCATTCATGTTGTCACAGATGGGAGGATTTCATCCTTTTCTTAGGGCTGAATAGTATTCGATTGTTATTGTTGTCTTTTTAATAATAGCCATTCTGACAGGTGTGAGGTGATATCTCACTGTGGTTTTGGTTTGCATTTCCCTGATGATTAGTGATGTTGATCATGTTTTTGTGTGCTGTTGGCTATCATTATGTCTTCTTTAGAAAAATGTCTATTCAGGTACTCTGCCTATTTTTTAATTAGGCTTTTTTTTTATGTTGAGATGTATGAGTTATTTGTGTATTTTACATATTAACCCCTTATCGGATATATCATTTGCAAATGTCTTCCCCTATTCAGTAGGTGGCCTTTTCATTTTGTTAATAGTTTCCTTCACTGTGCAAAAGCTTTTGAGTTTGATGTAGTCCCATGTGTTTATTTTTGCTTTTGTTTTCCTTGCTTGAGGAGGCACATCCCCAAAAAATATTTCTAAGACCAATGTCAAAAAACGTACTAGCTATATTTACTTCCAGAAGTTTTATGTTTTCTGGTCTTACATTTAAGTCTTTAAGCCATTTCGAATTTATTTTTGTTCATGATGTGAGAGAGTAGTCCAGTTTGATTCTTTTGCATGTAGCTATCCAGTTTTCCCAACACCATTTATTGAAAAGGCTATCTTTTCCCTATTGTATATTCCTGCCTGCTTTGTGGTAGGTTAATTACCCATATAGGTGTGGATTTATTTCTGGGCTCTCTATTCTTTTTCATTGATCTATGGGTCTGTTTTTGTGCCAGTACAATACTATTTTGATGACTGTAGTTTTAGAATCAGGGATTATGATACCTTGAGCTTTGTTCTTTCTCAAGATCATTTTGGCTATTTAGGGTCTTTTGTGTTTCCATACAAATTTTAAAATTATTTGTTCTAGTTCTGTGAAAAATGCCATTGGTTTCTTGCCTTAATTAGTATGGTCTTTTTAACAAAATTAATTCTTTCAACCAATTAATATGGTATATCTTTCCATCTGTTTGTGTTGTCTTCAATTTCTTTTATCCATGTCTTATAGTTTTCCAAGTTTTCACTTCCTTAGTTAGATGTATTCCTAGGTATTTTATCCTTCTTGATGTGATTGTAAATGGGATTGTTTTCTTAATTTCCTTTCTGAGAGTTCATTGTTAGTGTACATAAATGCAACGGATTTCTGTATATTAATTTTCTACCCTGCAACTTTACCAAATTCACTGATGAGTTTTAGTAGTTTCTTGGTGCATCTTTAAGATTTGTACTAAAGTAGGTATCATGTCATCAGCACACAGTGACAGTTTTACTTCTTCCTTTCCAATTTGGATTTCTTTTATTATTTTTCTTGTCTGTTTGCTGTGGCTAGGACTTCCAATACAACGTTTAAAAAAGTGGCAAGAGTGGGCATCCTTGTTTTGTTCCTGATCTTAGAGAAAATGCTTTCAGTTTTTCACCATTGAGTATGATGTTAGCTGTGGGCTTATCATATATGGCCTTTATTATGTTGAGACACTTTCCCTCTATACCCACTTTGTTGAGAATTTTTATCACAAGTGGATGTTAAATTTTGCGTAAAGCTTCTTCTGTGTCAATTGAGACAATCAAATGATCCTTTTCTTCAATTTGTTAATGTCATGCATCATATTTGATTGATTTGTAGATAGTGAACCATCCTTGAATCCCTGGGGTAAATCACACTTGATCATGGTGTATGATCTTTGTAATGTATCATTGCATTTGATTTGCTAATATTTTGTTAAAGATTTTCGCATGTATGTTCATCAGTGATATAGACCTGTAATTTTATTGTGTGCGATATCTTTGTATGGTTTTGGTATCAGGGTAATGCTTGCCCTACAGTTGCTAAAATGTGAAATTTACAATAACTAAAATAGTGCAGGTCTGCTTCAACAGTTAAGAGAGAGCAATTAAACAGCACTGATCACTGCAAACAGAAGAACCTGGTAGATGATAAATTTAATATTTCATACTAGTGAGAATATAATGGAAAAGTCTAATTTTCAAATTAACCTCATCCATAATACTCTGGCTTCAACCTCATTGCTAAAATACATTGTCTGTGAAATATGCAGTAAATGAGTTTCACATATAGTGCTACCTTTGTAATCTTGTTCTGGAATCCTTTTCTCATTCCATCAAATAAACTGCTCCATAATGTTTACTTTTACACACTTCTAATTTTAAAAATTATGTGTATTAAATGTGGAAAACTGTACTAGTGGTCATCATTATTCAGTTCATCTCTATTTCCTGTGCACACAGGAAATGATACTTCCCACCATTTTACCATTAATGGAGCCATCAACCACTTCTGACCAGTGGAATGTAAGTGGAAGTGACTTTTCCTTTTTTTTTTTTACTGCCTAAGTCAGTAAGAAGCCCCCTCATGAAGGTCCAGCCATTTCTTTTCCTGCTACAGTGACCTGGCAGCCTTGTACTGAGATGATGGAGCACAAAAGTGGAAGCACACTGGATCTCTAGGTCATTTCTTGATAGCCCCCTTGGGAAGAAGCTATTAGACATATAGAAGACCTGGTAAAAGCAAGAAATAAACAACTTTTAATTTCTTAAGCCCTTGTAATTTTGATTTAATTTGTTACTAAATTATAGCACAGCCTCTCCTGGTGAATACATTAGATAATTCATTTTATGGTGAGACTATATAATCTCTGGTACATTTTCTTTCAATGGTACACAAAGATGCAGTTATTTGTACAGTCATGATTGAAAAAAGAATCTTTAAAAAAAATCTCTCAGCTTAAGAGCTGAGAGATGCTAAAAATACTTTTACTTTTATCCAACTCTATAGTCATTCACCCACTCTGGATAATTTATTCAAATATAGTACTATGTTCTCCAAATCTGCAGGAGCAATGTTTCCCCTCCCCCTCCACAAGTCTTCCAATAGAACTTGCTGACAGAGAAATGCATTTCAGTTTATCACTGTCCACATTATTTTTCATATATCATTTCAGCCAACTTTGCTGTGGCAAAGAAATAAGTACTTCCCTATTGATGTCTCTTTGTTTTTTCCTATTAGGTAAGAAAATTTCAAAAGAAGACTCTAAATATTATCAAATTCACTGAAAAATTTAAAGCACTGGACTGTAATTCACATAAATTTAAACATTACTTTAAAAAGTTGTAGAGTTTGTTTTCATATTCTGCATGCTTGGTGCTTGTATGTTTTAAATTCTGAGTGTTTTTCAGACAAATCACAATGGTTTCATGTATATGGCATCTCAACATCCCATATACACTTTAGGTGAAGTTTATCCTTAAGTCTTTCAGACAATTTCAACATTTTTGCCTGATTTCTAGTCTGATCTGTTTGGATTGTGATCATTTTAGTCACAGAACGTGTGTGATAATGACCTTGTATTGTAGTTTGTGTTTCTTTTATTATTAGTATTATCTTCATATCATAGTTTCCTTGGACAAATCATTTTTAAGATACTTATCTTTTATGTGAGATTTCATTCAGTTATAATTAGATAATGTAACCCATAAATCCACCTCACCAAGAGTATGTAAGTTTAAATACATGACAATACACTGAAATTGAACAAATGAATAAAGATGCCATATCAAGCCTTCTGTATTGGTGGAACTGCATGGGGCAAAGAGTAAAGGGTGAGCATTATTATAACCTCTTTCTTTCTCAATCCCTCAGTTTCCTCTAATATAGACAAGAGGAACAAAATAAACCAATTTCCAGTTCTTTCTTAATCTAGAAGTGGCCATGTGACACTGTTCTAGCCAATTAGATATAACCAAAAATCCCTGGAGAGAGTATGTCTTTCAAGATAACACCTTGCTAGAAGGATTTTCATTCTTGGTCTTTCCTTTCCTTTAAGCTAGGAATATGGATGCAATACTCTAAGAAAGAGCAACCATCTTGCCTGAGGGTGAGAGACCTCAAGTACCAACTAGTAAGTGTCAACATGTGGACTATGATCCAGAAACGTCTGATTCCAAAACCAAAATGCTCTTAATCACTTTGGTACAACACCTCACCATAGGTAGAATGAAGTGAGTGTCCAGGGAGGGAGGGGATTTCAGAGAAAAGAAGAAAAACAATAGCAATGAGGAGTTAAGAATGATAAACTGAGTAGGACAATAAGATTTTAGGAGAATAAGGAGTTTCCACAACACAAGGCAAAAAAGGAATTCATGTCCTCTGGACATTTGTGGAAGTAGGGTATTTTGATGAAGTATATTTAGTATTAAATATGACACATATAGGGGCTTCCCTGGTGGCACAGTGGTTGAGAATCTGCCTGCCAATGCAGAGGACACGGGTTCGAGCCCTGGTCTGGGAAGATCCCACATGCCGTGGAGCAACTGGGTCCGTGAGCCACAACTACTGAGCCTGCGCATCTGGAGCCTGTGCTCTACAACAAGAGAGGCCACTATAGTGAGGGGCCCACGCACCGTGATGAAGAGTGGCCCCCGCTTGCCGCAACTAGAGAAAGCCCTCGCACAGAAATGAAGACCCAACACAGCCAAAAATAAATAAATAAATAAATTAATTAATTAATTAATTTAAAAAAAAACTGTCATACTAGTTTAAAAAAATATGACACATATAAATCAACTTTGTAGCATTAGATTCTAATTGTTGGTGATATTGTAATAAAAATGGAGATTGTTAAATGCTTTTTGTACTGTGGGATTTTTCTGAAGTCCATGGAGTAGGTAAAGAAAAGGGTGGTTAACGTATTTTGACATTTTGGCAAGATTTTTCTACTTGTTTAAGAGGCAAGATTTCACATGTTCTAGCATCAGATCCCTAGATAGGAGCCTATTTTATATATTATGTTTTTTATTGACGCTCAAGTTTGTTCTCAACTTTTTCCATTTTATACAAACAATTTCTGTACTGTAAAAATTTAACACTACAATATTGCCTATAAAAATAATTTAAACTATTGGGCCTCATTGCATAGAATTTACATTTTCAGAAGAGTTTTTTTTTTTTTTTCTATTGAACAAGTCTTGTACTTCAGAGAGACTTGTGGGAACAGACTATTCTTGAAACTTTAATTATACTGGCTTGAATACAGCAGGGTTCATAGGCAAAATTACTGAGAAATTAAACTTGAAAGTCAGTTGGAGCCAGGCTGTAATCTAATTGAATAGGTCCTGGAATTGAAGAGGACTATGGAGTTCAGGGTGGGTATTTGATGGTTTCAATCTATGGAATCAGAATGGAAAGATGGTAGCTTATTCAACAAATACTTGTTGAAAATCTACAACTGTGTAAGACATTTGCAATTTTTGTATCAGGAATTAAGCTTACATTTCCTATACTTTACTGAGTATTTTTCAGATATTCCACAATGTAATAAAATCTTGTTTTTAATAAGTTTGCAGCCAACTCCTTCTACAATCCCTCTATGCCTGAGAAGTGATGACCAGAAAATGGAAGCTCTTCCAATAAAGACAGAAAAGAGGAGAAATAGGGAGAACAAGGCTCTTTGTGGAAAATTCCCTGTCATTAGTTTCATGAAGCTGGATTTTGAGCACTACTAATAGGAACACCGCTGCCGAACTGAATATCATGGCACGTGGGTAGATTTTGAAAGGCGTCCAGACTGAAAATCTCTTAGGAATTTGTAGCTGGTAGTTAGCACCCGGTGTTATAGTCTGACACACACACTCAGAGCCTGGTCATGATGTGCTCTCTGCTGCATTTACCATTTTGTCTGTGCCAGATGCCAAAGTGGAAAATAAAAGTAGAATAAACATTTCTATAATCCCAATTATGGCAGTTTAAACCAGGTGGATCTACTTCGAGTTTGAAACACAGAAAATTTCAAAAATTCTCTTTCCCTTTTACTCTAAAGATTTCTCAACCTCAGCACTATTAACCTTTGAGCCGGATAATCCTTTGTTATGAGGGGCTGTCTGTGCATTATAAGACATTTAGCAGCATCCCTGGCCTCTACCCACTAGAATCCAGTAGACTCCCTCCCCAGTCATGTCCATCAACAAAATGTCTGTAGACACTTCCAAATGTCCCCTGAGGACAAAATTTCCCTCCCCTGACCTCTGCCCAGTTGAGAACCACTGCTCTATTTAGAGATTCAACCTGTGCTGAAATATTCCAAATGACTCTGTGGTCCACAGTACCAAGAGAACATGGGGGGCATATAGAATAAGGGTTCAGAAAAAGCCATTCTGTTTGACAGTGTACACATCATAGGGGATGGAAAGATACGATTCTGGCAGAGTGAGAGTAATGTAGACTACACTCAAGGTCTGAGAGAAAGAGAAACATGTGATTTTTTTTTAAGTAGAAATTGGCTGCTTATTCTGCAAGTTGGCATGAAGGGAGAGAAGTAGGCTGATAGTTGGCAGGCCTCAGTGCCTCATTGAAAGGTGTACTGAACAAATAGATATGTGTTTTTTTGTTCAACTTAGGACTTTTTTTTCCCCTCCAGGTTAGAGACAGCTGAGAAGGTTTGGAGTCAGGAAAGAGTTAATAGAATAGAGAATGAAGGCAGACATAGAAAAAGGAAACAGACATAGAAGCAAGAGCCCAGGGGGAGTAATGGGGGCTGGAGGGTGTCCCAGAAGGAGGATAATGACAGAGGAGACAGAATTACATGGCTGGAAGAATTTGGAATCCAGAACTAGACTGTGGGACTTTAAATTCTGGGTGAATCATTTTTGAGATGTGTGACCTTGAAGATTTTTTTATCCTCTTAAAGTTTTCATTTTCTCATATGCAAAATGGAGATCATAATAACTCCCAATCTTGAAGGTTCCTAGCATGTGAAAATGTGATAATGTCTGTAAGGCATGTGACACAGGGCCTGCCCTAAAGAGAAAATCTATAGAACAGTACTGAGGGTATTATGGGGCACTGAGGACCACACAGACTTTACTTGTGTGGCTTCCACAGTGACTGTGAGAGTCTTTTGCGGTCCAGGTGCAGTGAAGGTCAACGGCAAGATGTGGACATGACCCAGCAGGCACAATATAAAGGAGGAGGAAGATTGAAAGGCTTAGCAGGACCACAGACCCAGGCTGAGCCAATAATCACCAACTTTCTTAACGAATATCTGAAATGGGTGAACAGAGGAGGATTTCAGTGGCTAATCTGCCAGGAACATTGGCAAGCAAGAGAAAGGACAGGTAGAAAGCTGTAAAAAGTGCAGGAATGGAGACACCCAGGCCAAGATCTTAGCAGGAGATCAGGGAGGAACGCTACATGATTCTGTGGTCTAGGTGCTGTCCATATCGCCAGAGCATACATTCTCTATAGGGGTGGGGCTTTGTGTTGAAACCCCAGCCTTTAAATGGAATCTCTCCCATGTAACTGCTCAATAAATACCAGATGAGTGAACAATAGGATTGAAGAATAAATGAGGGAAATCAATAGCTTCTTTTCTGAAGTGAACTCTTGTTTCAAACCTTTTAAACCTTTGAGGCAATTAAATTTTATTTTTAACAACAACGAGTTACAAATTGTATTGGGAAATTTTATGTATCAACTTGACTGGAACTTGGAGTATGCAGATATTTCATCAAACATTATTCTGGTGCCTGTGCAGATGTTTTTGGATTAGATTATCATTTGGATCAGCAGACTGAGTAAAGTAGATTGTCCTCTTTAATGTGGGAGACCCACACCCAATCAGTTGAAAGCCTGAATAAACAAAAAGGCTGACCCTCCCATGAGAGAGAGAACTCTTCCTGCCTGACTGATTGAGCTGGGATATTGGTCTTTTCCCACCTTTGGACTTGAACTGAAAAATCAGTTCTTGATGGGTCTCAAGCCTACCATTCTGGACAGGAACTTACACCATCATCAGCTCTCCTGATTCTCAGGTCTATATATTCCAATTGGAACTATATCACTTCAGACAGCCTAGAATCTGGGACCTGGGACCCTTTGCTGCAGTGTTTGCACCTGGACAAACGTCTCCTCAAGCAACAAAATAAAAAGAAACTATAAGGGACTAAAAATAGCTGCATGTATGTACCATTGGGGAAAATCATGGACAAAAAGTTACAAAAAAGACCAAACACCCAACTGCCACTTCTGAAGAGTCTGGAGCAAAAACATGGTACCAGGAGCAAAAGCAGGGTACTGCGCATGCCCCCTGTACACAACACCAATAAAGGGGTGGGCAAACCACCTAAGTCACTCTTCCAGCCTGACCCCTGGACCTGCCCCTACCCTCACCCCATATAATGAACCAGCTCACCACCTCCCTCAGCGAGTGAGTGAGCAAGGAAACCTGTTACTTGTTTTTGCTCCTCCCTGCTGCAGCAGGAGCCCCAAAAAAGCCTTGCCAGAATTTCTTGTCTGGCCTCTTATCAATTTTTATTGATTAGGGAAGGCCAATAACCCTGGTCAGTGACACAGTGACTCTCTCAGGTCTCCAACTTGCTAGATGCAGATCTCCATGAGCAATCCCTTATAATAAATCTCTTCCCATGTGTATATCCTGTAGGTTCTGTATCTCTGGAGAACTCTGACTAATACACATATTTTTCCTAGTGTTATAATTACTGTATATTTGGCTTAGTTCTTTCATTAGACCAAAAATTCTTCAAGATGACTGTGACTTCTTAATTTTTATATTTGCTGTCTCATTGTACCTTATTTTCAATATCCAAGTACTATAGACATTTATAGAATTAAAATCAATTTGAAGGCAATGATAGTGAACAAAAGGTTGCAAATCTGTGATATCAGATTGGCTGGAGGGTCATAATTGGGTTCAGTGTTTCTTCACCCTGAATCCATGCATACATTCTTGAGGATTTTTGAGATGAGGATTTTTTTTAATCTGTAGTTTTTATTTTGATGATAATCTAAATTAATATTTTATCAATTATAAAAATAAACTTGTTTTTTGAGGTGATAATGCACAATTGAAAGATATTTTGATACTTTGAGCTCATAAGTCAGTGCTTCTCTGAATTAGACTTTTAATTCATATTAAAAGAATTACTCTATTATTCAAATTTAAGAAAATCTTGTTTGGTGAAGAACCCTGGGCTGAATATCAGGACAGCAGGGTCTAGCCCTGGCTCTGCTAAAAACATTTGTCAAATCACTCAAGACATCAATTATGTTACCCATAAAACAAGGCTTTTGAAGTTTATTGACTTCTGAGTTTCCCCCTCAGCTCTAAGCGTCCATGTTTCTAGGGTTATTGAAGTTAGCAGGGGAAGAGGAAGAGAATAAAAATGTGAACAAGATTGTACAAATTTCAAGAAAGGTGAAAATGGTACCTATAAAGCAGTGAAAACAAGCATATATCAAGTATTTCCTTTTTTTTAAACTGTATTTATAGAATATATACGTCAGGCATGGTTCCAGGCATTTGGGATTCATCAGTATACAAATCAAAATCCCTGCCCTGAGGAAGCTTGCAATGGGGACAGTCTTCAATAAATGAGTAAGTGGGTTAAATAGAAAATAAACAAGTAAATAAATAAATGAATTAGTATATAGTGTAGAAAATATTTGTGCTTCAGTGGAAAATGATGCGCTGTGAAGAGGATATCCCTCCAGTTTATCTGCTTTTAATCATTCATCATCTTTCAGTAACTGTAGTTCTATAAATTGTAGAAAACTGATAACAATGCAAAATTATTCTTGTACACTTGCAAATTCTGTTCCATCTAGTAGAAGTACAATTGACTTCTCTTCCGCATTTCCTTCCACTCCCCTGCCAAAAAAGTCAGTTTCATCTCCATTTGCAAATTCATTTCAATATGCCTGATCTACAAATTTGTCTGATTTACAGGTTGTCTTTTTTTTTTTTAGCATCTTTATTGGAGTATAATTGTTTTACAATGTTGTGTTAGTTTCTGCTGTATAACAAAGTGAATCAGCTATATGTATACATATATTCCCATAGACCCTCCCTCTTGCATTTCCCTCCCACCCTCCCTATTACAGGTTGACTTTTGAACAGGTTATAACACTGTATGGAGTAGAATAGAATCTTTAAATGTTTATTTTTATGTCTTCCTGAGGGTTATAATTTTACCTTTTTCTGAAAGTTACCTTTTAACAATGGTTAAAATCTATGAGGGAAATAAGCCAGGTTAGTGAGACACAGAGGGATGAGGCTGGAGGAGGGGTTGGACAGCTTTAGACCTCTGGTCAGGAAAGACCTCTTAGAGGATGGAGCCAATGAGCTGAGAGCTGACTGATGAAAGGATCACCTCTCAAAGGCCTGGAGAATGATCATTCCAGGAAAAGGCAGCAAGAGGAGCAATGGTCCTGGACTGAGAATTTCTTTGGTGTGTTCAAGCTTCCAGAAGAAGGCCAGCATGTGTGGCTGGCACATACTGAGCAAAGGGAATAGAGTATGAGATAGAGATATGTAGGCAAGTGTCAGATGTTTAGGGTATAAAAAGCCTTGATAGTATGTTTGATTTTTATTCTCAGTGCAATTAGAAAGACATAGAAATGATTTGGATTCTATTTTTAAATAACTTTTTATGGCCAAGACACTTGACTTACCACTTTATGAACATTACTTCAGTCGGTCCTCACGTTAATTCTATGGAATAGGGATTATTACTTTACCCACTTCACAGATGAGGAAAATGAGGCTCAGAGGGTAAGTGCACAATTAATATCTACAAGGTAATGATTGCTATTCATCGATGTAAATAACAGGTGTTTCTATTACCAACTGTCCGTACAATGATTGTGATTAAGCTGTGAATAAGTTCAATCATAATCAACAGTACTTTTCTGAACCATTACACTGAATTAAGTTTTGTAGATTTACTTTACGGAGTTTCTCATCCTCTCTTTTCAGATTATTTTCTGGCTCTGCTTTCAAGAATTATTTGAAAAGTAAATTTTGATTGTGAGTTTGAGTTAATACCAGTAACGAGTCAATGCTTGCTATGAGGACTTTGTAAACTTATCCAGCTTCTACATTGTTTCTATGGGTTTTTATTTGTGCATATAATGGGGCATACAGTAGCTTGCATTTTGTCTTAAACACAGAAGATATTTAATTGCTGTAATTACATAATACACTTAAACTGATATGTTTCTCAGACCTACCTACTATATCAACAGCCAATAAAAATACAATATGTCTCTCATGTTTGTGATAGCTTTTAGGTTGCATTTGCAATATGATGACTATAATAATGACCTGGTCCTTTTTTTTTCAATTTAGTGAATCTATTAAAAATCTTATTATTCACATTGATACTTCACTGTTTAAAGCTTACAATATTCTCATTATTGGAGTAGGGAAATAGCATTTGGGGGAAAAAATCAGTGAATCAGCAAGTAAAATCCTGTCAATGAGTTGTGGTGAGACTTGTAATGTAGCTTGATACATTAACCTTTCAGTAATTGTAATCCTTTCTCATGATGTTCTGCTTTTACTGTCATGATCTGTTTCACTTTCTTTTCTTAGCTAGGCTAGTTTACTTGTGTACCCAATTTGGATGCTTTTCCATCTCAAAATTCAGATGACTTTGCCAAGCAAGACGGTAGCAACTTGGACACACACTGAAATGAACCACCAGTGGTTTGTCTGAAGAAGTAGAATGACTATTTTGTGAGAACATTTCTCCCTGAGTCCCCTGAATCATTGAGTTTGGCCACATCTCAATTTTTCTTTCAGCCGAAATGGAGAAAAGGAAAAAACTGGGATGACTAGCTAAGCAAAACACAAGCTGCTTAAAGACTAAAGAAGCACAAAGGCTATTTCAGGAAGGGCAGTCAACTGGAAGTTTGGAGTCAAAAACTATCAGCTTGTTTGATTAGAAAGGCTTAGGAATTTAAACTTTACAAGAGAAAATAAAACTACACCAATCTTCGTGTGTGTGTTGATATAGTTACACTCGTGCATTTTACCTTTATTTTAAATAGATCTTTCAAGCAGATGGTCATGTTTGAGCAGATACCTTCCACACCCACAGTTGTACTGTGAGAAACAAAAATAAAACACTAAGCATATTAAAATGTGTAAATATTTTCTCCTACTGAGTTTGTTAGTTGAGTATCTCATGTGTACATTGCTCCTGCTTTAGCCCAGTAGTTTTATTCTCTTAATTCTGCATTTTACTTCAGGCTGGGCAGAATGCCTCTGAGGGGAAAGCAGCTGATCTCCCTGGACTCCCAGGTTGCCCTAGTGAAGGAATGCTTTTATTGCTTGCCCAAGTTTAAAAAACGCTGCTCGTTAAGCCTAAGAGATCAGAATACTGTCCTTAAAAAGCCCTGAAATAGGGTGCCTACATCACATGTGCTCTGCAAATAACCCTTGGAGGAAAATAATCAAACGGAATAGCTTTTTTCTTGCAAATCAAGCAGTATGGTTAAGGAAAAACAGCGACTGCTCTTCTGATCAGACCTTGAAAGCTTTTATTGACTACCTTATTCTACGCATAGGAGCTATTGTAGGAATTAAAATATTCATAATTAGGGATCATTTTTAGAAAAAAAAAGCTTACTTACAGTTTAGGTACCACTTAACATTAGGATATAAGAAGTTCCATTAAACACATCAAATAATGATAGTGAAACGTTACAGATTGAGTCAAAACAGTTACTCTAGGTTAGAAGTTCACTTTGTAAGGTCAGATCAATAAATATATTGCTTATTTTCAAGGTGGCAGGAAGAGTTACAACTGTCATTTTCCTTATATACTGAACATTTAACATGACTAATTACTAACAGTCGTTTTTCAAAATGTTTAATGCATTGATGAATTGTTAACATATTTTAAGTGTTTGTTAATTACTAATGGATCTTTGTAGGGCTCTGACATTGCCTGAGTCTAGCACCTGTTATATAGCTTCTTTTGAAAGTTAATGGAGCAGAAGGATGGAATTCAATTACATGAAGAGAAATATAACAAAGAGAGAAGAAAGGAGAAAATACTAGCCTTTCAGAAGCACATACTGGAAAAACATCTTATGGCCTTTTATCGTTTCGACATGCATTTTATTTTTTATTTTTTTTAAATCATTAGATTCTCAGTCATTATATTGTTACACAACTCTTACTTATTCCAGGCTTCCAAATAGCCTGGACTATTAATAGTGACTTTAAATATACCTGTGACTTTACCTGTGACTTTAAATATAGCTTAGAACTGCAGTCCTGAAATCCACGGAAACTGCTTTTTACCCTAAACTCTGTTCCAACATAATCAGGACCTATATTGTATAACCAAACAAAAAACCTGAAGGCAATGAGATGGGACAAAAAGACATACGAGGGCCAAATTGCCTTGGGTTCTCAGGATGGCCAGCAAAGCTGTCCACAACTTCTTGCTCTGTTAATGAATCTTGATGTATCCCTGGGGTGGAAAATCAGGACAATCCCTATCCTAGAACTATCTATTGTCCACCAAATAGCTTTCTCTGCTTCTCTTTAAAGTGATAAAATGTCCCACTTTAAATTTTAAAAAAATCAATAATAAAACTACCATATGATCCAGCTATTCCACTTCTGGGTATTTATCCAAAGAATACAAAAACACTACTTTGAAAAAATATATGCATCCCTATATTCATCACATTATTATATACAATAGCCAAGACATGCAAACAACCTAAGTGTCCACTGATAGATGAATGGATAAAGAGGTAATGGTAAATATATGTAATGGAATATTACTTAGCTATAAAAAAGAATGAAATCTTGCCATTTGGGAGAACATGGATGGATCTTGAGGGTATTATGCTAAATGAAGTAAGTCAGACAGAGAGAGACAAATACCGTATGATTTCACTCATATACAGAATGTAAAAAAACAAACAAAATAAATGAACAAAGCAAACCAAACAAAACAAACACATAGATAGAGTTCAGAGTAGTGGTTACCAAAGGGGAACAGGTGGAGGGGAGGTTGAAATGGGTAAAGGGGAGCCAGAGTAAGATGATAAATGGAAACTACTTTTTGGTGGTGAGCATGCTATAATGTATACAGAAGTAGAAATATATTGTTGTACACGTGAAACTTACATAATGTTATAAACCAGTTACCACAATAAAAAGTAAGATGAAACAAAAGAAGTTATTTAGGCAGCTTCCAGAATTCTCTGTTCATCAATATATTTACTAGCAAAACTCTTATTGATTGATCAAGCACAAAAATCAAGACTGAACTTAAAACTCAAATTGTTTACAATGGACTGATGAAACTTAGAGCCTGTTTTATGAATAACAAAAGGCATCTCCCATGGAAATGGTAGCTTATGTTTATGTGAGCTTTAACCTTTTTGAAGTAGTTTTACACTGTATTCAACTTGATTCTTATACCTGTCAGGATAGGATAGCTTTTGTTGTAAGGACAAACCACGCCAACGTATCATTGGCTTAAAACAATAAAGACATATTCTTGCTACTTGTTTATCATTGAGTCATCTGGGGAGGGAGTTTTGCCCTATATCATCCACACTCAAGGACTCAGGCTAAGGTGCTCTATCTCTGTGTTTCCAAGATTACAAAGGTGGGAAAAGGGAGTTTGGTGACTGGTGTGCTTACTCTTAAGGTACCTGCTTGAAAGTGACTCATGACACTTCTGATCACAGTTTATGGGTCAAAGCAAGTCACACAATCCCTCCTAACTTCAAAAGAAGAAAGTTTAATCTTGCTTTGTGTCTAGAAAGAAAAGAACTTGAATGTTTAGATGAGATCAGTGACTATCATATTCATCTTTACATCTCTATGAGGAAATATAACCAGTAAGGCAAAGTCATGGAAACCAGGAAGATTTTTCTAAAGATGGTATCTAGCAAAAGAATGGAAAGTGACCCACATGTGGCAATGCTTTTCCTTTTTGTTCATAAATATCTTCCACTCACCATGCCACAATGCCTAAAATTTCATTCGTCACTTCTTTAGGCTAAGCAATGCCTTGCTTAAAAGGCCAATACCTTTCCTAACATATTGGTGTTCCAGTTTTCAAAAGATGATGCGAAGATGGTCTTCAAGATGGACAGGGTTTCCTGAGTGCAGCATGGTAGGTAATGAGGTCTCTATGACTCCTGCAGTATGCTGGGGTGTGGAGGATAGGGGTTAAAAGGCTCTTTTTATTGAAAGGCATGACAGTCTATATATATTTCCTGGGATAGGACCTCTGTAGACATTTTTTACAGATAATACACAGTGAAGGAGTTAAGTTACATGTCCTCCTGAAGTTGTATTTCTCAGAACTGTAAAGAGCAAATTAAAGGCAAAATAAGAATTAAACAGATGATGTATTTAAACTGTGAACTTTATGAAAATGCAAAGAGAGACTGAGAATTTCCTTGAAATTGCTGTCCTAGCACTATCCAGGTAATTGACCATCCCAGTGAAGGTCAATTTGGAACACTGAAATTCAGAATCAGAACCATGGAAGAAGAGACATCTGATGAGATTTGGAGACACATTTCTCCTAAATACACTGAAGTAGACTTAGACAGAAAGAATTGGAAGGTGATACCAAAATCATTCTGCCTATTATTTGCTTGACATATGTATGTGCTTTCTTATGTTAACAAGGTGCTTTGGTGCTCTTTTTTTTTTTTTTTTTTTTTTTTTAAATAAGACTCATTTTATTATCCATTATCTACATTGAAAAAAAAATCACATAAACCTACTTCCATTAGGTTGATGGGGGAAAAATCTTTTTGAAAATACAGTCTCTATAATTTACAGTATTTGTGAATAGAATTTAAAAATTTTAGTATATAGAGTATATACTTTTATATACTTTTTTTTTTTTTTTTTTTTTTACACACACACACACTGTATTTTATTTTTACAAGAGATAGATAGACTGACCCCAAGCATTGTACATGGATGACCACAACAAAAGCAACAATGATTGCAATTACCAAACATGAAACACACTTATACTATGTCATAATATTGACATTCAGTCCAGTAATCCTCCACTGTAACAGCTCCTTTACTTTGCAGTGAAAATTGATTTGTATATTCTTTTCCTCTGAGTCCTTGTGGGATTTTTTTTTTTTTAATTCAGACAGAAAGTCACAAAAATTATACTCATCCTCATCAGTTCACTCAGTCCCATGTAATTAATTTCTTTTTTTTCATCTTGATCTTTTGTTAGCAGTTTTATGAGTTCATCAGTTTTTCATTAGAGTTCTGAAAATGCTTATTCATTCAGTTCAGCAGTACAGTCAGTTACCAGAAACCTGTACTTGTCAGAGTCTTTTCCATGAATTTCTTGAAGATGAAACTCTTTTATAGGAACATATTTGCAAAATCATCAGAGTACACCCAGAACTGTCTGTAAATGACAAAAGACTTAAAAATGACCATGGTTAAAGATTTGATGAAAGTTCATAATAATGCAGTTGACAAGAAAATTAGTTATTTCTGAGATATACATTTTAAAGTAATAACTAGGATTATTACTTATAACATTATACCAGAACATATAAGATTTTTAGAAGTTTCCTGTAATTTCTGAAACATTTATATTAACATATTTCCATATATATTTCCATACAAATACAAATATAAGATTTTTAGAAATTTCATGTAATGTCTGAAACATTTATATTAACATATTTCCATACATATTTCCATACAAATACAAATATAAGATTTTTAGAAATTTCATGTAATGTCTGAAACATTTATATTAACATATTTCCATACATATTTCCATACAAATACAAATATAAGATTTTTAGAAATTTCATGTAATGTCTGAAACATTTATATTAACATATTTCCATACAAATAACCCAATGAAAGTTTAGTATTAGTTGTTTTGTTTGTTTTTTTATACTGCAGGTTCTTATTAGGCATCAGTTTTATACACATCAGTGTATACATGTCAATCCCAATCGCCCAATTCAGCACATCACCATCCCCACCTCATCGCAGTTTTCCCCCCTTGGTGTCCATATGTCCATTCTCTACATCTGTGTCTCAACTTCTGCCCTGCAAACTGGCTCATCTGTACCATTTTTCTACGTTCCACATACATGCATTAACATACGATATTTGTTTTTCTCTTTCTGACTTACTTCACTCTGCATGACAGTCTCTAGATCCATCCACTTCTCAACAAATGACTCAATTTCGTTCCTTTTTATGGCTGAATAATATTCCATCGTATATATGTACCACAACTTCTTTATCCATTCGTCTGTTGATGGGCATTTAGTTTGCTTCCATGACCTGGCTATTGTAAATAGTGCTGCAATGAACATTCGGGTGCACGTGTCTTTTTGAATTACGGTTTTCTCTGGGTATATGCCCAGTAGTGGGATTGCTGGGTCATATGGTAATTCTATTTTTAGTTTTTTAAGGAACCTCCATATTGTTCTCCATAGTGGCTGTATCAATTTACATTCCCACCAACAGTGCAAGAGGGTTCCCTTTTCTCCACACCCTCTCCAGCATTTGTTGTTTGTAGATTTTCTGATGATGCCCATTCTAACAGGAGTGAGGTGATACCTCATTGTAGTTTTGATTTGCATTTCTCTAATAATTAGTGATGTTGAGCATCTTTTCATGTGCTTCGTGGCCGTCTGTATGTCTTCTTTGGAGAAATGTCTATTTAGGTCTTCTGCCCATTTTTGGATTGGGGTGTTTGTTTCTTTGATATTGAGCTGAATGAGCTGTTTATATATTTTGGAGATTAATCCTTTGTCCGTTGATTCATTTGCAAATATTTTCTCCCATTCTGAGGGTTGTCTTTTCGTCTTGTTTATGGTTTCCTTTGCTGTGCAAAAGCTTTGAAGTTTCATTAGGTCCCACTTGTTTATTTTTGTTTTTATTTCCATTACTCTAGGAGGTGGATCGAAAAAGATCTTGCTGTGATTTATGTCAAAGAGTGTTCTTCCTATGTTTTCCTCTAAGAGTTTTATAGTGTCCAGTCTTATATTTAGGTCTCTAATCCATTTTGAGTTTATTTTTGTGTATGGTGTTAGGGAGTATTCTAATTTCATTCTTTTACATGTGGCTGTCCAGTTTTCCCAGCACCACTTATTGAAGAGACTGTCTTTTCTCCATTGTATATCTTTGCCTCCTTTGTCATAGATTAGTTGACCATAGGTGCGTGGGTTAATCTCTGGGCTTTCTATCTTGTTCCATTGATCTATGTTTCTGTTTTTGTGCCAGTACCATATTGTCTTGATTACTGTAGCTTTGTAGTATAGTCTGAAGTCAGGGAGTCTGATTCCTCCAGCTCCATTTTTTTGCCTCAAGACTGCTTTGGCTATTCGGGGTCTTTTGTGTCTCCATACAAATTTTAAGATGATTTGTTCTAGCTCCGTAAAAAATGCCATTGGTAATTTGATAGGGATTGCATTGAATCTGTAGATTGCTTTGGGTAGTATACTCATTTTCACAATGTTGATTCTTCCAATCCAAGAACATGGTATATCTCTCCATCTGTTGGTATCATCTTTAATTTCTTTCATCAGTGTCTTATAGTTTTCTGCATACAGGTCTTTTGTCTCCCTAGGTAGGTTTATTCCTAGGTATTTTATTCTTTTTGTTGCAATGGTAAATGGGAGTGTTTCCATAATTTCTCTTTCAGATTTTTCATCATTAGTGTATAGGAATGCAAGAGATTTCTGTGCATTAATTTTGTAACCTGCAACTTTACCATATTCATTAATTAGCTCTAGCAGTTTTCTGGTGGCAGTTTTAAGATTCTCTATGTATAGTATCATGTCATCAGCAAACAGTGACAGTTTTACTTCTTCTTTTCCAATTTGTATTCCTTTTATTTCTTTTTCTTCTCTGATTGCCGTGGCTAGGACTTCCAGAACTATGTTGAATAATAGTGGTGAGAGTGGACATCCTTGTCTCGTTCCTGATCTTACAGGAAATGCTTTCAGTTTTTCACCATTGAGAATGATGTTGGCTGTGGGTTTGTCATATATGGCCTTTATTATGTTGAGGTAGGTTCCCTCTATGCCCACTTTCTGGAGAGTTTTTATCATAAATGGGTGTTGAATTTTGTCAAAAGCTTTTTCTGCATCTATTGAGATGATCATATGGTTTTTATTCTTCAATTTGTTAATATGGTGTATCACATTGATTGATTTGCGTATATTGAAGAATCCTTGCATCCCTGGGATAAATCCCACTTGATCGTGGTGTATGATCCTTTTAATGTGTTGTTGGATTCTGTTTGCTAGTATTTTGTTGAGGATTTTTGCATCTATATTCATCAGTGATATTGGTCTATAATTTTCTTTTTTTGTAGTGTCTTTGTCTGGTTTTGGTATCAGGGTGATGGTGGCCTCATAGAATGAGTTTGGGAGAGTTCCTTCCTCTGCAATTTTTTGGAAGAGTTTGAGAAGGATGGGTGTTAGCTCTTCTCTAAATGTTTGATAGAATTCACCTGTGAAGCCATCTGGTCCTGGACTTTTGTTTGTTGGAAGATTTTTAATCACAGTTTCAATTTCATTACTTGTGATTGGTCTGTTGATATTTTCTGTTTCTTCCTGGTTCAGTCTTGGAAGGTTATACCTTTCTAAGAATTTGTCCATTTCTTCCAGGTTGTCCATTTTATTGGCATAAAGTTGCTTGTAGTAGTCTCTTAGGATGTTTTGTATTTCTGTGGTGTCTGTTGTAACTTCTCCTTTTTCATTTCTGATTTTATTGATTTGAGTCCTCTCCCTCTTTTTCTTGATGAGTCTGGCTAATGGCTTATCAATTTTGTTTATCTTCTCAAAGAACCAACTTTTAGTTTTATTGATCTTTGCTATTGTTTTCTTTGTTTCTATTTCATTTATTTCTGCTCTGATCTTTATGATTTCTTTCCTTCTGCTAACTTTGGGTTTTGTTTGTTCTTTCTCTAGTTTCTTTAGGTGTAAAGTTCGATTGTTTACTTGAGATTTTTCTTGTTTCTTTAGGTAGGCTTGTATAGCTATAAACTTCCCTCTTAGAACCGCTTTTGCTGCATCCCATAGGTTTTGGGTCGTCGTGTTTTCATTGTCATTTGTCTCTAGGTATTTTTTTATTTCCTGTTTGATTCCTTCAGTGATCTCTTGGTTATTTAGTAACGTATTGTTTAGCCTCCATGTGTTTGTCTTTTTTACGTTTTTTTCCCTGTGATTCATTTCTAATCTCATAGTGTTGTGGTCAGAAAAGATGCTTGATATGATTTCAATTTTCTTAAATTTACTGAGGCTTGATTTGTGACCCAAGATGTGATCTATCCTGGAGAATGTTCCGTGTGCACTTGAGAAGAACGTGTAATCTGCCGTTTTTGGATGGAATGTCCTATATATATCAATTAAATCTATCTGGTCTATTGTGTCATTTAAAGCTTCTGTTTCCTTATTTATTTTCATTTTGGATGATCTGTCCATTGGTGTAAGTGAGGTGTTAAAGTCCCCCACTATTATTGTGTTACTGTCGATTTCCTCTTTTATAGCTGTTAGCAGTTGCCTTATGTATTGAGGTGCTCCTATGTTGGGTGCATATATATTTATAATTGTTATATCTTCTTCTTGGATTGATCCCTGGATCATTATGTAGTGTCCTTCCTTGTCTCTTGTAACATTCTTTATTTTAAAGTCTATTTTATCTGATATGAGTATAGCTACTCCAGCTTTCTTTTGATTTCCATTTGCATGGAATATCTTTTTCCATCCCCTCACTTTCAGTCTGTATGTGTCCCTAGGTCTGAAGTGGGTCTCTTGTAGACAGCATATATATGGGTCTTGTTTTTGTATCCATTCAGCCAGTCTATGTCTTTTGGTTGGGGCATTTAATCCATTCACGTTTAAGGTAATTATCGATATGTATGTTCCTATGACCATTTTCTTAATTGTTTTGGGTTTGTTTTTGTAGGTCCTTTTCTTCTCTTGTGTTTCCCACTTAGAGAAGTTCCTTTAGCATTTGTTGTAGAGCTGGTTTGGTGGTGCTGAATTCTCTTAGCTTTTGCTTGTCTGTAAAGCTTTTGATTTCTCCATCAAATCTAAATGAGATCCTTGCTGGGTAGAGTAATCTTGGTTGTAGGTTCTTCCCTTTCATCACTTTAAGTATTTCATGCCACTCCCTTCTGGCTTGCAGAGTTTCTGCTGAGAAATCAGCTGTTAACCTTATGGGGGTTCCCTTGTATGTTATTTGTCGTTTTTCCCTTGCTGCTTTCAATAATTTTTCTTTGTCTTTAATTTTTGCCACTTTGATTACTATGTGTCTCGGCGTGTTTCTCCTTGGGTTTATTCTGTATGGGACTCTCTGCGCTTCCTGGACTTGGGTGGCTATTTCCTTTCCCATGTTAGGGAAGTTTTCGATTATAATCTCTTCAAATATTTTCTCTGGTCCTTTCTCTCTCTCTTCTCCTTCTGGGACCCCTATAATGCGAATGTTGTTGCGTTTAATGTTGTCCCAGAGGTCTCTTAGGCTGTCTTCATTTCTTTTTAGTCTTTTTTCTTTAGTCTGTTCCGCAGCAGTGAATTCCACCATTCTGTCTTCCAGGTCACTTATCCGTTCTTCTGCCTCAGTTATTCTGCTATTGATTCCTTCTAGTGTAGTTTTCATTTCAGTTATTGTATTGGTCATCTCTGTTTGTTTGTTCTTTAATTCTTCTAGGTCTTTGTTAATCATTTCTTGCATCTTCTCAATCTTTGCCTCCATTCTTATTCCGAGGTCCTGGATCATCTTCACCATCATTATTCTGAATTCTTTTTCTGGAAGGTTGCCTATCTCCACTTCATTTAGTTGTTTTTCTGGGGTTTTTTCTTGTTCCTTCATCTGGTACATAGCCCTCTGCCTTTTCATCTTCTCTGTCTTTCTGTAACTGTGGTTTTTGGTCCACAGGCTGCAGGATTGTAGTTTTTCTTGCTTCTGTTGTCTGCCCTCTGGTGGTTGAGGCTATCTAAGAGGCTTGATGGGAGGCTCTGGTGGTGGGTAGAGCTGACTGTTGCTGTGGTGGTCAGAGCTCAGTAAAACTTTGGTGCTCTTGATTATGAAACTTTTTTGAAGCCTTCATGAAGTCTCACACCAACTTCTGATTTTTTTTTCTTCTAGTGTTTTCATAAAACATTAGCATATTTTCAGTCCATAACTTTATTCATTCTTTTTGCTCAAAAGCTCCAATGGAAAGATACAAGTGGCTTTAGGCAAGTCATATATTATGGTGATAATTTTCCTTGCTTAAACTAAGAAGTACTAAAATATATCATAATTTTAAAATATGAAGGATTTTGCTCGAGTTTTTCATGAATTGGTGGCTTCAGGCTGATTTTTATATTCAGGGTATTCAAAATGATTGAAATTTTAAATTGTTGGAAACAAATTAAAAAGTTATAATGATTTTTTTAATACTAATTGCAGTGTTTGCGTCTAAACTACGTGATAATAAAATGAGTGTTTTCTTCCTTTTTTATCTTACTTTTTCCTATTTAAGTACTTAAATCGATCTATCTTATTAAAATTTACTATTCAATTCCTTAATATTAACTCAGTATACACCTTTTAGTCATTAAGCTTTTATCCTGATTTCCAGTTTCTAAATTTGCAAAGCATTTTGTAAAAAAGTTTGAAAGGAAATTACCTATCTTTATTGTTTTACTATTTATGCTGTATTTTTATTATCAAAAAGAAAACTATTTACTATTTACAAAGATGTATTGTACAACACAGGGAATATAGCCAATATTTTGTAATAAGTAAAAATGCAAAGTAACCTTTAAAAATTGTATAAAAATTTTTGAAAATTAAAAAAATATTTACTATCTTACAAGCTACTTTACAAAAATTAGAATATATTAAAAAGATACATTGTTAAAATATATTTGTACCTTTTTACATTAGTGGCAGACTTATTCTGAATTTCTATATAAAAATCAGGAGACACTACTTCATGCACTCTTTTGGCACACTGCTCACTGAAGTCGGAAGCCCACCAGGATTTGAGTTCTGGCTTTGCCTCTTACTAGCTTTCAGACCTAAGCCTAGCCATTTAGCAGTTCAGCTATGACATGCGTCAAAAGGAAATAATATCTGTCCTGCTTCCCTAGTTTTTGTGTTGTGAAAATTAAATAAGTTTAAAATCATGAAAAATATTTGGACAATTCTAAAGGGTTATAGAAGCTTAAATAATTAATATCACTGTTGAATTATTATATATGTTTCCCTACCCAAAGGAGTAAAGAATTAACTTTAATTATTATGAGAATTAGAAATATTACTAAAAGATTTAGTTTATTTTTGTGGCGGTTGAAAGCCTTGAAGATTATAAATGCCAACATGCTCCCATGTGTAGATTATTTGCTATCTTGTTTATATTATGTGTTCTTACTGAGTTTATAAGACATGCTTAACTGTGTTAAGGGAAACAAAATCAAATTTCTTGTTTCATATATAATTTAGGACCAAAAATATGCATACTTTGATAACAATCTCTTCTCAATCCGGGAGTAAAATTGATTTCTTTATGCAGAGCTAAAGAAATAGCGAGATGAACTGGCAAACAGCATAAAGATGATGTGTTTAAATTGAAATGAGGGAGGCCAGGTGACTGATATGGTGGATTCATATTACTCTTCTCCAAGATACTTAGGTATGATTGGTTCATTCCAAGAATCTAATCCAGGAAGAAATGTAACTGAATCAAAATACATATGAGAAAATTTCTCAGAGATCAAAAAGGCAAGTTTAATATAAAGACAGAATTTGTTTGCAGATAGATTTTTTAAAATCCAAATCTCAGAAATATGTGAAATGCTAAATGAACTGATAGGGAGGGAGATTGGTTCAAGATGGTGGAGTAGAAGGACATGCTCTCACTCCTTCTTGCGAGAACACTGGAATCACAACTAACTGCTGAACAATCATGAACAGGAACACACTGGAACTCACCAAAAAAAACACCCCACATCAAAAGACAAAGGAGAAGCCACAATGAGATGGTAAGAGGGGCGCAATCACAATAAAATCAAATCCCATAACTTCTGGTTGGGTGACTCACAAACTAGAGAACACTTATACCACAGAAGTCAACCACTGGAGTGAAGATTCTGAGCCCCACGTCAGGCTTCCTAACCTGGGGGTCCGGCAACGGGAGGAGGAATTCCTAGAGAATCAGACTTTGAACGCTAGTGGGATTTGATTGCAGGACTTCAACAGGACTGGGGAAAACAGAGACTCCACTCTTGGAGGGCACACACAAAGTAGTGTGTGCATCAGGATCCAGGGGAAGGAGCAGTGACCCCATAGACACTGAACCAGACCTACCTACTAGTGTTGCAGGGTCTCCTGAAGAGGCGGGGAGTGGCTGTGTCTCACCGTGAGGACAAGGACACTGGCAGCAGAAGTTCTGGGAAGTACTCCTTGGTGTGAGCCCTCCCAGAGACTGCCATTAGCCCCACCAAAGAGCTCGGGTAGGCTCCAGTGTTGGGTCGTCTCAACAACCACCAAACAACCACCAAGGAGGGGACGCAGCCCCACCCATCAGCAGACAAGCTGACTAAAGTTTAACTGAGCAATGACCACCAGAGCAACAGCCAGCTCTACCCAAGACCAGTCCCTCCCATCAGGAAACTTGCACAAGCCTCTTAGATAGCCTCATCCATCAGAGGGCAGAGAGCAGAAGCAAAAATAACTACAATCCTCCAGCCTGTGGAACAAAAAGCACATTCACAGAAAGATAGACAAGACGAAAAGGCAGAGGGCTATATACCAGATGAAGGAACAAGATAAAACCCCAGAAAAACAACTAAATGAAGTGGAGATAGACAACCTTGCAGGAAAAGAATTCAGAATAATGACAGTGAAGATGATCCAGGACCTCGGAAAAAGAATGAAGGCAAAGATTGAGAAGATGCAAGAAAAGTTTAACAAAGACCTAGAAGAATTAAAGAACAAACAAACAGAGATGAACAATACAATAACCGAAATGAAAACTACACTAGAAGGAATCAATAGCAGAATAACTGAGGCAGAAGAACGGATAAGTGACCTGGAAGACAAAACGGTGTAAATCACTGATGCAGAACAGAATAAAGAAAAAAGAATGAAAAGAAATGAAGACAGCCTAAGAGACCTCTGGGACAACATTAAATGTAACAACATTCGCATTATAGGGGTCCCAGAGGAGAAGAGAAAGAGAAAGGACCGAAGAAGATATTTGAAGAGATTATAGTAAAAAACTTCCCTAACATGGGAAAGGAAAGAGCCACCCAAGTCCAGGAAGCACAGAGAGTCCCATACAGGATAAACCCAAGGAGAAACAAGCCAAGACACATAGTAATCAAATTGGCAAAAATTAAAGACAAAGAAAAATTATTGATAGCAGCAAGGGAAAAATGACAAACAACATACAAGGGAACCCCCATAAGGTAAACAGCTGATTTCTCAGCAGAAACTCTACAAGCCAGAAGGGAGTGGCATGATATACTTACAGTGATGAAAGGGAAGAACCTACAACCAAGATTATTCTACCAGGCAAGGATCTCATTCAGATTCAATGGAGAAATCAAAAGCTTTACAGACAAACAAAAGCTAAGAGAATTCAGCACCACCAAACCAGCATTACAACAAATGCTAAAGGAACCTCTCTAAGTGGGAAACACAAGAGAAGAAAAGGACCTACAAAAACAAACCCAAAACAATTAAGAAAATGGTCATAGGAACATACATATCGATAATTACCTTAAACGTGAATGGATTAAATGCTCCAACCAAAAGACACAGGCTGCATGGATACAAAAAAAAAGACCCATATATATGCTGTCTACAAGAGACCCACTTTAGACCTAGGGACACATACAGACTGAAACTGAGGGGATGGAAAAAGATATTCCATGCAAATGGAAATCAAAAGGAAGCTGGAGTAGCAATACTCATATCAGATAAAATAGACTTTAAAATAAAGATTGTTACAAGAGACAAGGAAGGATACTACATAATGATCAAGGAATCAATCCAAGAAGAAGATATGACAATTATAAATATATATGCACCCAACATAGCAGCACCTCAATACATAAGGCAACTGCTAACAGCTATAAAAGAGGAAATAGAGAGTAAAACGAAAATATTGTGGGGGACTTTAACACCTCACTTCCACCAATGGATAGATCATCCAAACAGAAAATTAATGAGGAAACAAAAGCTTTAAATGACACAATAGACCAGATAGATTTAATTGATATTTATAGGACATTCCATCCAAAAACAGCAGATTACACTTTCTTCTCAAGTGTGCACGGAACATTCTCCAGGATAGATCACATCTTGGGTCACAAATCAAGCCTCAGTAAATTTAAGAAAATTGAAATCATATCAAGCATCTTTTCTGACCACAACACTATGAGATTACAAATCAATTATGGAAAAATACGTAAAAAACACAAACACATGGAAGCTAAACAATACATTACTAAATAACCAGGTGATCACTGAAGAAATCAAAGAGGAAATCAAAAAATACCTAGAGACAAATGACAATGAAAACACGATGATCCAAAACCTACGGGATGCGGCAAAAGCAGTTCTAAGAAGGAAGTTTATAGCTACACAAGCCTACCTCAAGAAACAAGAAAAATCTCAAGTGTTCAATCTAACCTTACACCTAAAGGAACTAGAGAAAAAAGAACAAACAAAACCCAAAGTTAGCAGATGGAAAGAAATCACAAAGATCAGAGCAGAAATAAATGAAATAGAAACAAAGAAAACAAGAGCAAAGATCAATAAAACTAAAAGCTGGTTCTTTGAGAAGATCAATAAAATTGATAAACCATTGGCCAGACTCATCAAGAAAAAGAGGGAGAGGACTCAAATCGATAAAATTAGAAATGAAACAGGAGAAGTTACAACAGACACAGCAGAAATAAAAAGCATCCTAAGAGACTACTACAAGCAACTCTATGCCAATAAAATGGACAACCTGGAAGAAATGGACAAATTCTTAGAAAGGTATAAGCTTCCAAAACTGAACCAGGAAGAAATAGAAAATATGAACAGACCAGTCACAAGTAATGAAATTGAAACTGTGATTAAAAATCTTCCAACAGACAAAAGTCCAGGACCAGATGGCTTCACAGGCGAATTCTATCAAACATTTAGAGAAGAGCTAACACGTATCCTTCAAAAGTCTTCCAAAAAATTGCAGAGGAAGGAACACTCCCAAAGTCATTCTAAGAGGCCACCATCACCCTGATACCAAAACCAGACAAAGATACTACAAAAAAAGAAAATTATAGACCAATATCACTGATGAATATAGATGTAAAAATCCTCAGTAAAATACTAGCAAATAGAATCCAACAACACATTAAAAGGATCATACAACATGATCAATGGGATTTATCCCAGGGATGCAAGGATTCTTCAATATACGCAACTCAATCAATGTGATACAGCATATTAACATATTGAAGAAGAAAAACCATATGATCATCTCAATAGATGCAGAAAAAGCTTTTGAAAAAAGTCAAACCCATTTATGATACAAACTCCCCAGAAAGTGGGCATAGAGGGAACCTACCTCAACATAATAAAGGCCATATACAACAAACCCACAGCAAACATCATTCTCAATGGTGAAAAACTGAAAACATTTCCTGTAATATCAGGAAAAAGACAAGGATGTCCACTCTCACCACTATTATTCAACATAGCTTTGGAAGTCCTAGCCATGGCAATAAGAGAAGAAAAAGAAATAAAAGGAATACAAATTGGAAAAGAAGAAGTAAAACTGTCACTGTTTGCAGATGACATGATACTATATATAGAGAATCCTAAAGATGCCACCAGAAAACTACTAGAGCTAATCAATGAATTTGGTAAAGTTGCAGGATACAAAATGAATGCACAGAAATCTCTTGCATTCCTATACACTAATGATGAAAAATCTGAAAGAGAAAGTAAGGAAACACTTTCATTTACCATTGCAACAAAAAGAATAAAATACCTATGGATAAACCTACCTAGGGAGAAGAAAGACCTGTATGCAGAAAACTATAAGACACTGATGAAAGAAGTTAAAGATGAAACAAACAGATGGAGAGATATACCATGTTCTTAGATTGGAAGAATCAATATTGTGAGAATGACTATACTACCCAAAGCAATCTACAGATTCAATGCAATCTCTATCAAATTACCAATAGCATTTTTTACAGACCTAGAACAACAAATCTTAAAACTTGTATGGAGACACAAAAGACCCAGAATAGCCAAAGCGGTCTTGAGGGACAAAAAACAGAGCTGGAGGAATCAGGCTTCCAGACTTCAGACTATACTACAAAACTACAGTAATCAAGACAGCATGGTACTGGCACAAAAACAGAAATATAGATCAATGGAACAGGATAGAAAGCACAGAGATAAACTCACACACCTATGGTCAACTAATCTATGACAAAGGAGGCAAGGATATACAATGGAGAAAAAAGAGTCTCTTCAACAAGTGGTGCTGGGAAAACCGTACAGCTACATGTAAAAGAATGAAATTAGAACACTCCCTAACACCATACACAAAAATAAACTCAAAATGGATTAGAGACCTAAATGTAAGACTGGACACTATAAAACTCTTAGAGGAAAACATAGGAAGAACACTCTTTGACATAAATCACAGCAAGATCTTTTTTGACCCACATCCTAGAGTAATGGAAATAAAAACAAAAATAAACAAATGGGACCTAATGAAACTTAAAAACTTTTGCACAGCAAAGGAAACCATAAACAAGACCAAAAGACAACCCTCAGAATGGGAGAAAATATTTGCAAATGAAGCAACTGACAAAGGATTAATCTCCAAGATTTACAAGCAGCTCATGCAGCTCAATAACCAAAAAACAAACAACCCAATCCAAAAATGGGCAGAAGCCCTAAATAGACATTTCTCCAAAGAAGATATACAGATGGCCCAGAGCACATGAAAAGCTGCTCAACATCACTAATTATTAGAGAAATACAAATCAAAACTACAATGAGGTATCACCTCACACCACTTAGAATGGGCATCATCAGAAAATCTACAAACAACAAATGCTGGAGAGGGTGTGGAGAAAAGGGAACCCTCCTGCACTGTTGGAGGAAATGTAAATTGATACAGCCACCATGGAGGACAGTATGGAGGTCCCTTAAAAAACTGAAAATAGAATTACCATATGACCCAGCAATCCCACTACTGGGCATATACCCAGAGAAAACCATAATTCAAAAAGACACATGCACCCCAATGTTCATTGCAGCATTATTTACAATAGCGAGGTAATGGAAGCAACCTAAATTCCCATCGACAGACAAATGGATAAAGAAGAAGTGGTACATATATACAATGGAATATTACTCAGCCATTAAAAGGAACGCAATTGGGTCATTTGTAGAGATGTGAATGGATCTAGAGACCGTCATACAGAGTGAAGTAAGTCAAAAAGAGAAAAACAAATATCATATATTAACGCATATATGTGGAACCTAGAAAAATGGTAGAGATGAACTGGTTTGTAGGGTAGAAATTGAGACAGAGATTTAGAGAACAGATGTATGGACACCAAGGGGGGAAAGTGGCGGGGTTGGGGTGGGGGTGGTGTGATGAATTGGGAGATTGGGTTTGACATGTATACACTGATGTGTATAAAATGGATGACTAATAAGAACCTGCTGTATAAAAAAATAAATAAAATAAAATTCAGACATTCAAACAAAATTATACTGATAGGAAGATCTATTTATATTAAAAAGATATTACACTTTCTAACTAAATATTATTATTGGATTAACAGACTCTGCCACTTTAACAGTAAATGCCTCCTGGATAATGACTGGTCCTCCCAAATGTGGTTTGATTCTTCGTTTCTTTATTTGTAAAATAACTCTAATGTTTCTCCTGCCTTTTCCCCCTACAGTTTTTTGCCTATTTGTAACTCTTTCTCCTCACTAAAGCAGCAAATCAATCATGATGTTTTTATTTGTGGTGGAAAGAAATCAAATTAAGGATCTTTGGTTTCTAGTATCACTAAGAATGTTAGGCTTCCCATTTCAAAGGAATAGCAGACTGCATTTTTCACACATCCTTTCTCCATTTCCTGAAAATCTTACTTGGGCAATTCCAGTATTAAGACAATCACCACATGGGTACTTTCAGCAAATAATGGATAACAGGAGTTGTGTTTTCACTAATGCATGGGAGCTATAAGAGGACCAAACTCTACCTGGGCAGGACTTTCAGAGAAAATAACAGGCTTATTATCACACTCAAACTACCAACATATTTATTGTCAGTTGAACTTGAAAGCAGAGCCAGCTTCCCCTCCCACACACCCGTGTACAGCTGTAGTCAATTCACTTTAGATTCCTCTTCTTCAATGATTCCAGTGCCAACTCCCTCCTTCTCACCTCCAGTTTAGACCTCTACATGTCCAAGTTCAGTGCTGTTTCCTCCATCTCACATCCCTTTAGGTATATCAAGTGAAATCTTACCTAAGTTCCTTTAAGATGTATTTTAAAATTCTCCTGCCCTGCTGCACCACTCACATATCACACACTCTACTCCCCACCACCCACCCCCTCACGCAGGCAGTAGATATCTCTCTGCTTTCCTTGGTTAATGAATTTTTTGGAGCATTCAGCACGGTACATTCTGACTTCACTTCTATTAAATCATTTACCTGTCACTGGCAAGCCTTCTTCACTTCCTATTCCTGTACTAGAGGCTTTATTTCTCTCATAGGCCTACCACCATGTTACCATTCCCTTCAACCTGGATTGTAATTTCCATCATTCTTTTAACAAATATTTATTAAAAGAACACTAGCTGCAAAATCTTATGTGACTATTGACTCCCTTGGAAGAGACAGCTGATGAGGTGCTTTGCACAGGGGAGGGTCTGTTAAATACTCGAGTATCATCCAAGATGGAAGGATTATTTAGGTATTTTCTTCAGCCCTCTCAATTAGTTATAGAGCAGATTGTCAATAGTTCCTTATTGCTTTGGATGACTTGGCTATGGGGATAAAATTTAGGAGAGTTGTTTTAATGGAAGAATAGAGTTTGAGGAATGTGATGGCCAAATTCTGTGTGCCTGGGGTCACAAAAAGCATATGGCATTAGGAGAAGCACCAGATAATGGATTATGTGGAAAAGGGTAGGGAAGTGGCTAAGATATGCCTGCCAAATGAGTTGGGAAGGGAGGGGACTGGGCAGGAAATAAGGTTCTGCATATAAATCTGTACTTATTCACATTTTGATTAGAATTAACTCTGGTCCTAGGGAGGATATTTAAGAGGAAAGAGACATTATCAGTGATTAATACTAGAGAGTGTAGCATCATAGACACGTATAAAGACTACTTCCTAATTCGAGTTTGTAGGGTGGGGATAAGGAATCTACACTTTTAATAAGCATCCCAAATGACTTTGTTGTATGTGGTCACAGGGCCATCCTTTGGGAAACACTGGTAGAGGCTATTAGGTTTCACTTTCAAAATATGGCTAAGATGCCAGCATCTCCTAGTTAATTTACAGCCTGGCCTGTTCATGAATTTGTTGTATGAATAGGAGGGAAATATCTAGATGGCTTCACATACAGATTGCTCGCTTTTCTTGTAGCCACCAGAGGTCCAATTTAAGAGAGAGGAAAGAATCTATAGTTTTGACATATTCAAATCTTGAGGCCCACATCTGCTCCATTTAGTACTACATGATTTCAGCTGAACAGGATGTAGTTTTCCTTTCACATTGTTTAGGTTGCTTAAAGTCTAACACCATGCATAGTTTTCACTAGTAAAGGCTCTATAGATGTCCCAATGATAATTCATAAAACTCACAAAAGCCAAACATGCAAGTATAAACACAATCCCTTTAGCTTTTCAACTTTCAAACTGTATCCACAGAGTGCAATTTTGTCTCCATACAGTAATTTTCTCATGAAAAATGGTGAGTAAATGTTTCCCATAGATAATTTATTTTAGTGTTATTGATTTTTTTCCTCCTAAAAAGCTTTATTGAAACAACAGCCATTAAGGCTTATAGAGCTTTGCAACATCTGCTTATGATTGCAGACAATTGCTCTATTCCTTATTCTTGAGACTGCTTATAATACCACAGAGAACACCTTCATTAGCTGCCTACTATTCCCCTTTCAGATGGCACCTGGGGAAAGGCATACAAAAGAGATAAATATCTGAAGGCAAAGCAGTGGTTATTATCCATAAATTACTTATGTCATTTACCCACAGAGTCTGCTCTCTGGCGTTGTGTTAGAAGAATATTTTGCTTCTGTATTCATTACTTGGAATAACTGTGCTCAGTGTATTTAGTGAATTAAATACATCCATTTTAAATTAGAGGCATACTAGCACATAGCCTTCCACTTAAACAGTTTTACATAAATAAAATTCACCAATAGTTATTAGTAAATTTTGTTAGCAGAAAGAAACAAAAATTGACTCTGGTCAATTGAAGCTGAAGGATTTTATCAAAAAGATTGGATTAATTTAGGAAACTCCTCAGAAGTCTAGCAAATGAAATGAAAACGAGCAGGAGCAAGGAAATATCAGGCAGGTGCCAGGACCACAGGAAATGTTATGTGAAGATATTTCTTCCTCTGCCACTGGAGATGAAACGGACACGGCTGCCGCTACCCAACCTGGGAAATGGGTGTGGCTTCTGCACAAATGAATGTGTCCCGCTGTCTCTGAATTTTGTGTAACTCCCTCATATTTAAAATGCCAGGAGGATCTTGATCTCGTTAGCCAAGGCTAGATCTCATTCATGAGAGAAGCTTGAATCTGAATTAACTGGGCTTTCTGGAATTGTGGTAGGATTCAGGCGCTCCCTCCTACCAAGACATTTAGTGGAAACATAGGAAGGGGAGGCAGATGCCGGGCAGTCAAAAAATCCACGTGTCCACTACACTCAGTGGTAAGACCCAGCATGAAGTTTGAATTATGTTTCCTTCAAAACCTTTAGACTCAAAATGGCTAACTTTTAACATGCTCCTTTTAACATCTGAAGGAGCAAAGTTAACTATCATATCACAATATTAGTCACTTCAAGGAGAGTAGACTGGTAGAGATTCTTCAGAGAATCGAATATCAAGACCTCAAAAGATAAAGTTTATAAACATACAAATATGGAATTGAATAACATTAAATAAATAGGAAGTTTTGCATCATTCTTCCATCCCATCTGTCAATAAACATTCATGTAGTGTTTTCTATAAACTAGGTGCTCCGTTAGGTATCAGGAGTTCAGAGGTGAATTTAACCTTGTTCTTGTCTTCAATGAACCTATTATAGTAGAAGACATATGTGCAAACAGACAATGCGATAGTGCAGCTTTGGTGCTTTATGAAATTATGTATACAGCACAGTGGAGGTACAATATGTGAGAAATCAAATCTACATAAGCAGAAGGAAACACTTCAGGTTAAAAAATAAGTAAATGAACAAAGTCTTAGAAAATGAAGATGTATTCTCTTGGGAAAGTACCAGAATGGATTCCCAGGCATGAGAAAAGATAATGAAGTCGTGCATGTGATTTGGGTGAATGTGTGTATGTTGGTGGAGATGGGATGTGAAAGTAGGGAGAGGTGGAATCATGAAATAAGACTGGAGAAGTAGACAGAGTCAGAATTTGGAGAGCCTGTCCTAAACAGGGACTATGAGTTTATCACATAGGCAACTGAGAATCATTAAAAGTTTTTAATCGGGAAATATTATACTTTACTTTTGTGCTTTATGTTTTATGGAATAGTTTATGAAGGCTGTTGTTGTGTGAAGAATGAATTAGAGAAGAGAAGAGGAGACAGGAAGATCTGATAGTTTTGGTAATATCCCAGGGAAGAGAAAAGAGAGCTGCAACTAGTAAAATTGAAGTGTTAATGGAAAATGGGAGAAGAAATGAATTTGAGAAATGAAAGAGAAAAAAAGAATTGTCAGGGCTGCACATAGGGAGTGAATGGAGGAGCATGCTGGGCTAATAGCCAGACTTTGGTGAAAGTATGGAGTGCCAGTGGCAGAAGAGTAAAATATTTGGTGGAAAAAGAAAAGATGTCCAGCAAATTGGAAATACATGGGTTTGGAATGCAAAGGAGATATTTTAGTTAGGAGTGCCACTGTTAATCACCAGGATGGAGCATATGAGATCCCACTGGGAGAATATGGACAACAGACAGAGAGAGGAAGACAAAACACAGAGTATGGGAGCACACCAACATTTGAGGAATTGATGGAAAAAGAGGAGCCTGCAGTGGGAACAAAATAGGAATGATCAGAGAAGTTAGAGGAAACTGGGGACAGTTGTAACACAGAATGGTAGGATGGAGAGATATTGGAAAAAAATGGCATGATCAATACCCTATTAAACAAATTATTTTCTTTGTCTGTAAGGCCCTCAGTAGAAGGGACGGTGATTTTTTTTTTTTTAACCCCCAAAGACCCAACATCTAATAAAATTTCTGGCACATGGTAAGTACTCAGAAGTGTTCTTTGGATTGAAGTATAAAACATGGTTGCTGCCAGAGAAGGAGTTGGGGATACCATTCAAAATTTTCCCCTAAGGGAAGTCTACACATGAGTGAGTTAACAGGAATACCCTGCACTGAAACAGTCATGGTGGTGTCCTGACATCTGTATTTCTACCTTCCAATAAATGGGAGAACTACTACTGTCAGCTGAGTGTAATTGGGAAGTTATTCATCTGGCCTAGAGGAGTATCTCTTACCTATCAACTAGAAAAGAAAATACAGTTACAAAAAACAGAAAGGTGGAACAAAGAAGAAACTGGTCAAAGACTTCAAAGAATTCAGATCAACCTTGGTTCCAGTGAGATACAAGGAGAGCACTCCTTCCAGAGCAATAGTAATCAGTGGCAGGCATTTGCAGAGCATCTTACAGGGACCTGAAGCTTCCTTAGTATTGTGGTTGATGAAGGTGTAAAAGTGAACTGGGAATATTTGTTCATGTATCAGTTAAGAACACCTGGCAAGGGCTCTGATAAAATTACTGAGCATCTCAGGATAGATTAATGTGGGTCAAATGCAGCATGGAACTCTCAGAGAGCATCTGTATAATTATATAATAAGAGAAGATGCTTCTTTAATAAGGAATCAAACAAGTATGAGAAACTTACTGTGGAAAAGATATCATTTATAATAGCTATTTATGCTTGTGCTAAATGAATAGCACAATGTGAAGTCTCTTCATTCCATAACACAGCTTCAGCTTGTTTAAATCTTTTGGTTGTGAATCCCTTCTGGTATATAGATTGATATAGACAGACAGACATGATATAGAGATAGAGATAGAGTTACAGATTCAGATATACTTATTTATATATATAGATATAGATATATAGATATGAATATAAATATATTCATATGCATGTGAATATAGATACAGATATAGATAGGTTATAGATATGGTTATGAATATGAAATAGAGATAGCTATTTGGATTGGGTAGGTACCTCCTGATTATTGCAGGATATATTCAGGTGCCCAGGGCAATTAAAAACAGGTAAGCAATGCTGCCAAAAAGTTTGTTTCACATTATTAATATTTAAAAATAACATGCAATGATTTCTGAGGTTTACTCTGAAATATTAAGGCAGGGAAAAGAGGTGGCGCATAGGTCAAACAAGACTAGCTATGAGTTGCTCCTTTTCGGAGCCAGGCAACTGGATATTTAGATGCTTATTTTACTAAATTTTCTACTTTTGCACGTGTTGAAATATTTTTCCACTATTTAAAGTTTTAAACAGTGAAAGTTCATACCTCAGAGTTCTATATGTTAAAATAGCATTTAATTAAATACTAAACTGCATGGTAGAGATTTTTAAGTCAGAGAAGTTTCCAGGGTAGTGTCAATGGGGAGTGGGACTGGAGGCAGAATGTCGAAGGGCGGGTACAGTTCGTAAAGGCAGAGGAGTTGGGAGGCACTTTCAACAAGGGAAAATCATGGGGAAAGGAAAGTGAGATATGCCACTGAACAATAAAAATGCCAGTTTATGAGTAATGGATGAATGATACAAATATTGAATTAGGGAGATAATTCTGATTGTGAAAAATCCTTGAGTGCTAAAAGATTCAATTTCATATCTGCATAGTAAGAAAAAGGAACTCACAGTTTTTGAAAGAGGAATAATATGAAGAAATTTATTTTAAAGAAGATTAAACTGGCATACGACAATGAAAAGTGACTAGACTAGTAGCAGAAAGTCCTGCTAAAAAGCCTTTCAGTAATTTCAGAGGTGATGTGTTGAAGACCTACGTGAAAGGAACGGATGGATACGAGAGAACACTTGAAGGAAGAATTAAATGATGCAGACTGTCCAGGGGTGAGGCAAAGGGATGCTCATAGTACCAAACTTTAAAGAACTTTAAAGATAAGTAAATCAAATTTTTATTTATAGTAAGATAATTTTGGCAAGAACTGGGAGTTGGTTTAAGGTTTTAAAAGATGACATGTTCAGCTATCTTAAAAGATATACATCCATTTAATTTTCCCAAACATGTTTTAGAAAGCCTGATTTTCCTTCTTGCTCCATTTTCCTCCAAATAGAGAGTAACAACTATAACCAATATTCTGAATGCATTCTATATGTAGGCAGGTATTCTGAATAATACAGAAGTAAGAATGCAAGGACAGGGCCACTCTATTAAACGTTATACTTTTCCTGTGTAGACAGGAAAACAATTTAAATGTATAACACACCCACATAATATTCATGAAAGTCAGTATTCATGAAACCCCATTCTCTACTCATTATATAAGAAGGTAAAGAACATCTCAATTGTCACTTAATGCAGCTGTGCATCTGAGCTTATTAAGATTGGGGATAAAAACCAGTATTAAAATACCCAAGTGAATTTAGTTCAGTATTTATGGAACTGAGTATATTTTATTCTAATAAGGAGCAGCTTAATGCAATTGAGAGTCTGAACAAACACAATCCTACGCAGAGGATAAAGTGTAAGAGTGACAAGATGACAACACATTATGACAGCTACTGTGCCACCTGACCTGGAACATTTATGCATTTTCTAAAATGCATAAAAAGCAAATTTTATCATTGCTTCCAGCACATCAACCTTACGTTTTTAGTTTTTATCACCCATAATCCCAAGGGCTCTGGTAAAATATCAAACTGAAGTTCATTAGTTAACATTTTAAAAGGGCACGATTTTAAGATTCTCCCCCATGTGCCCTGATTTCAGCAATTTTGCATCCTATGCCAAGTAGCGGACAAATCACTAGCGCTGAAAACAGCCAACAGCACTATCATTAACAACAATAAAATCCACCCACAAACTGAACCAGTGCCAACCAACCACTCTGAAATGCTGACAGCATCACGGGGCTTTCCAACTGTGGGGACATGGAAAGCAGCTGCGATTCCCCTCACTAAATGCAGATGGTGAGAGGTTAGACTGTTTTTGTCGGTGCTCAGGAGGATGGATATTGATGGGAAAGCCACTCAGAACTTCCACAGATGTACCCAGTGATGCGGCAGTTAGTTCCAGATATTGGCTACAAACTGATCTTTTCAACTCCTGCCTGCTTCTCTTCCTCCATTTTCTCTCT
The DNA here is from genome assembly GCF_949987535.1 of Balaenoptera acutorostrata. Classification (NCBI taxonomy): domain Eukaryota; kingdom Metazoa; phylum Chordata; class Mammalia; order Artiodactyla; family Balaenopteridae; genus Balaenoptera; species Balaenoptera acutorostrata. Next base: position 142,235,611 of record NC_080066.1, read on the forward strand.
CAGATCACTGCATTCCCATCTACCCAATGGCCCAAGCTAGAAACCTCCAAATTGGCTTTTTTGTACTTCCCCAACCACCAAAGTCAAGAAATCTCAATTCCACCTCCTCCTTTCTGGCCCCACTGCCACACTTCAGGTCCTTTTATTTCCCTCTGGACTATTACTAGAGGTCTTAACTGGGTTTGTGTTTGGCCATAATTAATTGCTAATATAGTAGTCTATCTTTGATAAATGATAAAATGACACATTAGAGACTTGTTGCCAGAAGATCTAGAAACTATTAATTTAGAAACTAGAAATAGAATTACCAATCATTTCCATGTGGTGCTTAAACACACATTCAATATTCAAAGGGATGACAGATAAATTCTTCACTTAGACATTGCAAATATTCTAAGAAATGCTACATTTTTTCAGGAAAAAGGATTCTGAGATCCTTAAATATTAATAGCTAAAGTAGGATTTAAAAATCCTATCCTCCTGTTGTTTACAGGTTGGTCAAGAATGTGTTTCCCAGGTTCTCCTCCCTGCAAGCACTTGCATATGTTGCAAATCTGAGTTCTTAAGAGATTCATTTTTTTTAAATTAATATATTATATTTGATTTTAAATTTCAAGGTTGATACAGGCAATGGGCTACTTCCTTTTCTACCATTGAACTCAATGTTTTGAGGAATTTAGTCAGATCTAGTCTATGAGCGACAGCTTTGAGGGGAGCTGTAGTGATTACACTGTCACTCTCCACCAAGGCCACTGTTACCAGCCTTGCCAGGGGGCCAGGCCCATTGCTACGTGACAAACAGTCACCTTGGAGACACAGCAAGAGCAGCTTCATCTGGTGCCCTTTTCTTTAGTTCCTCACTTTGAAAACCACTTACACTTGAATGTATTATTTAATGTGGTGGAAAATGCATTGCTCTTAAAGACCTTCAGGGCTCAAACAGGTTTAAAAAGCTTTGGAGACCTTTCTAAATCTAAAATAACCCTGCTTTTGAAAGAACAATGCACAGTGTTCATATCAGGATTATCAGCAGTGGGTCTGGATGAGTAAAAACAATTAAATGAACAGTTTTATGAAGTTTGGTACTGTGATGCCCTCACCGCCCTGCTCACTGAAGAAGCTTAAAAGGGCTTCATATGTCATAAACCAATTATCCTCCCATCATGCTTGAAAGAAGTACAAAATTGCTATAGTCATAGCCTCAAAAGTAGTGTTAAATCCTAGACACACAATAACTGTGGCAAAGAGAAGTGAAATAACTTGATCCAGCTTAAAGAACAAAGACAAAAATAGGGTTGAGCAGATGTCCAATTTCCTGGCAAATGGAATAACCTCACCTTGCTGATTGAATCAGAGATGGCCAATTCAATTAGGTCATTTAAACAAGTCCTAAAGAGTTTACATATAATATTTTACCACACCTTTTTAGATATAGACTTGAAGCACAAATGGGAAGAAAGAAAGGGATTTGGGGTCTCTGTATTATGCCAGCTTAGCTGAGCTTGAAATGTGTTTCCTAGAATTCTCTTCTCTTTATGATTCTGGGTGAGGGCTCACGGCAAGGGAAATTCGTGGAAGGAGTGGACTCTAGAAGTGAATCAGGAGTCTTGTTTTGCTTGGCAGGTCAGATGCTAGTGCAGCTCACTATGTTGTTGTGGATATGGGGTTCGCCATGTTGGCTTCTGTCTTATCTCCTCCTTGGGTTTCTCCAACACCTGAGCCAGATGCATTTTTAGGATTCTGAAAGAGAGTGTCAGCCTCTCCTACAAGTCACCTGCCTCATCTAAATTATAGGATTAGCGGTGGTGACAGATTAACTCAATTTTCAGCTTATCCTTTGGTTCCCACTTATCCTCCTGTATTACAACTTGTCCTTGCTCTTCTTCACTTCACACCCATCTCTCCTTTCCAACTCCCTGCTCACTTCAGGTCCAGCACCAGAAGCAAAACCAACAGCCATACATAAATTGTTTAACCAACACCCACACTTGCACAATGTCAAGCCCCTCTAATTAATCCCTTATTCTATCTCATTTCTGATGGTTTTGCTGCTCTAACCAAATCCTGAATGACAGAGAAGGTATGCCAGGCCCTGTGTACAGGTGCATTGCTATACATTGTCCAATGAAAACCTCACAAAGCTTCATTGTTAATTAAATTGGAAAAAACAAAAGATAGAAGTACTAAAGCCACACAAGTTTCTATGGCATCAAATTCAACCTTTGTACTATTTTCTCTGTGTAGCACAACTTGATAAAGGCTCCTTCTCCCCAACCAAAGCACATTAAACATCAACTTTAGAGGAGTGTTGGTGACAGGGTAAAGAATTCAGAGCAAAGAGATAGATTAGAATGATAGGACCAGAAGGAAACAGAATGATTAGAATAGGGTCGAGCTGAGAAGCAGGTGGTCAGGGTAAAATTTAGGGTCAGGAAGTAAGTTCCCAATAGTTGGGTACCAAAGATTCTCAGTAAGATTTTCCAGGGAGACAAACCCTTACAACATAGAGGAAGAGTTAAGACTGGTACAAGTGATAAGCCAGAAAAGAACCAGAACATGCCAATTTCAGAGGGCAAATCAAATGTAGAAGGTTTAGAATTTTGGAAACCAGGTGATCAAACATTTTCTGAACACCTACTTTATGTAAAGTAAATTTGGATGCATTGTAATTCAAAGAACAGAACAAAGTGAAAAAAGCAAACCCATAGTTAACTAGATCTCAGGGATTGAAGGAGCAGGAAGAACATTCAGGAAGACAAATTCAGGAATGACCTTTTCTGCCTGGGGGTCTGGGCTTTTTGGTTGAGTCAAAGAACGCTTCTCAGTGAGGTTTGATCTAAGTCCATGTCTGATCTCAAAATTTAGATACAAGGAGCAAGATGAAGATCCAGTTAATCATGAGGACTCAAGCTTAGACCCAGATTAGAGTCAAATCAGAATGGCCCAATGTTGAACCACAAAGAATTTTCTTGATATTCTGTCACTCTAGCCAGAATTCAGGGCTGGTCTCATCAGTGCTATACACTGAGGTCAAGTGACTCTTGCAGCTAGAAAGAGCTGTAGACCAGAAGGGGTGACAAGCTGTGAGGCTTGAAAAACAAACTGTATGTGAATAGGTGTATAAAATATACATAAATCCTAAAACTCAAAAACGGGTAATTATTAAGTGACCTACCTGTGATTACATATATATATATATATATATATATATATATATATATATATATATAATTCCATATATGAAATATTTGTATATATGAGATATGAGGCACTTAACAAAGAGACATCTTATATACTCTATACATGTAAATAAGGTATCCCATTTTCATGACCATTATATTTAGTAGAGTTGAGTGATATATACATCTATGACCCTGTTCAATAATTAACTGAAGTTCCTGAATTCAAAGAGCTATCAGTTTTTCCTACACTACTTACACTGGGGTAAAATAATTTTACAGATATTATTTAACCAAGTATTTCTTTTCTCTTCTGTAATTATAGAGATCCATTATCCTATATTAAGTTGTGTTTTTCCAGTTTCTAATAATCTCCTTTCTTTTGCCACAAACATGTAGATAAGCAATTTTATTGATTAAATTTAACTTTGGGGTCCTAACACTTCTGGAATTCACAAAATAGGATTTAAAATTTAATGAGTTGGACTAGAGGGCAGACAGCAGAAGCAAGAAGAACTACAATCCTGCAGCCTGTGGAAAAAAAATCACATTCACAGAAAGATAGACAAGACGAAAAGGCAGAGGGCTATATACCAGATGAAGGAATAAGATAAAACCCCAGAAAAACAACTAAATGAAGTGGAGATAGACAACCTTCCAGAAAAAGAATTCAGAATAATGATAGTGAAGATGATCCATGACCTCGGAATAAGATTGGAGGCAAAGATCGAGAAGATGCAAGAAAAGTTTAACAAAGACCTAGAAGAATTAAAGAACAAACAAACAGAGATGAGCAATACAATAACTGAAATGAAAACTACACTAGAAAGAATCAATAGCAGAATAACTGAGGCAGAAGAACAGATAAGTGACCTGGAAGACAGAATGGTGCAATTCACTGCCACTGAACAGAATAAAGAAAAAAGAATGAAAATAAATGAATACAGCCTAAGAGACCTCTGGGACAACATTAAATGCAACAATATTCACATTTTAGGGGTCCCAGAAGGAGAAGAGAGAGAGAAAGGACCCAAGAAAATATTTGAAGAGATTATAGTCAAAAACTTCCCTAACATGGAAAAGGAAATAGCTACCTAAGTCCAGGAAGCACAGAGAGTCCCATACAGGATAAACCCAAGGAGAAACAAGCCAAGACACATAGTAATCAAATTGGCAAAAATTAAAGACAAAGAAAAAGTATTGAAAGCAGCAAGGGAAAAATGACAAAAAACATACAAGGGAACTCCCATAAGGTTAACAGCTGACTTCTCAGCAGAAACTCTACAAGCCAGAAGGGAGTGGCATGACATATTTAAAGTGATGAAAGGGAAGAACCTACAACCAAGATTATTCTACCAGGCAAGGATCTCATTCAGATTCAATGGAGAAATCAAAAGCTTTACAGACAAGCAAAAGCTAAGAGAATTCAGCATCACCAAACCAGCTCAACAACAAATGCTAAAGGAACTTCTCTAAGTGGGAAACACAAGAGAAGAAAACAACAAACCCAAAACAATTAAGAAAATGGTCATAGGAACATACACATTGATAATTACCTTAAACATGAATGGATTAAATGCTCCAACCAAAAGACACAGGCTCACTGAATGGATACGAAAACAAGACCCATATATATGCTGTCTACAAGAGACCCACTTCAGACCTAGGGACACACACAGACTGAAACTGAGGGGATGGAAAAAGATATTCCATGCAAATGGAAATCAAAAGAAAGCTGGAGTAGCAATACTCATATCAGACAAAATAGACTTTAAAATAAAGATTGTTACAAGAGACAAGGAAGGACACTACATAATGATCAAGGGATCAATCCAAGAAGAAGGTATGACAATTATAAATATATATGCACCCAACATAGGAACACCTCAATACATAAGGCAACTGCTAACAGCTATAAAAGAGGAAATCGACAGTAACACAATAATAGTGTGGGACTTTAATACCTCACTGACACCAATGGACAGATCATCCAAACAGAAAATTAATAAGGAAACATAAGCTTTAAATGACACAATAGACCAGATAGATTTAATTGATATTTATAGGAAACTCCATCCAAAAACAGCAGATTACACGTTCTTCTCAAGTGCGCACTGAACATTCTACAGGATAGATCACATCTTGGGTCACAAATCAATCCTCAGCAAATTTAAGAAAATTGAAATCATATCAAGCATCTTTTCTGACCACAACACTATGAGATTACAAATCAATTATGGGAAAAAACGTAAAAAACACAAACACATGGAGGCTAAACAATACGTTACTAAATAACCAAGAGATCACTGAAGAAATCAAAGAGGAAATCAAAAAATACCTTGAGACACATGACAATGAAAACACGACAAAGCCCATTTTGTGGGATGCAGCAAAAGCAGTTCTAAGAGGGAAGTTTATAGCAATACAATCCTACCTCAAACACAACAAACATCTCAAATAAACAATCCAACCTTACACCTAAAAGAACTAGAGAAAGAAGAGCAAACAAAACCCAACGTTAGCAGAAGGATAGAAATCATAAAGATCAGAGCAGAAATAAATGAAATAGAAACAAAGAAAACAATAGCAAAGATCAATAAAACTAAAAGCTGGTTCTTTGAGAAGATCAACAAAATTGATAAACCATTAGCCAGACTCATCAAGAAAAAGAGGGAGAGGACTCAAATCAATAAAATTAGAAATGAAAAAGAAGTTAAAACATAAACCACAGAAGCTGGAGGAATCAGGCTCCACAGAAATACAAAGCATCCTAAGAGACTACTACAAGCAACTCTATGCCAATAAAATGGATAACGTGGAAGAAATAGACAAATTCTTAGAAAGGTATAACCTTCCAAGACTGAACCAGGAAGAAACAGAAAATGTGAACAGACCAATCACAAAAAATAAAATTGAAACTGTGATTAAAAATCTTACAACAAACAAAAGTCCAGGGCCAGATGGATTCACAGGTGAATTCTTTCAAACATTTAGAGAAAAGCTCACACCTATTCTTCTCAAACTCTTCCAAAAAATTGCAGAGGAAGGAACACTGCTAATCTAATTCTATGAGGCCACCATCATCCTGATACCAAAACCAGACAAAGATACTACAAAAAAAGAAAATTACAGACCAATATCACTGATGAATATAGATGCAACAACCCTCAACAAAATATTAGCAAACATAATCCAACAACACATTAAAGTGATCATACACCACGATCAAGTGGGATTTATCCCAGGGATGCAAGGATTCTTCAATATATGCAAATCAATGAATGTGATACACCATATTAACAAATTGAAGAACAGAAACCATATGATCATCTCAATAGACACAGAAAAAGCTTTTGACAAAATTCAACACCCATTTATGACAAAAACTCTCCAGAAAGTGGGCATAGAGGGAACCTACCTCAACATAATAAAGGCCATATACGACAAACACACAGCAAATATCATTCTCAATGGTGAAAAACTGAAAGCATTTCCTCTAAGATCAGGAAGAAGACAAGGATGTCCACTCTCACCACTATTATTCAACGTAGTTTTGGAAGTCCTAGCCATGGCAATAAGAGAAGGAAAAGAAATAAAAGGAATACAAATTGGAAAAGAAGTAAAACTGTCACTGTTTGCAGATGACATGATACTATATATAGAGAATCCTAAAGCTGCCACCAGAAAACTACTAGAGCTAATCAATGAATTTGGTAAAGTTGCAGGATACAAAATGAATGCACAGAAATCTCTTGCATTCCTATACACTAATGATGAAAAATCTGAAAGAGAATTTAAGGAAACACTCCCATTTACCATTGCAACAAAAAGAATAAAATACCTAGCGATAAACTTACCTAGGGAGACAAAAGACCTGTAAGCAGAAAACTATAAGACACTGATGAAAGAAATTAAAGATGAAACAAACAGATGGAGAGATATACCATGTTCTTCGATTGGAAGAATCAATATTGTGAAAATGACTATACTACCCAAAGCAATCTACAGATTCAATGCAATCCCTATCAAATTGCCAATGGCATTTTTTACAGAACTAGAACAAAAACATCTTAAAATTTGTATGGAGGCAAAAAAGACCCTGAATAGAAAAAGCGGTCTTGAGGGAAAAAAACGGAGCTGGAGGAATCAGGCTCCCTGACTTCAGACTATACTACAAAGCTACAGTAATCAAGACAATATGCTACTGGCACAAAAACAGAAATATAGATAAATGGAATAGGATAGAAAGCACAGAGATAAACCCACGCACCTATGGTCAACTAATCTATGACAAAGGAGGCAAGGATATACAATGGAGAAAAGACAGTCTCTTCAATAAGTGGTGCTGGGAAAACTGGACAGCTACATGGAAAAGAATGAAATTAGAACACTCCCTAACACCATACACAAAAATAAACTCAAAATGGATTAGAGACCTAAATGTAAGACCAGATGCTATAAAACTCTTAGAGGAAAACATAAGAAGAACACTCTTTGACATAAATCACAGCAAGATCTTTTTTGATCCACCTCCTAGAGTAATGGAAATAGAAACTAAAATAAACAAATGGGACCTAATGAAACTTAAAAGTTTTTGCACAACAAAGGAAACTGCAAACAGGATAAAAAGCCAACCCTCAGAATGGGAGAAAATATTTGCAAATGAGTCAATGGACAAAGGATTAATCTCCAAAATATATAAACAGCTCATGCAGCTCAATATTAAAAAAACAAACAACCCAATCCAAAAACGGGCAGAAGACCTAAATAGACATTTCTCCAAAGAAGACATACAGGTGGCCAAGAAGCACACGAAAAGCTGCTCAACATCACTAATTATTAGAGAAGTGCAAATCAAAACTACAATGAGGTATCACCTCACACCACTTAGAATGGGCATCATCAGAAAATCTATAAACAAAAAATGCTGGAGAAAAGGGAACCCTCTTGCACTGTTGGTGGGAATGTAAATTGATACAACCACTATGGAGAACAGTATGGAGGTTCCTTAAAAAAACTAAAAATAGAATTACCATATGACCCAGCAATCCTACTACTGGGCATATACCCAGAGTAAGCCATAATTTAAAAAGCCACATGCACCCCAATGTTCATTGCAGCACTATTTACAATAGCCAGGACATGGAAGCAACCTAAATGCCCATCAACAGAGGAATGGATAAAGAAGATGTGGTACATATATACAATGGAGTATTACTCAGCCATAAAAAGGAATGAAATTGGGTCATTTGTAGAGACGTGGATGGATCTAGAGACTGTCATACAGAGTGATGTAAGTCAGAAAGAGAAAAACAAATATAGTATATTAATGCATATCTGTGGAACCTAGAAAAATGGTACAGATGAACCGGTTTGCAGGGCAGAAATTGAGACACAGATGCAGCAAACAAACGTATGGACACCAAGGGGGGAAAGTGGCAGCGGTGGGGGTTGGTAGTGTGATGAATTGGGAGATTGGGATGGACATGTATACACTGATGTGTATAAAATGATAATTAATAAGAACCTGCTCTTTAAAAACATAAATTAAATAATATTTTTTTTAAAAAAACAAAGTTAATGAGGTCACAGATGTGTATCCTGCTGCAACTGTCTACCCATTGCCCCACCACCAACATACACATGTGTTTGAAAGAAGTACAAGAGGACTCTCACACAATTACCTGCTATTTATAGCCAGAATGGAGATTTTTGAAAAGCATGCAGCTTTCTGGCTTTTTGGATTATTAGATCCCATGCTTAACAATAACAATTTCTGTAAATATAGATATTCAATACTCAACAAATAAAAACTCTCACTGTCAAGACATGATAAAGTTTACAAGAGGAATCTACTTCAGCAATACTGGCTTTGGCCCCATTTTGGTAATGATTCATTTTAATATCCTCTGTCTTACAGTGAATTATTATACTTACTTTTATTTGCTCACTGTGTCCTAACCAGCAAGAAAGCTATTAACTTGATATTTATGCATGTTCCTTTCTTTAGATATTCTATTTTCTGTTCCCCTTCAGTGGAAGTAACAGCTTTAAAATGAATGTTAGATCATTATACTTTCAGCTATGCATAATTTTAATGCATTTAATCTGGACCAGGAAAACCTGTCTTCTAGTCCTGCTATGAGCAAAGAGAAATCTCTAGGTTTCTTAGGCCTGAAGCTTGGTGTGCAGCAGAGAATTGGGCTAAACTGAATTCTAAAAGAAACGTGGGGATAAATCACATCATGACCAGTATTATCTATTACCCTCAGGCTGGCTGTTAGATCAAAGAGAACTACAGTTCTCACAGGGTGTTTCAGAAAGAAATGTTTATAGTAAAAGTTCTGATCCCATGAAGATCATTTATAGTGCCATTTGAAAGAGATGTGTGTGGGCAAGGAGGAAGAATGACAAGCTGCTGCACACCAAAAAGTACTCACTTGACCTTAAGTACTTTCAATTATGTGGAAGGGCATAGGGGATGCTAATTTGAGATACTGGGAATCTTCTCAAGCCGAGTGGTACCAAGGCTAGTGTTCGAGAGTTCTGTCCTGCGCAGCAATAAGAGGATAAGAGGATGCTTTGACTCTGCAGAATTGAAAAATAATAATAAATCCAACTAAAATAGGGTCTATATTTCATTAGCACCATTCGTTGGCAATTCTTAATATCAGTGATAAATATATCTCTCAAAAACTATTTGGTTTATCTAAGTTCTAAACAAATCCTACAGTTACTATTGAGTTTTACACATATATTCTATATGCATAGAATATATTTGTAATTTGTTTTTATTTGCATTTACAGTTTAAAACAGTGAAACAAAGTGTGACGTGAGATATAATATTCTTTTTTAAGAGCAAGTTTTAGTTCATAGGTAAAACGTTTTACTGAATTTGAATAATTTCTTTAAATCAGTTTTTATCTTTCACTTTTAATTGTTAATTTTTGTTATAAAACTAAAGAAAGAATCTTAAAATAATTATTTTTGATTATTATATTATTACCATAAATTTTTTGTTCTACAGAGGAATAAGGTGTTAAAAAAAATGATCTGCTCCAGAGATCAAATACTCTAAGCACACCACTGTCTAAAATAAACCAAGTTCTGAGACTACTGTTTGCACAGTATGTCAGGCACTCACACCAGAGAAATAAAACTGAACCAGCTTGGAAAGGGCCCTCAGAGACATAGATGTGATCAGTTCTGCATATGCCATGAGTAATTTATCACTTTTAGTAGTTAGCCTGTTCCAAATGCTCAATAATTTGAGTTTTGCTTAGGGAAGATCCAAGATTTCTTAAAATAATAATCTTCTTTCATTATATTTCAGCATAGGGAACAAACCAGAATTATACCACCCCTAGAAGCCCTGGCTAGCTTTCTTGATTGAAGGCAGTTTGCCCAGCTGCTTTGTGAAGACCATCCAGTGTGATTCAAAGATATTCTGAATCCAGGAGGAAGAGGTGGAGAGGTGCCTCTTTGCCCAAATCCTTGTTTGAATGCTGATTGTGGGGTACCAAGGGATCCAAATGATTCATGCCATCTGTGATTTTTACCTCCATCCCTTTCACCATCAGTTGAGCTTGATGTATTTCCCTTTTTTTCTGGCATCAGAATACATACTTAATAAATACTAAGAACTAATCTTTGAAAAACAGCTATTTTCTTTTGCGAAAAATGAATTATCAGCCTTGAATAAGGATATAATCATGTTGGGCATGCCTGCTACACAAAGGATATATAAATAGAGCAGATGCAGGATTCAGGAGTTTTTTTGTTTGTTTTTGTTTTTGTTTTTTATTTAATGATAGGGAATCAGCAAATAGAGCCACTTTTGGTTACCTCATAGACAAGCATGGCTACTAGGATAATCCAAAGCATTTCATTTTATATTTTATAGGAGTGTGCAATACCCTATGGAAAAACAAAGTTAAAAAGGAAGTCATGATCATAGTTTAATAGAGCAAAACTTCTATTTATTTGCCCATTCTTTCATCTTCTATGCTTCTAAAATCCATGCTTTTACACATGAATAGAGGAAGTAGAGAGATGATTAAAAGGCTTCTTTAGAAAGATCTTTCCTCATGTACCAAGGGTCCCAAGTCTTGGTTATTGACAGTGTTTATAGTAATTGCCATCCTTAACCCTCATTTTTTTACTAATCAAATAAATCAATGGGAGGTAAAGAAGTACGTCACCAATGGTGAAATAACATAGTCCTGATGGATAATATGCCATGGAGATCATATTTACAGATATTAAAAGCACAGCAAGGAGAGTGACACTCTCTATCCACAGTATAACACATGTTTTCATAGTCGCTACTTTTAGAGTAACATTTCTCCCTTGGTGACAATGGAAAGAGTTTCACATATTAATCTGCCTTTGGACCAAATTTGGATAAATAATTCAACTGAAACTTTGTTCAGGTTTCAAACTTGTCATAGTTAATCATCACATGAGTGAATATTATGGGAGAAATTTTGAGGTTACTTAAAAATTTTTTCCCTTAGAAATGCATTTCTCTCATTTCTTCCCATCTCTTGACATTACACCAACTCAGTAGAAGATACATCCTACTAAATTACTATAATTCTTTATAAAATGCTAGTGTCCAATTAATAGTAGTGGCATTTCCAGTCCAAAAGGACAAATGCAGAGTTCGTAGTTTACAATCCATTGCTTTCCTCTGAGCAAGTTGAAATGATCCTTCTCTTTGCTTCTCCTTTTCTCTCTATTCTTACTGCCTCTCCTTGTCTTTGACCTCAGATACCTTCTGCCTACTTCTTATATACACATAAAATATGGTGCTGACTTTCAAGGCCTTCTGGAACTTCATAGTTGCCTCCACCATTCTTAACTTTATTTTCTCCTTCTTGAAGACTAGTTATTTCAAGGTAGTATATCATGAACTATTAATAACTTGCCTAGATTAGATGAAAAAATCACTAATATAACTAATATCCAAAGATACTTCATCTCTACTGAAGCAGGGAAAACAAACCTGTTAAAACATCATCTAGTACTCAAAATAGAAAGTTTCTTTAAAGTAAGAAGCCCAGATTATTCTTGCCAGCTTATGTACAATTTGTTGAATATTTATGAATATCCTTGAAGAGGATATAATAATTAATCTTAATTAGAGAGGTTGTGAAAGGCTCTAAAGTTAGACTTCCAGGTCAAATTTGACTCTGTCGTGGTATTAGCTAGGTACCATGGACACATGACAACATCTCTATGCCTCAGTTTTCTCACATGTAAAAGTAGAATAGGGTTTTCATAAGTATTAAATGAGTTAATACTTGTAAAGCTCTTAGAATAGCACTAGACATACATACAAATACTGCTTTGGTATAGTATAATTATTACTCTCATAGAGACACTACATAGATAGATAGCCAAGGAGAAGGGACTACTTCTTTCAGTGAAGATCATGGATGTTTTCACAGAAGAATGGACTTACACAAGTTGAAAGGAGAGACCATCAGTGCTAATAAGATCACTTGTATTATAATATTCATATAAGAGATAATGGGAGTCTGAATCAGAGCAACAGCCATGGGATAAGTTAGGGACACCTTTAAGATGGTGAACAAAAAATCTACACAATGTGGCAACTGACTAAATAGGTGAAGAGAGGGAACAAGAACTAAAGGTAGCAAGATATTGGTCTCAGCCTCTAGTAGAAAGAGTATCTCTTAAAAGCACACAGACATAGAGCACTATGAGGTTTTGGACAGGGTAATGGGACAGTGTGGAATTTGTGAACAGATAGCAGGACCATTGCAGTAGCCTGGAGTTTGAGGGCAACAATACATGATTGATGGGAAAGTGCCAAGATCAAGTCAGGGATGAAGGCAGGACATCAAGTCCAGGAATCAGGTTTAAGGAATGAGAAAATTGAAACAGGGAGTGACCTAGTTTGGGAGCATGAACTAGGACACAAGGTCAGAGAAGACTCTTAGGTGACCTCCATCTGTCTCCCAGGGTATTAGATCAGAGCTTCCCAAATCTCTCTTGCCAAATGCCATGACTCATCCTAGATACCAGGGAGTCATTATCATGCTGTAGGAGTTCAACTAAGGAAGAAAGAAGAATGAAGAGTCCAGAAAATAGGAGAAGTTTGCCTCCTTAAAATTCTGGAGAGGAATTTCTACATATTTTGATGATCCAAAATATGGGAGTTCCAAGTAAAAATGGAGACCAAGAAACAAAATTACCAATCACATCTTTTAAAACAACTACTTTGAAGTATGTAAAGGTTATCAATGAAGAAAGTATAAGAAAGCAGTCAGAAGATATTCAGATGTCTCTATACTGATGTACAGAAATTTAGTAAGTTGAATTTAGGTCTTTCAGATTAAGAAGAAATATAGTAACATATGCATATATCATCAAGACATAGCAACAAACATATAGCTGTGGAAAACTACAGCCTGCTCAAAATAACCATAGTTTTTGCTTTGTTTGGTTTGATTTAGTTTTCACAAAATATATGAAAGATGTTCTCTGTTAAGAAGGCATATACCTCTGTGTAGTGTCAAGAATTTCTATGTAGAAATTAAGCCTTTGGCTAATTATAGGAAATTATAAGAAAGAGAGGATATGAAGAGGAGAAAGAGCTCCTGGGAGAACCAAAGACATACTTTACTTAATTAAGAGTCGTTTCTAGGCTCAGGTCTGGACATGAGACTGTAGAAGTAGTCAACTGAGCAGACAGAATGTTAGGTATGACCTTACTTTTTGGCCTCAAGTAAGCCTGTAGGAATTGTGATGGTAAGCAAATTGTGTTGTCTATAAGACTGCATCTCCAGGTTTTCTAATGGTCCTGTTGCTCACTAAGGTGTAAGGAATATTTAACAACAGAGTGTTTTGGTTACAACCTGGCTTCCACAGTGTAAATATTGAGAATACAGATTCTAAATAAGAGATATCAGTAACCCTAAACCACAAAAGTATGTATGCAATTTACCTGATGCAAAATTATAGTGGACAATGGTTTCAACCACAAATCAAAGATCAATGTAGGATGGGTACAGTGTGGTGAGGCCCACCACTTGGTATTGATCATCTGAGCCACAGCCTCACACACAGATGATAATTACCACCAGTCATACCTACAAAGATAGGACCACAACACTTCTCTTGTGCATGTCAACATGCAGCAAGACATTGTCACTTAGGATAATTCCATATTTGTATCTCTGTAATTCAGCCTTAAACTACTTGTAGGTAACTGATAATAACGGTAAAGTCACATTTTAAAATAGGGTCTGGTGTGTTTTCTACTTATCAATGCTTTTAGCAGTGAATTGTAATCATAATAGTTATTTGAAAATAAAAGAATATCATTTTTAAAATATTCTGTAATTCTAACAGAAATTTTCTCAAATGAGTCACATTACTGAAGTGAGTATATGTGTTTCTGTTTGTAACACTCAAATTTTTTGGAATAAATTAATCACATACAAAACATAGCTGAAACAATTTAAAGCCTTTAAGCAAAATACATGAACTTCCTACCAAAATAAACAAATAAGAACACAAATTATACTTTTTTAGAAAAAACTCTAGAGTATATTTCTCTAATGTTTTAGAAAGTGTGTTTACCCAGATTCCAACTGTCTCCTGCACACAATGAAACAGAGATCCTTTATTTTTTTGTTTCCCACTGCACTAACATTGCCTACACAGAGTAAAGGACCAATGAACATTTATTGGTTGATGAATGAAAAATAACTGTGGAAATAGAACACTGCTAAATTATCATCCATATGTTATTGAAAAATAAAGATTTAACAACCATCAAGCATACAAAAAACTTCACAAGATTATCACAAGCCTCCATTTGTAAACAATATTCTTGCCTTTCCTCTAAATGGTGATAAGGCTATGAATCGTTAAAAACAAAACAACAACAACAACAAAAAAAACGAGAAACAAAAGCAAAACCTCTGTGGGTACATCCAGGTTCTCCTGTAAAATGCTTTCCTGGAAAGTCTTGAAAAAAGCTGTCAGAATAATACAACCTCTCAACATGTTCACTTTTTCCTGACATACAGAAACAAATAAACCCATCTTTAAAAAGTTTCCCTCTCTTCTGGTGTCAGCTTTAGCTACTTAACCTTATTCCTTTCCTTTCCTTAAGTACCAATTGTTTTTAAACAAATAAGATGAATTTATTCGCTTCTGCTTTTTCACTACCTTCTTACATCTGAAGCCCTCGCAGTCTGGGTTCTGCCATTACTTCTCTAATGAATCTGCTACCTCAGCAGTTCTACTTTCCAAAACTATTGGCATATTTTTTTATCTTCTTCATAGGAAGGTTATGGCTCTAGAAACAAAGTTTCCCTCTGCTTGTGGACTCTAAGCCATTGCTCCTTCTCTGTTGCTCGCCTTCCTCCATATTCTTTGCCAGCCTCTATCTTCTCAACCCCTATAATCACTTAAGAATTAACAAATAATAATGTTTACTATTATATCAATCGTGATGACTAACACAAATTACTGACCACAAGCCAGGGACTGGTATTCAATCATGTTATCATCATAACAACCCAATGAGGCAGGTGTTATCGTCATGTGTGTGATGAACCTGACACAATGAGGTTAATTCACCTGTCTATGTTGACTCCATTAGTAATTAGCTAAGGAGGATTTGAACCCACAGAGTCTGGTCCCATAAACATCTGTAAACCTGGTCTGGACTATCATTTCCAGCACCTTTCCTGACTCTCTCATCCAAGTCCTGTTCACTTCTCATCTATACGTTTCTATTTGGGTAAGTTATACTTATTTATTTGCCTCCATTTCTCATTGTCTCTAATTTGCTTTATACACTATAGTGAAATTCATTATCCTATGACATAATTTTAATCATGTCACTCTCTTGCTTGCACCTTCAATGGCTCACCATTTTTAAAATGAATTTAGAACACATTTTCCATTTAGTAAAGCATGTAAGGCCCTCTTTATTCTAGCCTCCCTAAGCTTTATGTCTTCCTCTCCAATACATGCATGGTGTAGTCAAGACATTCCCCCAAATTAATGCCATTATTTCCCACATCCATAACTGTGTTTATGTTATATATTTTATCTTTACTTCTCCCCCAATGCCACCCTTCAATGCAATAGCCATTGGAATTCTATTCTATTCTAATCCATCCATCCAATTCCAGGTTTCTCTTACTTTCCCTTGAGCTCCAAACCTTTATAGATCCTTTATAGCACTTGCCATATCATTCCTTAAACAATGGTTAGTTATTTTACCCACCACCCCAATAAAAGTGGGGCGTGTATCTTACTATTACAGCCCTAGCAGCATCAAGCTTAATATTTCACAAATAACAGATTTTGAAGAAATATCTTCATACAAACCCATTAAAGGAATCAGCTCTGTGCCTTTGCACACCGAGGAAAAAGATGGTTTTACCAAGTACTTTCCTAATTGAAGCATTCAGTCATTTCACATACTACTTTGGAATATTAAGTGTAAAGCAGCATCATAAACATTTTACTAGGAATTTGTGTTGGAAGTTATCTCCTGAAATCCATTCTGCTATTTCTATTTAGCAAAAGTAACCCAGTATATTTGGCCAACCATATTGCCACCCTTCTAAAATTCAACATATCCCAGTCATTCTTACACCTAAATAGGGTCTGTAAGTCAGTCTTAGCCAATGAGATGTAATCAGAAGTGTTGTATAGTATTTCTATGAAGTCTCCTTAAAAGTTTGGGGCCCATGTCTTCTTCTCCCTTCTTTCCCCTACATCCACTGCTTGGAATGTAGATGAAATGGGCTCTAGTAGCCATCTTTGATAATGAGAATTAAAATCCCACCTTAGGAAGATGAATCTGAAAACTAAAAGGAACATGAGTTCCAGAAGGCTCTAGAATAACCATACTAGCCCTATTTTGGATAAGAGGAAACAAAATGCCTACAGGTGAAAAGACTTGCCTAAGATTACATCCTACTAAGTGATAGAGCTAGGGCTAGAACCCAGTGAGACTTACCCCAGAGTGAATATTCTTAGGCACTGAACTATGCAGTTTCCTCAAGTTCTAGCTGCAATTTATTATACACTGTATATAATATTCTAATTGATAAGCTAGAATGATCATAAAAATGAATCCTTTCAGAATATTAGTATTTTTATTAAGATAGATTGGAGACATAGCTTGAGTCAGAAGAAGCATTCTTAAAGTAATATGAAGAAGAAGAAAACGGCACTAAAATTTGGGCCCAGTTAAGCTGCTATAATACAGTCATACTCCTGGTTCAAATAATGATTTGTAATTCTTCAAGAAATTTGAATATTAAAGAAATGCTTTTAAAGAGCACAAAATATTGATTTTTCACCTCTTACCTCTATTTAGAAATAAGATGATAATGAACATTCCAAGGTAAAACTTTATGTGTTGATTATTTGAAGATGATTATCTGTTAATGCATAGCTACAAAACACTCTATTGGTGTACACATTTAAAATTAACACAAAGAAAGACTTTCCATTTATCTTGGAGTTATTTGTAAAAGAGAAACAAGACAACCTGAGAGGGTTTTTTTTTTTATATTAATGAGATTTTCAAGTAAGATAAAATAATTTGCCCAGTGCAGATTACCATCACATTCTTAACAGTATTTTCATGTTCAACCTATATTTTCAACTATATTAGGCTTACTAGTAATCATCAAAATTCATCTCTACAAGAAATAGAATATAACTTCAAAGTCCTCTCATGTATTAGATGTCATCATGTCTTACTCATAAATTACCTTTCAATCTAATAGCATTTAAACTGAGAAAAATTTGGAGCCTTTTAAACTCATTTTCTCAGGAAATAAACTTTATAGTAAAATGACCTTTCTTTGAAAAGGGAAGAAGTATCACATTTAAAATTTTTTTAAGGATATGACTATGATAAAGCAGGGGGCTTTTATTCAGATGTAATAACTAAGTCTCACCTGTGTTCATTGTATCATTGTACTGTATTTTATCATTGCACTGTATCAATGCACTCTTTTTTGTGCACTTCTAACTATGGAAGCTGAAAATGCTCTTGTAAAACTTGTTGTCATGACAACGAAATACCATAAGAAATTATTCAAGTCTGCATGTGAAGGAAGTATTCATGGCATGATTTAGCAGAAAGATGCTTCAACCACCCACTACAATCCCATTTTTCAGCTTGTCTATTGTTTGTTTGTATTTTTTAGCATTTGACAAAATTTCCACCTACATAGCTCTTTAATAAATATGCTAAAAGTAGCAGTTATTTTCAACTTTCTTCTACCAACTGTTATTTATAGTGAGTAAGAAAGTGGGGACTAAAATTTGTCAATCTTTATATGTTATTCAGAAATATTTTCCTTGGTCACTTACCCTTGATTTTGTTTGAAGAAGCTCCTTCAAACATCTTCTTATAGATTTCTCTATAACAGAAATATTTGATAACTCTGGACAAGGAGAATTTATAAGGAGGTATGAATTTATTGTTTAACAAAGGTGAGAATATAAAAAGCAAAAAATAAAAAAATAATAAATTTAAGTAGAAAAGCATACTTTGTTTTTGCTTTAAAAAAAATACAAAAACTTCAAAACCAGTGCCAAAAAGAAAACTTTCTGCTATTTTACTTTTTAAAAATATTAGAATCTAGACTGTTAATTGGGAATAAATTTTTAATAAGTTTCAAAATGTAAAATATGGGTGATACCTTCCAATTTGAGGGGAAAAGTAAGAAAAATAATCTATGAAAAGCTTTGGTTTGTAGCCATCCTATACTATGTGTCGTGTTACTTTCTACCATTTGTTCTGGCATTTGGGGTCTTTCTCAATGTAACTCTAAAGCACCTCTCCAGTCCCTTCCTCCACTTGTATCAAGAGTTTAATACAAGAGTTTGATAACATAGATGTATCCTTTGTTCTTGCCAAGTTAAACTTCTCATTGCTCCCTGAAGGAGATCTTAACCACCCAATGTGTTCTTTCATCTCTCATCAAGTGTTTTAGCCAGTGCAGTAAAGCAAGGAAATGAATAAAGGGCAGGTTGATCAAAAAGGAAGAAGTAAAACTGTCCTTATTTGTAGATGCTGTGATAGTCTACATAGAAAATCCCAAGGACATTATAAAAACACTCCTATAACTAATGAGTAAGTTCAGCAAGGTCATAGAATACAAGATAAACTTAAAAATAAATTATATTGGGGCTTCCCTGGTGGCGCAGTGGTTGAGAATCTGCCTGCTAATGCAGGGGACACGGGTTCGAGCCCTGGCCTGGGAAGATCCCACATGCCGCAGAGCGGCTGGGCCCGTGAGCCACAACTGCTGAGCCTGCGCGTCTGGAGCCTGTGCTCCGCAACGAGAGAGGCCCGCGCATCGCGATGAAGAGTGGCCCCCGCTTGCCACAACTGGAGAAAGCCCTCGCACAGAAACGAAGACCCAACACAGCCAAAATCAATCAATCAATCAATCAATCAAAACATACGCATCTGATTCAAGATCCTCATTAAAAAAAAAAAAAAATAATAAATTATATTTCTATACAATGGCAGTAAGTTTGTGGAAACCAAATTAAGAATACAATATCACTTACAATCACACACACAAAAATACTTATATGTAAATGCAATAAGACTTGTACAGGACTTGTATCCTGAAATGATAATTAAAGATATTCAAAAAATCTCTAAATAAATGGATAGATATACTATAGTCACGGATTGGGAGACTCAAGATAGTGAAGATGCTAATTCTCCCCAAATTTATATACAGGTTTAATGCAATTTCTATTAAAACCTCAATGAAATTTCCTAAAGAAATAGAGAAGATTATTCTATAATTTATATGGAATGCAAAGGAACTAGAATAGTTGAAAATAATTTTGAACTTATTTATTTTCAATAAAGTTGAAAAATGAGAATAAGATGGGAGGAATTACTCTATCCTATTTTAAGATTTATTCTATATCTCCAGTAAGCAAGATCATGCAATATTGGCAGAGCAGTAGACACATAAATAAATGGAACACATTAGGCCAGCTGATTTTTTACAAAGGTGCAAATAAAATTCAACAGAAGAATAATAAACTTTTCCACAAATAGTTCTAAAATAACTGAACATCTATAGGCAAAAAAGGTGTGAATCTCACATCTTTCACAAAAACTAACTCTAAAATGAACCATAGATTTCAGCGTAAAACACGAAAATCTAAAACTTTCAGAAGATAGCATAGAAGAAAATCTTCAGGACCCAGGAATTTGTGAAGAGTTCTTAGACATAATTCAAAAAGCATTAGTTATTAAAAACAATCTCCAAATTGAACTTAATCACAATTAAATACCTTGGCTTTACCAAGAAACCCTGTTAAAACGATGAAAAGACATGCTATAGACTGGGAGAAAATATTTGCAAACCACACATCCAAAAAAGGACTCACATTTAGAACGCATAACTAATTCACAGAACTCAACATAGAAAAAAAAATTCAATTTAAAAAATGACAGATACATGAAGAGACACTTTCCTGAAAAAGAAATACTGATGGCAAATAAGCACATGAAAAGATGTTGAACATCACTAGCCCTTAGGGAAATGTAAAGCCACCGTAATTATACACCTATTAGGACAACTCAAGTGAAAAACAGCAATGGTACTGAAAGCTGGCAAGGATGTGGAGACACTGGATCTCTCACACATTGCTGGTAGGAATGTAAAATGGTACAGTCACTCCAAAAACACTTTGGCAGTTTCTTAAAATACTACACATACACTTACCACACAACACAGCAATTTGCACTCCTGGACATTTATCTCGGAAAAATGAAACTAATGCGCTCAAGAAAGCCTATACACAATTGATCATAGCAGCTTTGTTTGTAATAGGCTAAAAATGGAAACAATGAAAATGACCCTCGATGGTGAAACAAACTTCGATGCACTCATACTATGGAACACTCTGCAAAAATTAAAAGGAATAAGCTATTAATACACACAGTGAATTGGGTGAATCTCTAGGGTATTATGCTGAATGAAAAAATGTCAATCTCTAAGATCTCCTAATATGTGATTTTATTCACGAAACATTTGGAAATGACAAAATTATAAATACAGAGAACAAATTAGTAGTTGCTTGGGGGGGGGGATGGTATGAGATGGCAGGGTGGAGGTTGTGACGAGCAGGCAGTAGCACAAGGGAGAACTTTGTGGTGGTAGAACAGTTCTGCGTTTTGACTGCAGTGGTGGTTACACCAAACTACCCATGAGAGAAAAAGACAGACCTATAAACACACATTGTGCCAATGTTGAATTCCTAGTTTTGATATTATACTATAACCAGTTAAGATGTAACAATTGCGGGAAAGTGGGTACAAAGGACCTCTCCATACTATCTTACAACTGCCTATGAATCTATAATTATTTCAAAATAAAAGTTTAATTAAAAATATTAGTGCTGGAATATATTGTTAACAATTTAATGTGCAGTTTGAATTGAAAAAAATGTCAACAGCCTTTGTAGCCCTATTCCCAAAGGGTAGTACTAAATGATGACGAATTTCATTCACTAACAGACAATAAAGATGGGGGGGGGGTCTTCTGCAATACTTGTGAACCTCTGGAATAGCATAACACTCTTCTAAATTAGAAAATAAAATGGTACCTCTTTATTTATACAAGCCACACATTTTCAATCTAATTTCTATCCAATAAAATAACATGGTTTCCATAAACTTCAAATCTTAACTCATAATAGACTCTGGAAAAAACTTAGGTGGTATGGTAAACTAATACATCTATGCTCAGAAAACTTCATGTGACAGGTCTGTAACTCTGTATAGGTTATTCTAACAACTTCAGCTCCCTTGAGCTGGGGCAGGGCTCACTCTTTGATCATTAGGTGCACCACTCAGGAGCATTTCCTTCTATCCATCTGCTTTTTTTTTTTTTTTTTAATTTATTTGTTTATTTATTGGCCGTGTTGCCTCTTCCTTGCTGCGCGCGGGCTTCCTCTAGTGCAGTGAGAGGGAGCTACTCTTTGTCGCGGTGCATGGGTTTCTCATTGCAGTGGCCTTTCTTGTTGCAGAGCACGGGATCTAGGCGCGCGGGCTCAGTAGTTGTGGCTTGTGGGCTCTAGAGGGCAGACTCGTAGTTGTGGCGCAAGGACTTAGTTGCTCCGCGGCATGTGGGATCTTCCCGGACCAGGGCTCGAACCCTGTCCCCTGCATTGGGAGGCAGATTCTTAACGACTGCGCCACCAGGGAAGCCCCCATCTGCTTTTTTGCTGACAGTTCTACACCTCTGTGAGTATAAACTGAGGTAGACCTTATCACTGATCTTCCCTTTTGGAAGTTTCAGGGTAATTCTTTCCACAATCAGCATTTTCTCCGTTTCCTTCCTCACTCCTTCCACTTGTACTAAGCCCCTTGCATTATTTGTTTACCTCTGTGTACTCTCCTTTTCTAGGCATAGTAGTTTTATACATTATGAATCTAATGCATGTTTGTAAAATAAACTACTTTTGCACAATTACAGGAGAATTAAAATGGCACAGCTATGTATTGGTAATTCCACATGGTCTATAATGTTGTTAGCACCATACCAGAACATACAATCTTGGTTTCTTCATTATAACTGTATTGCACCAAAAGGAATAAATTTAAAGAAACCTGAAAACACGGAGCCAGAAGATAGTCTCTCTAGTAGGGAGCCAGTGAGGTATTCAGATATTCCTTCAACATTTCACAGTGTTAACATTTAACAATGTTAAGGTAACAATCAATGTTTGTTTAGTCAGCAAATGATTACTGAATATATTCTATAAGCATGGCTGTTTGCCAAGTTCTGAGGGAACAAGGGTGACCAGGAGATACAGTCTTAGTCCTCACAGAATTAGGTCACAGAATCAGTCCAGTGGAAATGGGATTTATTTTTGTAAATTAGTCGGAGCCAGTCTGTGCTTTATAAGCACAGAACAAGTATATTTAGAAGCATCACAGTCTGGGGTCCCAGGATGGTGTGGCAGTTTTCAATAGGCATCTTCTTTCAAAGCTTCACTGTGGCTTGAGATGTGGCAGAGAAAAGTGAGCCAAAACACTTGGTTTGGAGCAATACTAAATCCCTCTAACTGCGAGCAAGTCTGTTCTGCTCAGAATAGCCCAAGTTCTTTCTCATTAGGTTATTCTGGGAACAAACGCTAGCTAACAAGTCGAAAGAAGAACAAACCCTACCTAACAAGTCAAAAGAAAAAAATATTTTCTTTATAAATTTCCAAGAATGAGTTTGCAAAACAAACCAACAATGGTGGACCAGCAAATCCTGTATTGCTGCATTTCCTAAGCTTGTGAACCAAACTAAGACTTTTCCAAAGAGAATATTGGTATATATTGATAGTATTGTTATATAGCCATGCCTCCTTGATTACAGAGCAAGAACAATCTTTTTATTTTAGTTTAACTAAAAAACAAACAAACAAACACACCAATAAAAACTACAGGCTGCTGAAGAATCTAGTGGATAGAACCAACTAAGTGACTTATCTACAAAATAAAGAATTTGACAAAGTAAGTTTGAAAAGTAAACAGGAGTTGGTCCAGACACTAAGTTGCTTGGATTGGAAGGAACATATCTTACCCAGATATGCAGCTTTAATTTTTTAATAGACTTCATTTTTAGAGCAATTTTAGAGCAGTTTTAGGTTCACAGCAAAAGTGAGCAGAAGATACTGAGGTTTCCCATTACCCCCTGCCCCCTCACACGTGTAGCTTCCACATTACCAACATCCCCACCAGAGTGGTACATTGGTTTCAACTGATGAATCTACATTGACACATCATTATCACTCAAAGTCCATAGTTTACATTAGGGTTCACGCTTGGTGTTGTATATCCTGTGGGTTTGGTCAAATGTATAATGACATGCATCCACCATTATAGAATGATACAGAATAGTTTCATTGCCCTAAAATTCCTCCATGCTCTGCCTATTCATCCCTCCCTGCCCCCCAGCCCCTGATAACCACCGATGTTTTTTTACTTTTTCCATAATTTTGCCTTTTTCAGAATGTCATATAGTTGGATCATATAGTAGGTAGCCTTTTGAGACTGACTTCTTTCAGTTAGTAATACACATTTAAGTTTCCTCCATATCTTTTTATGGCTTGATAGTTCATTACTTTACCTTTGAGAGTTCTTATATTTTACTCAGACTTCATTCAGATAAATTCCTTCTGAATTTTTTTCAAAATCAGCTTGTGAGATAAACAAACTCTCTTGAGACTTAAATCTTTGGCACCATAATTGTTTTCCAGCATCTATTAGCTGTATTTAGGAAATCATCTAAGTGGGTTCCTTGAAATAGTCAAACATTAAGCACTAAGATAGCTTTGTAACTTTAAGTTAGTACTTCCCCAAAGTGCTAGACTCTCTTACCCCCCTCAATTCACTAAAATACCTCAAAAGGGTATACTCTTATAGCTCATAAATCAATTAATTGGCATCCTATGAAGCTGAAAAATAATGGCATTAAGAGACAAAGGAAAAGGTAAGAAATCTGAATGTTTTCTTAATGCAATATATTTGCACAGACATTTCACCAAGGAAGATATAGGAAGGGTGAACTAAAGATGCTTAACATCACCAGTCATTAGAGAAATACACATTTAAACCACAAAGAGATAACATTACAGACACATCAGAATGGCTATAATCAAAAAAACCGATAGTACTAGCTGTTGGAAAGGATGTGGTGAAACTGGAACTATCATATACATTGCTGGTGGGAATGTAAAATGGTATAGTAACTTTGGAAAACATTTTGGTATTTTCTTTAAAAGTTAAACGTACACCTACCATATGACCCAGTAATTCCACTCCTGGGCATCTACCCACAACAAATGAAAATGTACATCCACACAAAGACTTGCATGCAAATGTTTAGAGCAGCATTATTCATAAAAACTAAAAAATGGATACAAGCCAAATGTCTATTAAATTGGTGAATGGATAAACAAAGTGGGATATAACTGTACTCAGCAATAAAAATGAACTCATGACACGTACAACAGCATGAATTAAACTCAAAAAAATTTGTCAATGGAAGAAGTTAGACACAAAAGCCTACATATTGTATGATTCTATTTATATAAAATTTCTAGTTGAAGCAAATCTATAAAAACAACACATCAGTGATTCCCCAGGGCTTGGGGTTGTAGTGAGGACTGACTATAAATGGGCCCAGAAAATATTTTTTGGACGATGGAAATGTTTTAGATCTGGATTATGGTGATGATTGTACAACTATATAAATTTACTAAAAATCATTGACTTGTACACTTATAATAAGTGAATTTTATGCTGTTTAAATTATACTTCAAAAAAGTTAGTTGTAAAGGGACAATAAAGCTTCTCCAATAGATCTTCATCGGGCAAAAAATTTCTAATAGCAGACAAAATTCACTTGTATACAAAGTGTGAATCACTAGCAGGGGTAAGGGAGGCAAAATTGGTGGAGTCAAGAAATATTTCTAGGAATCACATTATTAACAATGAAATGAGAATGATAGCTATTTAGTTAATATAATTTATTGTCTCCTAAGCTTCTTCCGCTCACATGAATATGATGTATACATGTGGTCATGCAGGAGTCATCACATTTAGTCCGAATTTGTAATAATAACAGTAATGGAAACATGAATATGGGCAGGGCTCTCAATGTCTTTTTTCACTGACATGCACAGGCAAGCTCATATCTCTGCCTCTAAGCTCAGACTCTCCTTCCAAAGATTGTTTAATGAGTCAGTCAGAGCTCTGTACAACTTAGAAGGGAAAGAGGAGGGTGATGAAGGGCAGGAATCCCAATATAATTAAACCAGGGTGCATTCCTTTAAAATTGTTCATAATGAGCCCAGAAAAGATACTTTTTGCCAACATTTATTCTGTCTCCTACAATTTAAGCCTTAATGTACTGGGTTCTATCAAAAAAAAAAGAAAAAAAGAAAAAGAAAAGGCTAATTTAATTTGTAATTTGAGAGATACTTAAGAGTTGTTTAACTGTTGAGTGAAATCTAAAATAAAAGTTAGGGATTCAAATTTTTTTCAATCTACAAATTTCAAATGAAAGAAGCCAATATAAATATGTGAAGACTTGAATATCAAATGAAAAAGATACAAATATTCTGTAAAGGATATACTGAGCTGAAAGTTATAGCATTAGACTGAGAATTACCATTCTATCATGGCAGAATATGGAATGGATTCTGCTTTGTTCAGACAGATAGGAAGGGATTGTTGGATGTACAGACTATATATAGACTAAAAGGGTTGAAAGCTTTGGATGAGCTATGCCCTAACCCTCAGCCTTTATTTTAGTGTTTGGGACTATTTTTTGAAATGTTTTCAAGGGCTGCTTCTGAATAAGCTAACTTCCGACCCATCGTGGGTCAAATTATTCACATTATGGTTTTTGTAATATGAAAAGAGCAAGCAACACAGCATATAGTCTAAATCTGGATTTCTCAATAAGATCATCAATTACTATGTGAGTGTGTGTGTGTGTGTGTGTGTGTTTATATGTGTGTGTCTTTGGAGGGAGGGTAGTTTCTCCACACATTCAACAATTCTCCGACACCAGCTGGGTGTCCTACAATTCAACTCAATTTCAGCACTGTCCACCCAGAGACAGCATCAGATTCCACAGGTTAAGGGCTCAGTCTCACAAGGCTGCCCTCCACTTCAGATGCCAATTACAAGTCCAGGTTGTAACTTGTACTTCTGACTGCAGCTATAAAGCAAAGGTTCCCATGATCTCCTCCCTGAGTTTGATTAATTTGTTAGAGAGGCTCACAGAATTCAGAGAAATATTTTACTTACTAGAGTATTGGCTTATTATAAAAAGCTATAACTCTGGATCAGCCAGATGGAAACATAAGGCAAGGTATGTGGAAAGATCATGCACCTTTCATACTCTTTCCAGGCTTGCCACTGTCCTCAAATCTCTACATGGTCACCAAACCAGAAGCTCTCTGAACCTAGTCCTTTTGGGGTTTTAATGCTGACTTCACTGCCTAGGCAGAATTGATTAAATCTTTGGCCATTGGTGATTGAATTCAATCTCCAGCCCCTCCCCCCTCCCCAGAAGTTGCTGGGGTGGAACTGAAGGTTCCAACCCACTAATCACATCGTTGGTTCCACTGGCAAACAGACCCATCCTTTTTTTTGGCCACACTGCGGCAGCATGTGGGATCTTAGTTCTCCGACCAGGGATCGAACCCGTGCCCCCTGCATTGGGAGCACACAGCCTTAACCACTGGACCACCAGGGAAGTCCCCACACCCCTTCTTAGATGCTATCGAAAAGTCACCTCTTTAACAAAACAGAAGACCCCTCCATCACTCTCATCACTTAGGAAATTCTAAGAGTTTTGGGACCTCTGTGCCAGAAACAGGGACAAAGACCAAATATGTATTTATTATAAATCACAATATCACATTAAAGCTCCATATTACGAATATATTTGGCTGGCTAATTCATTATTATGGGGGGCTATTCTATGCAATGAAGGATGCATTGCAGTATCCCTTGTCTCTACCCAGTAAACACCCATAGCACTTCTGCCCCAGTTAGGCAACCAAAAATGCCCCCAGAAATTGACAAATTTCCCCTGAGAGCAAAATTGCCCACAGCTGAGAACCAATGGTCTAAATAATCAATCTAAATTAGTTAGAGTAGTCAAAAGATTGCATAAGAACTCTGAAAAAGTATAATGTCTCTCACCATCAAATTGTCCACACAAACTATAAATATGTTGATACCTAGAAAATACAGAGTGAGTGTTTTGGAAAGTAAAGACATTTGCAAGAAGGAAAGTATCATTACTTCTGTTTTATTGCATCAGCAAACTCCAACATCAAGAACAGTGAATGAGGAAAATGAGTTGTTCTATACATTCGAACTGCATAAAAAAGAGACTGATTTTTACTGCATGGACGATCCCCATCTATGCTAAATAAATTGGCTTTATTATGAAATATTAGTGACATGTCAAAAGACAAAATCCAAAATTTATACCCAATCAAATTTTATCACCACATTTGACTGCAAAGCCCCACAGGACACAGAGACTGTCACTAAATTAAACCATCAAAGTGAAAAGAGACACAATGTGCTCACTTTTGATGAGTAATGTTAGTTGATAGACATTAAAATTCTCTTCAGTAAACTGAATTAAAACTCTGTTCTAACTTCATCCTATTCACCTTGTTGGTGAGGGAAGAATCCACCATTCCAAATGGTACAAGTTAGTCAAATGCACAACATAAAACATTGGAAAGACAAAATAGCAGTTATAGTCACATATACTCACATTCTGGGGGGGAATGACGCTGCATACCACGTACGGCCACACTGGGGTTGAAATCAGGAACAGAACAAGCAGGAGCCCTGGGGGGAAGGCTTCGTAGTAACAAGAGGGTGGGAGTGATCTTTGGTTCCCGTATGAGGATGTGACGGCTTGTTTGAAAAAACTCATGGGTTGGCAGGAAATGAATCTGTTTAGTTGAGGACTGAGAGGAAGGCACTGTTCTGGCTGAGAACCAGCCAGGTGGGGAGCTCTTCATGCTAAGTGGGGCTGGGAGGGTTGCACCTGTGGCAAGAATGGGAACTCGTGATAACATCAGACAGGTGAAAGTGATGTGTGATGCCTCCTCATCTTAAAGGCAAAGAGAAGACCAAGTGATAGGAATAGTTTTCCAGCATGAGTTAGCTGTGTTAAACCTTTTCAAAACAGAAGTGAGTCTAAAAAGAATAGACCTGAAAAATTCCAGCATGTTTTCAAGACTTTCTTCTTTTTCAACATTTTTGTTGGAGTACAATTGCTCTACAATGGTGCATTAGCTTCTGCTGTAAAACAAAGTGAATAATCAGCCATATGTAAACACATATCCCGATATCCCCTCCCTCTTGTGTCTCCCTCCCACCCTCCCTATCCCACCCCTCTAGGTGGTCACAAAGCACCAAGCTGATCTCCCTGTGCTATGCGGCTGCTTCCCACTAGCTAGCTATTTTAGATTTGGTAGTGTGTATATGTCCATTCCACTCTCTCACTTCGTCCCAGCTTACACTTCCCCCTCCCTGTGTCCTCAAGTCCATTCTCTACATCTGCATCTTTATTCCTGTCCTGCCCCGAGGTTCTTCAGAACCTTTTTTTTTTTTTTTTTTAGATTCCATATATATGTGTTAGAATACGGTATTTGTTTTTCTCTTTCTGACTTGCTTCACTCTGTATGACAGACTCTACGTCCATCCACCTCATTACAAATAACTCAATTTTGTTTCTTTTTATGGCTGAGTAATATTCCATTTTATATATGTGCCCCATCTTCTTTATCCATTCATCTGACGATGGACACTTAGGTGGCTTCCATGTCCTCACTATTGTAAATAGGGCTGCATTGAATATTGAGGTACATGACACTTTTTGAATTATGGTTTTCTCAGGGTATATGCCCATTAGTGGGATTGCTGGGTCAAATGGTAGTTCTATTTTTAGTTTTTTAAGGAACCTCCATAATGTTCTCCATAGTGGCTGTATCAATTTACATTCCCACCAACAGTGCAAGAGGATTCCCTTTTCTCCACACTCTCTCCAGCATTTATTGTTTGTAGATTTTTTGATGATAGCCATTCTGACTGGTGTGAGGTGATACCTCATTGTAGTTTTGATTTGCATTTCTCTAATGATTAGTGATGTTGAGCATTCTTTCATGTGTTTGTTGGTAATCTGTATATCTTCTTTGGAGAAATGTCTATTTAGGTCTTCTGCCCATTTTTGGATTGGGTTGTTTGTTTTTTTGATATTGAGCTGCATGTATATTGTGGAGATTAATCCTTTGTCAGTTGCTTCATTTGCAAATATTTTCTCCCATTCGGAGGGTTGTATTTTTGTCTTGTTTATGGTTTCCTTTGCTGTGCAAAAGCTTTAAAGTTTCATTAGGTAGCATTTATTTATTTTTGTTTATATTTCCCTTTTTCTAGGAGGTTGGTCAAAAAGGATCTTGCTGTGATTTATGTCATAGAGTGTTCTGCCTATGTTTTCCTCTAAGAGTTTGATAGTGTCTGGCCTTACATTTAGGTCTTTAAACCATTTTGAGCTTATTTTTGTGTATGGTGTTAGGAAGTGTTCTAATTTTATTCTTTTACCTGTAGCTGTCTGGTTTTCCCAGCACCACTTATTGAAGAGGCTGTTTTTTCTCCATTGTATATTCTTGCCTCCTTTATCAAAGATAAGGTGACCATATGTGCATGGTTTATCTCTGGGCTTTCTATCCTGTTCCATTGATCTATATTTCTGTTTTTGTGCCAGTACCATACTGTCTTGATTAATGTAGCTTTGTACTATAGTCTGAAGTCTGGGAGTCTGATTCTTCCAGCTCCATTTTTCTTTCTCAAGATTGCTTTGGCTTTTCAGGGTCTTTTGTGTTTCCATACCAATTGTGAAATTTTTTGTTCTAGTTCTGTGAAAAATGCCATTAGTAGTTTTATAGGGATTGCATTGAATCTGCAGATTGCTTTGGGTAGTATAGTCATTTTCACAATGTTGATCCTTCCAATCCAAGAACATGGGATATCTCTCCATCTGTTTATATCATCTTTAATTTCTTTCATCAGTGTCTTATAGTTTTCTGCATACAGGTCTTTTATCTCCTTAGGTAGGTTTATTCCTAGGTATTTTATTCTTTTTGTTGCAGTGGTAAATGGGAGTGTTTCCTTACTTTCTCTTTCAGATTTTTCATCATTAGTGTATAGGAATGTAAGAGATTTCTATGCATTAATTTGTATCCTTCTTCTTTACCAAATTCATTGATTAGCTCTAGTAGTTTTCTGGTAGCACCTTCAGGATTCCCGATGTATAGTATCATGTCATCTGCAAACAGTGACAGCTTTACTTCTTCTTTTCCCATTTGGATTCCTTTTATTTCTTTTTCTTCTCTGATTGCTGTGGCTAAAACTTCCAAAACTATGTTGAACAATAGTGTGAGAGTGGGCAACCTTGTCTTGTTCCTGATCTTAGTGGAAATGGTTTCAGTTTTTCACCATTGAGAATGATATTGGCTGTGGGTTTGTCATATATGGCCTTTATTTTGTTGAGGTAAGTTCCCTCTCTGCCCACTTTCTGGAGAGTTTTTATCATAAATGGGTGTTGAATTTTGTTGAAATATTTTTCTGCATCTATTGAGATGATCATATGGTTTTTCTGCTTCAGTTTGTTAATATGGTTTATTACATTGATTGATTTGCATATATTGAAGAATCCTTGCATTCCTGGGATAAACCCCCCTTGATCAGGGTGCATGATCCTTTTAATGTGCTGTTGGATTGTTTGCTAGTATTTTGTTGAGACTTTTTGCATCTATGTTCATCAGTGATATTGGCCTGTAGTTTTCTTTTTTTGTGACATCTTTTTCTGGTTTTGGTATCAGGGTGACAGTGGCCTCATAGAATGAGTTTGGGAGTGTTCCTTCCTCTGCTATATTTTGGAAGAGTTTGAGACGGATAGGTGTTAGCTCTTCTCTAAATGTTTGATAGAATTTGCCTGTGAAGCCATCTGGCTTGCAGAGTTTCTTCTGAAAGTTCAGCTGTTAATCTTATGGGGATTCCCTTGTATGTTATTTGTTGCTATTTCTTGCTGCTTTTAATATTTTTTCTTTGTATTTAATTTTTGACAGCTTGATTACTATTTGTCTCGGTATGTTTCTCCTTGGATTTATCCTGTATGGGACTCTCTGTGCTTCCTGGATTTGATTCATTATTTCCTTTCCCATATTAGAGAAATTTTCAACTATAATCTCGTCAAATATTTTCTCAGGCCCTTTTATTTCTCTTCTTCTCTGGTACCACTATAATTCAAATGTTGGTGCATTTAATGTTGTCCCAGAGGTCTCTGAGACTGTCCTCAATTCTTTTCATTCTTTTTTCTTTAGTCTGCTCTGTGGTATTTATTTCCACTATTTTATCTTCCAGGTCACTTATCCATTCTTCTGCCTCAGTTATTCTGCTATTGATTCCTTTTAGAGAATTTTAAATTTCATTTATTGTGTTGTTCATCATTGTTTGTATGCTCTTTAGTTCTAGGTACTTGTTAAATGTTTCTTGTATTTTCTCCATTCTATCCAAGAGTTTGGATCACCTTTACTATCATTACTCTGAATTCTTTTTCAGGTTGGCTACCTATTTCCTCTTCATTTCTTCGGTTTGGTGAGTTTTTACCTTGCTCCTTCATCTTCCATTTATTTCTCTGTCTTCTCATTTTGCTTAACTTACTATGTTTGGGGTCTCCTTTTCGCAGGCTGCAGGTTCGTAGTTCCCATTGTTTTTGGTGTTTGCCCCCAGTGGGTAAGGTTGATTCAGTGGGTTGTGTAGGTTTCCTGGTGGAGTGGACTGGTGCCTGTGTTCTGGTGGATGAGGCTGGGTCTTGTCTTTCTAGTGGATAGGACCACACCTGGTGGTGTGTTTTGGGGTGTCTGTGAACTTAGTATGATTTTAGGCAGCCTCTGTGCTAATGGGTGGGGTTGTGTTCCTGTCTTGCTAGTTGTTTAGCATGGGGTGTCCAGCACTGGAGCTTGCTGGTTGTTGAGTGGAGCTGGGTCTTACTGTTGAGATGCAGATACCTGGGAGAGCTCTCTCCAACTTGTATTTCGTGGAGCCAGGAGGTCTCTGGTGGACCAATGTCCTGAATTCAGCTCTCCCACTTCAGAGGCTCAGGCCTGACAGCCAGCTGGAGCCCCAAGACCATACCAGCCACACGGCTGGAGAAGATGGGCTATGAGTTGGGTGTCAGCCACTGCCCAGTTGTAGCTCTGTCTTAGCTGTCTCCAAAGGTCACCCAGATACATTGGGTTATTCCCCCATTCCTCACAACTTGCACATGCCAGTCTGGGATTTCTATATTTCCTCTGATACTCTTCACTGAAATACCTTGCATTCATGGTGGTGAGAGATATGCTAATAGTGTTGGTTCTCTTCAGTTCAGAGACTGGGACAGTGAAATACTTCATGTGGCCAAGTCAGGCGCAGCTGGCCAATGGTCCCAAAGTGATAACATGTCACATTCCAGAGGCTTTCTGCAGCTCCCGAGCAGTAGTCCCAAGCAGCTGCTCTGCTCAGGGGCAGCACTCTGACCAGGGACCTTGGTGGGACCCTCAAATGAGGATTTCTGCCAGCCCTAGAGCCTGACTTGCCCACCCAGGCAAGGAGCTGAGGAGAGCATCTCCCAGACCCATCTCACCAGAGCAGCAGACACCTCCCTTTCAAGACTTTTAATTGTAGTAACTGCAATGGGCACAGGGCACACTTCTAAGCATTGAGGGAAGCTATAAAGGAAGAAGATATTTTTTCTTTAAAAAGCTTCATGTCTACATCCTTGGAGAATTCGGCACTGATCTCAGTGCCCCTGTGGGGCTTTTCCACATGGATCAGTGTGCAAAGGAGAAACAGACAGACCACACGCAATGGTGAGACTGTACATTGTGTCCTGCCTTAGGAACAGCATAAGGCCAAACCCTGAAGTTCTGAGAGCAGTGATAATTTTCTGTGAGGACCGTGGACCATGAAGGAGCACCCCCCCCAGCAAATAATAGTAACATTTCTTTTATTTCTGCAATTGCTTATATGTAAACCAGGTTTCTAGTACATGTCTGAGAGATACTTTGAGGCAAATAAAAACTTGATGTGGAGTCAGAACTCTGGCTTTGAAAACTTTCTCTGATACTTTCTAGTTATGTGAGCTTAGAAAAGGCTTTTAGTCACCTAGAGCCTGTGGCCTTGACATTCTAATGGGGTCATTGGGAGCATTATACATGAAAGTAACTAGAACTCTATCTGACAAATGGTAGATAATTCTACTTATCTATCTATCCATCTATATACAACATACGAAATAGTGAGAATTTTGGTTCTATATCAAAGTCAATTTGAGTGAAACAGTAAAAACAGGTGCAAAAGCACAATAGATGTAATTCTGTATAAGCCACAGATATCCTGTCAGAGCATAGAAAGTAGGCTTAGTGAGGAGGATGTAGTTGCTGGTATTGAACTTTGGTCCCTGTGTCATGTTCAGTATAAACTCTCTAAATTGCCAACCACACTTGTATCTAAATAAGTTGGGTGAATGTAACAACCTAAATGGGAAAATGTATAACTGAATCACTTTGCTGTACACCTGAAACTATCACAACATTGTTAATCAACTCTACTCCCATATAAAATAAAAAGTTTAAATAAATAAATAAAGTTGGGGAAAGTCCTAAACTAACTCAACCTCTAGGAGCCTCTCTACTGCTTTAACATTAACTTTGGGAATTTATCTTATAGCTCTGAATCAGAAATCAGAAAGAATGCTGAAACAGTATTTAACTTCCAGTTGGTGTAACAGAGATCTCATATTTTCACAGAAAGTAGATATGCCAAATGGCACTGCTTTCTTGAGAATTTCAGATTAATTAAATTAGGGCTATTATATAGCCCATAAGTTGAGGTTTCTAAAAAATATATTTTATTTCCTGAATTGGGAGGTAGGGCAGGAAAGGGTGTGTGTGGTGTGTGTTTGCCTTTATGGTTGACAGGGAAGTAAAATCACTCTAGCTGCTGGCCATGCCTGAACAAATTTTTATCTTTTCTGATTTTCTCTATAAAGAAGGTTAAAAAACCTGGAACTTCACTAGAAACTTGGTGTCAGTGTGCGTTACTACTATTTATGGCTCCTCAATAAGTTCTAGGATCTACACTTGACTACCGGGAAAATTAATAGTAAATAGAAAGAATCTCAAGTTTTGTATAACCCATCATACTTTTCAAAGCACTCTCACTATTATCTCATTTGATCATTGGCCCAACATACTCCAGGCTGCACAAAGAATAAAGTACCGACTAGCAAAGGAAAGGAAGAGGAGCTAGGCTCCTGGCAACCCCACCAGCACAGAAGTGTCTTACTTGCTGCTGATGTGCTGAAAGGCAGCTCTCCTCCCTGCCCTCTGTCCTCTCAGACCCTGTCGTTTAGAGGGTTTAATGGTGATTGTTGGATGTCTTGCTTTAGTCCTCCTTTTTTTCCTTAGACAGGCAGGGAGTCACAAAGCCAGCAGCTCAAGGTCACCTACAGAGTGTTTCTTCTCCTCCCCCTGCTTAGAGCCCAGTGGAAAACTACAGGGAACAGCAGATATGTGCATGGGCAGCAGTGAAAGAACCAGGATTCTGAAAATCTTCTCTCTTCTCTCTGCCCGAGTTGTTAAGATTTGGGGGAATGGTGTTAAGAGTGAAGAGCATGGAAATTTAAAGAAGATATGAAAAAGCTGATATTCTGCCATTTCCCTAAGCCCAGGAATTGTTCTTGGCACTCTTGCTAATCAGTAAATTAAATAGCTCAAGGTCATTAGCATAAGCATTTCAACAGAATCTTGCTGTTGTTGTTAGAATAGGACATTCACAGATGTGGAAGACAGCCAACCCTAAGATCCATACTTTGGGTGTAGCTGTATTTGGTCAGTTTGGTCATCATATCATACACAGAAGCAATGTTTGTTGATGGGTTGAATGATTCCAGGTGACAAGATGCTAGCACTACTCCACCAGCACCTGACCATATTGAACACTATTATTTATAAACCATGACAGACATACATTTCCCCTTTTTATTGGAATAGTCCCAGTGAATTTTAAGAACTAAGGGAGGTATCCTCCCCAAACACACACACATATATACATACACACACATTTAAAGACTTAATTTTAAGTACCAGAAGACAGTAGAATCAGGCGAGACAGAAAGTAGTGTTTATTGCACCCCCATGGACTCACAGGAGACTAGAGGCCCAGAAGTTCCAGTTTCTGCTCCTCACACAGTGATCTGGGGTGGTCAGCAACTAGCCAATCTTTCTGTGTCTTCTTGAACTCTTTCCTAACTTGCAGCCTTAGCCAGATACAACAAACTTGATCTATTAAGTTCTGATTCTAAAACTCT
This sequence comes from Balaenoptera acutorostrata, assembly GCF_949987535.1. Lineage (NCBI taxonomy): Eukaryota > Metazoa > Chordata > Mammalia > Artiodactyla > Balaenopteridae > Balaenoptera > Balaenoptera acutorostrata. The sequence goes on from NC_080066.1 coordinate 142,271,796, forward strand.
TAGGTATACAGAGAGTATCATGATTGTAGGATACTAAATAACAATCAATATCAAAGGGAGAGTACACCTTTTCTGAGATACCTTTTTTAATTTAAGAAAATTGAAATTAAGGACACACAGCTTTAAGTCAATAGCACAGTTGGACAACTGTCATTTCAGCAACACTCAGAGATGAGACTAGCAACATTTTAGTAGCATTATCTGAAACGTGTGTGTGTGTGTGTGTGTGTGTGTGTGTGTATGTATGTGTGCTTGTGCTCATTGTGGAAAACCCACACAACAATGTGATATAGTGGAACAGACACTGGACTTGGAATCAAGACAACTGAATTTTAATCCCAGCTCCTATTTAATCGCAATAACGATACATATAACTTTGGAGAATCACTTACCCTCTCCAATCCTTGGTTTCTTAATTTCTTAAAGTAGGTGTGGTGCCGATTCATTTCCAACGTCCCTTCCAGCTGTAAATTGTCAGTTCTGGTTTTCTCACATTGGGCACATCTTTATTTGATCCAATTAAAGAACATTTTGCTTATTTACCTAGATTAAGCAAAATGGATCTGACTTGTTTTCAACAATCTTATGGAAAGCAAAACACTCCTTGCTGGTTGGGAGTAGAAGCATACTAACATAAGAAGATTGAGAGTTGGAAGGTTCATACATGCTCTGTTCTTCACCACACCCTCAGGAGAAAATATCCCATAGGACAAAAATTTCTGTCTCATTCTCCTCTTAATCTCGTATAAATCCATAATATGTTTTATCACATTTTGAAAATAAGTATCTTTCTCTATTAAGTTATTACCACCAAACTTACATGGAGAGATTGTAATATATTTCTGAGTGTGTGTGTGTGTAAGGAAAGAAGGATAAAAGGGGGAAAGAGTGGAGGAAGCATTAATTACTGACATTTTGCGTAGAAAGTATGCCACTACATTGATATTCATTTAGTTGTGTGTGATCATCATATATCCTTGGCTCCTGTATAAATGAGAGCAGACTCTAGAACCTCTACCCTCTATAAATATACCCGGATGCAACCATAGCAAAGACAAAGCTTTATTTAGTTGTCTCTCAATCAAAAATGTTACATTGCACAGAAAAACAATAGATACCAGTAACTCTTCAGTGATGTCCAAAAATTCACCTCTTAAACTGTGTTTCTTCAACTAGAAAAAAAAATTGCATTCTCCTATAACAGTCTTTCTTTATTATATGTTCAACCCTTACCTTTTAATGCCTCAAGTGCTAGTGGCAGAACCATTTATGAATGTTTCGGAAAAATGAAAGTACTCTATTGTTCCATGTACATTCTTCCCCTATGTTTCTAAATTTCACAGACTGGGATAAACCTATAATGTTAGGGAAAAAATAACATTTTTGATAGATTGATAGAATGAAGAAATATTAAAGAAATCCCATTTTTAAAAAATTTTCTCCAAAATTCCATCCAGATTTTATTTTCCACTTTTCATGAAACAGAGATATCTTCTAATTCAAACAAACTTACTGTTGGGGTTTAAAATTTCAACTTCATATATATGACTCTAATTTTATTACTTATACTGTCAGTACAATTTATCAGAGGAAAAGTATTATAGAAGTTTAAAATAACATTTTAAACTAATATATCAAAGATTGTTTTCTCTGAACCCACTGCTTCATGTGTTTGTAATGCGGAGCTTTTCATTTACTAAACTAAATTCAAAACAATAATTTTCAAAAAGACTCAATTCAAACAAGTTCCATAAAATGCACATTTTATTCTGTATCATGAAAAAATATTCACATTTAAATAAAGTGTGGAAAAAAACCAAAGTTAATCCTCCCTGATGAAATACAGTTTATTGTGCTGAAACCCAGAATTCTTTTGGGTTAGAAACTTCCACCTGCCAATTCACTTTTCTTTAAATGATTGTGTCTTGAGAACAAATCTTAAGTAAAGTGATAATCACCACAAACTTCCCAGAAACAATCAAATTTTGATCACAAGTATTCCAGAATTGACCCTGAAGTCACAAAGTTAAAAACATTTTCACACATTCTCTCAGCAATCAGGTGATGTCAACAGTACATACAAAATTTCTATATTACACATTGCAATACCTTTGTTTAAGTAGAAAAAATGATTTGCTAAACATGAATTAAATTTTGAAAAGAGCAAACTAGTACTGCTTAGCATAAGGTATTAAAAACATCACATGAAGTTTTTGCATTATTTCCTTGGCCAATAAATAAATCAATTGTTTCCAGTGAATTAACCCTTACAGATAGAGGCATTTTTAATACTCCAAATTCCCACCAATATGGTTGCAGTGGCAAAAAACATTTACAAACTTGCAAAAATAAATTCCCATAGTAACATTAGTGTTATAGTCAGGAATTTGCAGTATAGTATACAAAAATGCTGCAACTAATGTAAACAATGTCACTAGAGCATAGAATAAAAAGAAATCTATAGTTTTTAATATATCATAAATATGCACATTTTACTTTGTGTTGTCTGAGTACCAAGCACTTCTAGGAATCATTGCTTTTCCCATAAACTACAGTGGATGTGTAGGGTAGAAATGGGTCTAAATTGGTTTCCAATTTCAATGTGGTAACAATCATATTGTTCCCAATATAAAATGCATGTTTTATCTCTCTTTAACTGTGAATGGGATCTAAGGAGGAAGATGACTGCTCAATGGAAGACGCCAGTGCTGCCAATAAGATGGAAGTGAACAAGACATTTATACCATCTTTGAAAAAGAACACTGAGAATCATAACATGAAAACATTGCTGCAGAGACCAAAAACCTATCCTTGCCACTATTTTTCTAAGTCTGAAATATTTTAAATAATCTTGATTTTAAATAAAAGTACATTTGGCTTTTGTATAAACTGACAATGCATGGCTGTGACATAATATACCATTATTAAAGACCCGGGTCTATCAAAATGTTTTTGACATGAAATTCAAAATGAATCAATATTGTGATTTTGCATAGTTTGCTAGCTATTCTTCCTGTTTGCTCAATCATGGCCTCATCAGGAATCTTTCCCATCATACTTTGGTTGGAAAAAATTGAAGAGCAAATGAGGGATCCATGACACCAACACCTCTGTGACTTACAATAATCTTTATGTTGTTTTAATCACAAAGTCCAACTTCCCAATAGAGAGTCTGACCATGGACGGAAGAGGTTAAATTCATGTCATCAAAGATGATTTAGCAGATAAGGAGGATAAAATATTTGGCAGTGAAATACTTAATTTGGTTGCTATGAATACCCAATCTGGTTTATTCAGGCATCAGTGTAGATATTTTGGCCTTGACTGGTCTGGTCATTCAACAGTTAGTAAATATGCATGAAGGAGAGAGTGGTCAGATCCTCTTGGCTTTACTCCATGAAGATAGAGCCCAACCAGCCAAATGTTTATGGGCCTGGGCTTCTGGGTAAGAACTAGAAGTTCTAAACTCAGTTGATGGGGGAGCACTCATTTATATATGTATTAAAGCCCCAGTATTTGACAAACTTTCACACTGCTTCCTAGTGTTTCATTAAAGTCTTAACTATGGTTTTGACAATGTGTTATCTCTAAATAAATAAATAAATAAATAAATAAATAAATAAATAAATAGTTAAGAGCATCACACAGAGAAAACACATTAAGAGAAAGTAACAGTTATACCTAACCCTCTTTTTTATTTTCCTCAGTTATAACTCTGGCCCAACTGTACTTTTAGGTCAATTGTTCTTTGAACAAATGCATTTAGATGTAGCACAAGTCATGACCATATTTAAATAGTAACACAGTGATAATGTAAAAGCCAGGGATGAAAGTGAGCTAACTATAAAAGCTTTATACAGTGTCACTGGGGTCCTCCCCAGTTGTTCTGGAAAAGGTAGAATGATCTTTTCCATGGTTACCTCTTGCTGTATTATCATCAAAGTGAAAACAAGATGGTTTGGGCTGAGGATCCCAGAGTATAATGTAATACCTTGTTTTTCCTCCTTATCTCAAAACATTATCTTAAAAAAATCTCAAAGGATAGAACAAATAAATCACATTAAGAATATTAACATTTTTTTCCTTAGAGAAAATTATTTAAACTCTCTGAAGTAAATATACATCCAAGAGGCTCATTAAATTTGGATATAATACAAATTGCTATTCTAAGCTGAAACAGTTCATTTGGATAATGCATTTAATAGAAGTTTGGCCAAGAAGCCAACAGTGGTACAATTAAAAAAAAAAATTAAAAGATCTGCATAATCTACTTAAAATTCAGTGGGTCAAAAATAAATTTTAGAAATAAAATATTTCTATAGTCTCATCCAAACCCCAATATTAAAAATTAAGAGAGATTATAGAAAAAAACCTGAATGTTTCTTGCTTTTCTTGACTATCATGCATTACCTCTTTGGGTTAAAATTCAGTTGGAAAAGGAAATGTTAATACCAGTGACCACAACTTGCCTCTTACTTATAGCCACATTTGGTGACTTACCTCTACTGGTAAGTTGTTGGGAGAAATAAAGGAAGATTTCATTATTGGGATAGGGCACCTTGTGCTTGCAACAGTTATGACTTCAACCTCTGTCATTTACTCTAACCTATTATGAAAAATAAAAATTTATACTTACATAATAGAGTGAAATTTTTAAAAATTATTTTAAATTCAGGAAACTTTAAAAGTACACGTCTTGAAATATCTGAAATTTGTGGTTGGACTAGATAGCCCCTGCAATGTCAATATTTTATAAAGTGAAGTTTTCTCTCCAGGGTCTGCCTGCCTGTGTTAGAATCTCAATAGCTATGCTATCCTGACAAGTTCCCTCATCTATTCCCCAGCCATATATATATATATATATATATATATTTTTTTTTTTTGATGACTAATGGAAGATCCAGACTTAGCCAATCCTTCTCATTGAGAAGGCTGCACATACTTACACAGAGCAGTCAATAAAAGTAATGTAAAGCAATGTACACTAGTAAAGCTGAGGGAAGACAAAAAAAAAAAATTCTATGCAAACTCACCAAAGTTGATCTGATTGCACCCATAAGCATTGCCAGTGACCATGCTTAGCTCTCCATGCACTAAACTGCGACCTCCATTATGCTCTTCTTTGTAGATCTATTCCAAATGTGAAAATGCAAATCCTGATTTGGACTCCTGTGAACTCATGAAGTCTGGCACCACTATCCTACTTAAAACCTGACTCTGTTTTTGTTCTGATCGTGTAGTCCCACATGTACCACCTCTTGATATGTTTTCCTAGACCAAGATAAGAAGAATATTTCCTATAATGTCAAATTAATCTATATCAACCCTCTATAAAATAATAAATGTCATGCCACATCTGTAAGAGTTTTTATTATCTAAGCTGCTAACAACATTTAGGCTGTTAAGTACAAAGTTTACACTGAGAGCAAGTTGACTGAAAATATTTATTTACATATGCAAATACATATGTAATATGACTGTGAGTTGGAATGCCAAGGGTCCATCACAGCAGATAAAAATATAAACGTTACTGACCACTTAGCAAATAACTCATAAGGATTACAACGCATAGTAAAAAGTCATGGTCAATGATGACCAATCCCCTTAAACCTCCTCTAATACTTCTTGAAAGTCTCAGGCATTATAACTAGTCTTCCTTTAACTTGAGAAATTGTGTCTGTTTTCAAAATAATGCCTAATTCCTAATTTGTAATAATAATTTTAAAATTCTGATTTGGTGGAAAGATTAGAAAACCCAGTAAGAGATCTAAATATCTCTTGTAGTACATTAAAATTTCCCCTTTGTTTCTACATGCTCTTGTAATTTTCTTTACTCAAAGGGTCATGGCAAATGTAGTGACTGCAGGTTTGAGTGTATCTCTTAGTTTACAAGACTGTCTTTGCAGAACGAACAATTGTTAACAAAATGAGTCTCATTTTTGAAAATAAATTTTTACATGCTATAAGTGGCTTCCTTGAGTCACCAATATTACTAATTACAAATTATAACTTTTTAAAATTAAAACACTCTCATTAGGATACAACATGAGTGGTTTTCTAATGTAATTCAAATGATTTCCCTTTTTTAAAACTGTTTTTTCCCAGTTCAAGATACACACTGAAAAACTGATTAGTCATTGGAAAGGATTCTTTCATAGTTAAAATTTTGTTATAAGAACATCTACCTATGTGGAGCCATTATCTTGAGAAAGTCATGATTATTTTCATACAAAAAGTTGAAGATGAACTATACCTTGAATATTCACCAAGTTGTTTACTTTTTCTCACAAAATTGAGAATTTCTGCTGAGCAGTATTATTAGGTAGAATAAGAAAAATCATAATATTTACATATGCCTTTTTCTCTTATTTCTCTCTTCCTTCCTAAAAGTTCTTCATTCTTTCCATGTTTATTTGATTATTAGCTCTATATTCCCAGATAATTTTCAAGTCTTATACTCACATGCCATTGACCAATAATTATTTAGCTACTTATGCCTTTCCCCACCAAACTCTGACCAGAGAAGTCTTCTCTAAAACCTAGAAGAATATTTAGAAAGTGCATCTTGGCTAGTCTGCTATGAATGAAAAAAAAAAAATTTGTCTTAATGTTATTTTCATCTGAGAGGAAGATGATTTTCCACTGACCTAATATCATCTTGGTGAAAGAAGGGAGCAGTTCTTACCTTCATTGTATTATTTATCAGTAGGGAAACTGAAGCCCCTGATACACCAAAAAACAGTTAACTTGCCCAAAGTTACAGTGTGACTGTGGCAAAGCTAGATGTGGAATCCAAGACAGAGCTCAGATATTCATCCTAGGCTTGAATTCTAGTTTTCCAAAAAGTTGTTCTTTCTTCTCTCCCTTTCCGTCTAGACCACAAGAGAAATACACTTATCATAACAAAGTATGAAACACAACATTCACGTGGTTACAAAATATTCTTACTTTAAAGTTATTCATGTATGATATGTACATTCTAGACAAATTTTCTTATTACCTACATAAAATTTTGGAAAAGAGATAGATATCTTAAAAGATAGTGGAATTTATTAGGGATATGACAAATAATTTCACTAGTGTCAGCCACTGCACACTTCAAAAACAGTCACTGTTCTGAAGACTAACTTTTTTAAAAACAGGTTTCTAAAAGAATTTATTTAAAATAGAACAGCATATGGGTCAGATCTCACAGGTGAACCAAATCTCCTTAAATTTAAGGGCAGAAAGCTCCGGTTTTCATTTGGGCTCAAATAAGATTAACTTTCAAAATGCAGTTTAATTAGTGGTCATAATTAATATTTTTAAAGTGCTGGGTACTCTCAGAGTATATATTTGTTCTTAGGAGCAATTTAAAACCCCAAATTTTCTAATTCTCTTGTTCTGATCTACATAATTTTTTAACTGAATACTTAGGACATTCGTACTTCTACACTTAATGTAAGATGAAACCAGTGTCATAATAAAAATTTTCCATTTTAACAATGAAGTATGTGTCTCTATTCAACGTCTATGCCTGGACCATTCTAAAGACTATTTATGTCAATGTGGGACACGAGCAGCTTTGGCATTGTCATCTGCCTTTCATGTTCCTATTTGCCTTTTATCATAAGCTCCTCTATTTACTAGATCACATTTAGTGCAATAATATCCTAATACAGACTGATAAAACTTGTCATTATGATATGCAGCTCACATTTCCGTTTTTGTTTGACTTCTGTTATCACAGTACATTACAACCACCTGTCCAGGGTACAGCATCTGATCTTATACATTATCATAGAAAAATATTGAAGGTGTATAAGTTGCTTTGGAAAATGTTCAAATTTTAAATACATATCTATTTACTCCTATTATTCCATTGTTCAGAAAGATAATAATACAAAAGTTTACTCTGGATGCACTGAGAGCATCTATACAGTATAAGAATAAAACATGCAGTCATCTGGTCCCCCAAAAGAGAATCTACTGTCTATGTGCTGGTTGAGGCAACACAGAACATGACTGTATCATTACTGCACGTATTAAAGCAAGTGCTCACCCCTCATTCAAATCTGAGTAAGTTTGACTGGAAAGAGTTGTGGAATCTGGAAACCTAAAAGACTACTCTATATACAATGTTAGCTGAACACATGCATTCCTTCTGAAAACAGCAGAGTGCATTCAGCACTTCATCATATCATGCACACAGGAACAGAGGTGGCTGGAAAAGAATACTGTGATAACTGCACCATAAATAAGCAACCGATACTCTTCCCTTTTTTGTGACAACCTGAAGTAGTTCTAAAGTATAAGGTTCTTTCCTCTATATATGAACATCGATATTGTAGGTCAATTGGATGAAGCTCTGAGTCAATGTCAGAACACAGCAGATATTAGCAACACTAATAAGCAAAGGCATGGATCACAATTACAAACTGCCCTGCTGCTTCACAGTCACTCATACCTTTACACCAACTGGTATTTCTGAAGCACATGGCTAAAGTTAAACTAAACATTTCTGTACTCAGATTATTTTTACCACGCACTTTGAAAGCTTAGCCAAGCTTGTCTCATACATGGTTAAATAGAAAATACCCTGAAATTCAATAAACATCTGAAGTCAAGAAAAAGGTACCATCCTCATCATAAAAGCAACAGAGTCTCAATTTCAATGTTGATTTCTTACACCATGGTTACCTCATTGTCTTGTGCCTATGGTAGGTAGATATTGTAGCATAGCATGGAGATGTGTTCCCCTGAAAACTTCCATTTTGAGAAATGGAAGTTATGGGCACAAAGAAAGGAAAATGGAACCCATGGCAGATAACATCTGTTCTGAGACTCCTGGATTAAAGAGGCACATCTTGTGGGCATGTGAAGAACCTCTAATAGAAATTCTAAAATATCAACTGTTTTTATAAATCACTTTGTTTTTTCACTTCTCCAGTCTGATGGTCGTAACTTGTTTTTCAGTTCTGTTGCTTTTGTTTGGGGATCCTCAGAGATAGTTTAAAAAGCTCATAAAAATGGGTACAGTACATCAAAATATCTCCTTTGATTTTGCTATCATCTTGTGTATGTTAACATATATGTACAGATGGTCATATATGTAATAATATACAAATTACTGCTATATATTTTCAACTTGATGCAAACATTAACTGCCCTGCTCCCACTGCTAAATGTCATGCATGCAGCAATTTAAAAGTATGCCTCTCTGATCAACTTTATAAAGTAAACTTTAGTCAAAAGAAATAAAGTTTTCTAGTTTCTCACAAATGAGTGTGCATTTTATTCTCAATACACAGCATTTAAGAGTCTAGCTATACACAGCCTTTTGTTACTTTTTTTTTTGGTTGATAATAGGCACTTTCTAAGAAGAGAATTTGTGGCCCAAAAGACTCTGAAATTCAGTCTTTAGTACCCCCCTTTCATGAGCGGATCTGTCTGAGCTGTGGTAGTCTATTGTATCAACTCAGCAGAAGTCCAGCAGTAGAACTGTGTGCAAAAAAAGCTTTAGAAAATTGTAACCAGAAGAAAATTATAGAAAAGCAGTTGTCTGAGTTGAGCAACTTAACGTCTACTATTTAGTTTTCTTTTTTTTCTAACCACATTTCATGTATTACCTCTATAAGCAGTTAAGAATCAGGTGTGAACAATTCTGTACCCGTGTTTCATTCTTTCTAAGTCACGAATAAGCTACAAAAACTTGTCTATTTATATTCTTTTTTATTTTATATCATTCTAGTTTAATTTTTGATATGATTACTTAAATGTATTTTGTTTGCTTGTTTCTTTGCTAAGAGCCTTTTAACTTCACCCTTGAACAAGTTTTAAAAAAACAAATTTAGAACATTCATCACCTTTGGAAAATCACCATCTCTAACATGAGTTGTTAAAAGGCCCTTTTACCCTGTGATGCAGTATTTCTATAATATACACTATATTAATAGTTTCATATTTATGGGGTTGATAAAATCAGCTTATAAGATGGTGGCTGTTATTCAAGACAGAGGGAGTAGGGATATCCTTACATAAGAGTTTATGATTACTATCTAAGTATAATGTTAAAAAAGGAGAGGTATAGTTGAGCAAAAATGCAATTCATGCACAAACCCCATAGCAGTAAGTTCTCAGCATCCCACACTGCTATCTGACTGAGGCAACAAAACAGTCATTTAAATGGAGCAAACACTGTCTATTGGGGAAAATAACCTAACACTAAGTTACAGAAAAATAGCCTATGGAAAGGGATCACAAAATGGCACTAACATTTTAAAGTGTTGAATGCTTCCTTGGCATTAATTTATAATTTTAACTTAACAGAAGAGTGAGGAAATGACAGCTCAATATAGTCGGCCTGAGATCAAATTTGTCATGGCAACATTGGCAGGTTGGACCCTGATTCTTTAACTATTACATTGCCTTGGTTAACAAAAATCATACCTTTTAAAATTATAGAGATTATAAATAAATGTAAAGCGTACATGCAGTCAACTGCATAATATACAAGCGAGATCTATGTTTTTAATAATTATCTTCTTTGGCAGGCCAGAATCCAGCTGGACATGCAATATTTACATATCAAAATCCATATTGTGTTCATCATATTGAAAGCAAGTGAAAATATATATATATATGTATATACTGTATATACACACATATGTATATAGATGTATATACTATTTTTAACATATTAACAAATATATATGTGTATATATATATATATATTAAAAGTGGATATCATCTTTGTCAGATTCAGGTGTCTCAGGCCTTGAAACACTAAAAATATCCTGACACGGTATTTGGGGAGGTACTTGGAGCGGCATTTGGGATTTGGGAGAAGAGGTCGGGGGCACACTTTTTTCTGAAAGTATTTTTAAAATTTCTGCCACCTGCTTCTCCAGGGCAGTCATTCTGCAGCTTAGCAGCTGAATGTCCTCTTTGAGTTCATGTTTGACTTCCTGCAGTGTGGTCTGTAAGGCCTGCTCAGGGATGGGATAAAAGGGGTGCTTGGCATCAGCCTGGATGGGGCTATGCTCTAGCGGACTTCGCGCCTCCCCAGCCTTATCCAAACGAAGGTCACTTTTTGTAATCCCACTGTCACAAGAATCTGTTTTTCTTAATGGATTTTTGGTGACGCTGTTCTCTGAATCACTGCCCTTGGGGTCCTCGGACAGTAGCCCCATCGACTCAGCTTTAGTGACATTATTCCAGTCTTCCTTCTTCTCCTCATGGGCTCCCATATTATTCTTGAGTCGCAGCCACCCTTTTCCATTTCCATTCTTCATTCTTATGGGGCTGTTGACTTTGAGACATTTGGGGTCAGCACCGCCACTGGGCTTGAGTTCCATGGCATCACGGTTGTTTTGTTTGAGGGACTCGCTGGTTTTCACATAGGCCAGAGATGTCTGAATGGGCGTAATCTGTGACACGGTGACCACACTGGTGCCAGTGATGGAGGCTCCATTCTGTAAAGAGCGGCTTTCTACCTGCAGCTGGTTCCGCTCAGGGTCACTCTGCGTTGACCCCTGATTCCGCAGCTCCTTCTGCTGCTTGAACTTCTGGAAGAGCTTTCTTACTGGGTGGTCCACGGGGATGCTGAGGGTGACCTCATTCTTTTGTCTGAGGCGCTCCTCCTCTTCTTTCTTCACATCACTGATTTTGCGGAAAATGATCTGTGGAGGGGGAGAGAGATAAAAAACATGATAATAAAAACAGTAGGCATAGAGACAATTTACCTCTACATAATAAAGGTCATATATGACAAACCCACAGTCAACATCATTCTCAATGGTGAAAAACTTAAACCACTTCCAATAAGATTAGGAACAAGACAAGGTTGCCCACTCTCACCACTATTATTCAACATAGTTTTGGAAGTTTTAGCCACAGCAATCAGAGAAGAAAAAGAAATAAAAGGAATCCAAATCGGAAAAGAAGAAGTAAAGCTGTCACTGTTTGCAGATGACATGATACTATACATAGAGAATCCTAAAGATGCTACCAGAAAAATATTAAAGCTAAACAATGAATTTGGTAAAGTAGCAGGATACAAAATTAATGTACAGAAATCTCTTGCATTCCTATACACTAATGATGAGAAATCTGAAAGAGAAATTAAGGAAACACTCTCATTTACCACTGCAACAAAAAGAATAAAATACCTAGGAATAAACCTACCTAAGGAGACAAAAGACCTGTATGCAGAAAACTATAAGACACTGATGAAAGAAATCAAAGATGATACAAATAGATGGAGAGATATACTATGTTCTCGGATTGGAAGAATCAACATTGTGAAAATGACTATACTACGCAAAGCAATCTACAGATTCAATGCAATCCCTATCAAACTACCAATGGCATTTTTCACAGAACTAGAGCAAAAAATTTCACAATTTGTATGGAAACACAAAAGACCCCAAATAGCCAAAGCAGTCTTGAGAAAGAAAAATGGAGCTGGAGGAATCAGGCTCCTGGACTTCATACTATACTACAAAGCTACAGTAATCAAGACAGTATGGTACTGGCACAAAAACAGAAATATAGATCAATGGAACAGGATAGAAAGCCCACAGATAAGTCCACACACATATGGTCACCTTGTCTTTAATAAAGGAGGCAAGAATATACAATGGAGAAAAGACAGTCTCTTCAATAAGTGGTGCTGGGAAAACTGGACAGCTACATGTAAAAGAATGAAATTAGAACACTCCCTAACACCATACACAAAAATAAACTCAAAATGGATTAAAGATCTAAATGTAAGGCCAGACGCTATAAAACTCGTAGAGGAAAACATAGGGAGAACACTCTATGACATAAATTACAGCAAGATCCTTTTTGATCCACCTCCTAGAAAAATGGAAATAAAAACAAAAATAAACAAATGGGACCTAATGAAACTTAAAAGCTTTTGCACAGCAAAGGAAAGCATCAACAAGACAAAAAGACAACCCTCAGAATCAGAGAAAATATTTGCAAATGAAGCAATGGACAAAGGATTAATCTCCACAATATACAAGCAGCTCATGCAGCTGAATATCAAAAAAAACAAACACCCCAATCCAAAAATGGGCAGAAGACCTCAATAGACATTTCTCCAAAGAAGATATACAGATTGCCAACAAACACATGAAAGAATGCTCAACATCACTAATCATTAGAGAAATGCACGTCAAAAGTACAATGAGGTATCACCTCACACCAGTCAGAATGGCCATCATCAAAAAATCTACAAACAATAAATGCTGGAGAGGGTGTGGAGAAAAGGGAATCCTCTTGCACTGTTGGTGGGAATGTAAATTGATAGAGCCACTGTGGAGAACAGTATGGAAGTTCCTTAAAAAACTAAAAATAGAACTACCATATGACCCAGCAATCCCACTACTGTACATATATCCTGAGAAAACCATAATTCAAAAAGAGTCATGTACCACAATGTTCATTGCAGCACTATTTACAATAGCCAGGACATGGAAGCTACCTAAGTGTCCATTGAAAGATGAATGGATAAAGAAGATGCAGTACATATATACAATGGAATATTACTCAGCCATAAAAAGAAACAAAACTGAGTTATTTGTTATGAGGTGGATGGACCTAGAGTCTGTCATACAGAGTGAAGTAAGTCAGAAAGAGAAAAACAAATACCGTATGCTAACACATATATATGGAATCTAAAAAAAAAAAGAAAGGTTCTGAAGAACCTCAGGGCAGGACAGGAATAAAGATGCAGATGTAGAGAATGGACTTGAGGGCACAGGGAGGGGGAAGGGTAACTGGGACAAAGTGAGAGAGTGGCATGGACATATATACACTACCAAATGTAAAATAGATAGCTAGTGGGAAGCAGCCGCGTAGCACAGGGAGATCAGCTTGGTGCTTTGTGACCACCTAGAGGGGTGGGATAGGGAGGGTGGGAGGGAGACACAAGAGGGAGGAGATATGGGGATATATGTATATGTATAGCTGATTCACTTTGTTATACATCAGAAAGTAACACAACGGTGTAAAGCAATTATACTCCAATAAAGATGTTAAAAAATAATAATAAAAATAATAAAATTACCTTATTGAAAATAAATAAATAAATAAAAATAAAAACATATGACTTTATACTTGTGTGACAAGATACCAGTTGTACTTTGTTTTATAAAGGAAACCCTTGAAGATAGGGTAAGATCATTTCTAAAGGGAAAAATATTCCAATGCCAGTTAACAGATGCAATACACTTAAAATCCAACACAGAAACACTGACAAAGCTTGCTTAGCTTACTTAGTTCCACTTCCTTGCATATCAGAGAGGGAGTATAGTAAAGAGACAACTGAACAGAGCTATTTGCTTTCATGTTCATGTTCCCATTTCATAGAAAATATCTAAATATATAAATGTAAACATTTATGTTAGTATATATATACATGTGTGTATACTTTTATGTGTAAGAAAACATATTTATCTCTTAATTTTCCTTGCAATACATCACTATTTTTTGTAAGGTTTTCTTTTGAATCATATAGATATGATCCAAAGCCATTTTTAATACCATCCTCTGTTTAGAGGCCAAATAGTAAGGGTTCTAGGCTATAAAACTACTGAAAAGTTAAACAGTTTACCAACATAGCACGTGGGTTGGGTGGGAGGAGGGATTAAATTTATTTATGTGGCTCCAGAGGGCAGAACAAGGATTTATACTTAGAAGTTTCTGGAATGTAAATACCAAGTCAGTATACAAATTTCATTTCAAACTACTACCTATTAATTGAATAAACTGCCTTGAAAACTCATGAAACTCACACCACTGAAATAGCCAAACAGAAATACGAATGTTGTCTGTGTAATACTTTCACTGAGGAGGAGGTTGGACTCTTCAAATTCCAATATTCTTTAAAATTCAAATATAAAATTAAATACATAGTACATGTAGTGTTAGATGAGTATTCACAAATAAGTAAGCATAAATTTTAGTAAAAATATATTTTGAAAATAATACTGGGAAGAAGTTACAACTCCATTAAGAGAAATTTAAAAGGCTGACTATGTAAGAAATTATTACCACTTATATTATCAGAGTTAGAAGTGAATTTGGTAAGCGTGAGATTTTTGCTCAGTCATCTAAAGAACAAAATAACTGCAGATGAGGGTTATAAGGAATATTCACAAGGGAGTTATATTAATGTGCTTTCAGAATCAGACAATTTTATGACACTAGCAAAATTACTTACCTCCATCACCCTCTCTCATTAAGCTGTTGGTTAGATTAGAAATACATGTGAAGCACATAGTCTCCAGCACATAAGTGACACTCAAAATATGCTGGTTGTCTCCCTTGAACTCTCATAAAATACTTCCTGTTTGAAAACATTTTCATCACCTCTTGGAGATTCAGCAGCTTCCAGGAATAACATATAATCATTGACCTCATACTAGAAACCAATACTAGCGATGATCACTGTAAACACAAAAGTCAAGGAGAAGCAATCCTCCATCTAAAAGCACATCATTTTCTAAATTAAGATTGATACACTAAATATAGCTTATCAAGCGGCAATAATTTGTATTTTAAAATAAATATTCTCTAAATTCAATAGCTGTCTATTAACACCAGCATATTTTTCCTTCTCTACTGGCACATGAAACTGGATATTTTTTTAAAATGTAATACTAATCTCTAAGTCTGACATCAAAGTTCCAGGAGTTTAATTAGAAGTCTTTCAAAGGGTTGACATGTTTCTTGTGCTTCCTGAGTAAACAGGGCTCATGCTAAACCTTCAAGATATTAACACTCTTTGGTACTGGACAAATCAAAACATGGAAACACAGATACTCTATTCCTATATCATCTCCATTCATTGAAAAGGCATTTACTTTGATTCTATCAACTGACATGACATCCTCCTTCCCACTCCGCTCTGACCTTGTTTGCCTTTTTAAAGGTAGTTACTTAACCTTGGAAAGACATAGCCTTAGTGCAGTATGGTAACTGATATTACCCTTCACGTTTGGGGAAAAAAGCATCTATTTCAAATGAACAGTGGAGGAGGGCACATAGGGGTGTCAGATAAAATGCAGGACATCCATGTAATATTTAGGACACACACTAAGAAATCATGCATTATTTATCTGAATGGGACATACTGATACTGCCATGTAAAGTTCACAGTTTATGAAAGATTTGGGGTTCCTGGAGACTGAGAATCTGTGGACATCTTAGGCCACAGCTTTATGTTTTAAATTTTCAATACAATGGCTAATAATTGCTTATAATTATTGTGTGCTTACCAGGTTTGGGATGCTTTGTGATTTAAAGGTATAATGTACCCATGTAAAATATCAGTAGAAAAAGCCTTCTTTCTCCAGTTTCCCTTACCACCAGCCGGCCCCACCCCACCAAGAACCAACAAAGCCATCTGCACTGCTACTATTAAGTGGAGAACAAAGACTCCTAATGCCAAACTACTGAGAACAAAGAAAAAAAAAAAAAAAATTCTATCACAGGGCCAGGCTGCCAGTCTGCGTCAAGGGACAAATGAGATAGAACTGGGTTGGCATATTTTGCCACCAAGAAGATATAAAATGAAATGAGAAAGAATGAGGTTTTGTATATGGAAGACAGAGTCCTAAGAGTTCACACCTGGATTTGATAAACTATTTAAGATAACCAGGCTTTTAAACCAGAGGTCACTTTAAAAAAACTATTGGTTTGAATGGAGTTTACTGAATAAGACTAAATTTATTTTATTTCTTTTGACTGCAGAGCAGAAATTCTGGCTTATTGAAAAATACTTATAAAAATTTGCATATAGCAAAGAAGTCACAGACATATTATCTCATTTAACTGTCATAACTACTCTATAAGATAGGTCCTATTATTCTCATGTTACGGAAGAGCAAACTGAGGCACAAAGAGTTTAACTGGTTTGCATTAGGTCACACAGCTAGTAAGTGGCCAGGATACAAACCCAAGGAGTCAGATTACAAATAGTCTTAACCATTATACTCTACTGCAGCTCCTTAAGATAACTTTGACACCATCTTCTGGACCCTGTGAAAACCTGGATAGGTGAGTGGGTGAAGTAGGGAGTGATATAGCAGTTTAACATCCAAAAGGTAACCCTTCATAGAGCATTTGCCATGATGAACCATCCCTCAAAGTGGTGAATTGAACAAACAACTGAAGCTCTGTGCTTGTTAAACAAGTAGAGAGTTGACAAATTCTTGCTGAGTAGAATCAGGTTCAAATCTTTGACCCACAAATCAATCTTTAAAGAACTTGAATCAGAATCCTTCAATTGTAAGAATAGAATGACATCCATTAAGAACTTATTTTCTAGTTGATGACAAAGCAAAACTTTCCTAATGCAAGGTAAGAGAATATAAGCTCTGAAATTAAAAACAAAGAAACAAAAAAACAGAGTTGATTTTATTATATTTACAGGGTTTAGAGACTAATAATCTACTGAGGTGTCACAACCAGTTGATCTATGTCTTACATGTAAAGCATGATAGCTTTCTGTTGTGTCTTAAGTTATAAAAAGTTCATTATATAACAAATAAGAAAACAAAACTCACTGTATTTCAAAACCTTTAAATGTAATAAGCCATCTCTATAAGTCCTTATAGTTTTGAAGATCACTTTATGACCCTAAACTCCAAGTTTGAATAACGATGTATTTTTATGACTAAGGAGACTACATTTCATCATAAAAAATAGGATGGAAAATATTCTACATTACTATTACAAGTATGAACATTCTCAAATAAATTATCTGAGCTCATGCTGAATCTTTCCTTTTAAAGAAGTACTTTTTACCTTTAACTTTTTAATCATGTAAAATAAAATGGTTCAAATTAGTAAGGAATAGAAAGATTGATCAATTTTATTTAGTTAAACCTTTAAAAACAGTGTATAGTTTAGTTTAGATTTAAAAATCTGCATGCTACTTTTTGGCAATTGAAAGAATCTTCAAACAATAAGAGTTTTCATAATCCAGTTGATTCTTACATTGGCAATATGTCATACAGAAAGTAAAAATTGTCCTGTTAATTCAATAATTCAATACGTAAGCCGTATAGATGAATTCTACTTAATGATAACATGGAAATGATGATGATTTTTCCCTAGAAGGCAAAGATTAAAAAACAAAATCCCCCAAAACATTATTTTAGAAAGTGTTAAAGGATCTGAGTGAAGTTCATAGGAGATCAACTTACATGAATTAAATCATGTAAAAAAAATGTATATCCATGATTATCAACATGGTGTTTGATACTCAAATTAGCTTTTAAAAATGCAACATTTGTTTTTTTTTCCTCAGTGTTAATAATCTAGAACCTCCTGCACTTGATGTATTCTGTGTCTTTTGCCCAATGGCAAATCAAATTGCTAATGAACACCAAAAAATTAAGGACAAAATTTAAAAAGAAAAATCACGAATCAGGCTATGATTCTATTGGTAGAATGCACAATAGTCTGTACTCTTTCTATCAGCAAAGAGGTTTATTTCATTTAAGCTTTTCTTCTCCTTGCTTCATTATGTTCTGGGGAGCCCATGATAGAAGGTTTAATTTATTTAAATGATAAAATCTTCTTAAACTTAACAGGGAACATGTCCAACTGAGCTTTCCATTTCAAAAGTAGGACATTTGATCATAAAAGGGATATCAAAATTAAATAATTTGAATGTGTACTGAACTTTGAAATCCAATAAAGGCAGGGGGAAAAAAAGGGGTTAGAATCATTTATTTAATGACATGGATTTAGTGTTATGTAATTTGGAGGATAGAGGTGCGCTCTCTGAAATGACCCATCACTTTCCAGATCTGTGAATTGACTAGGAATCTATAGATATATGCAATCAAGCAGCAGCTCCAGTTCATCTGACATTTAAGGATCTAGCTGGTTTGGTTCTTTGGTTCTTTTTACTGCTTCTATAAACTTAGTCACTAATTCTAACTCTAGTCCTTTCAGTCATTCCAACCTGAACTAATACAACAAAGCAGTACTTATTAAACACTATCATGTATATATCAGAGGCTATAAACTTTTCTTAACAAAGGCCACAGTGACAGAGCTGTGGTAGGTGACCATGTGTGACTGAAGGATAACAATGGTGCATCACTCTCTGTTTGAAATATGGCTGCCTTGCTTCATTTCAGCCACTCATAGATCTATAGGCTCTTCAGGGGCAAGGAATGTGTTACAGATCTAGTTTAGCCTCTTCGGTCCTAAATAAACTTTGAGGAATTAATTAATTAACTGATTAATGTAAAGAAAAAGGAAGGAAGGGAGGTGAGTAGAAAGGAAAAAGGAAGTGAGAAAAAGAATATGTTTTGATTTTGTTAATGTGTTGGGAAATGCCTAATGTGAATAAGGGTGGTGAGTAAGATGCAAATGCAGGACATTCTAGAATTACTGATACAATTACATGTTTTTATAACTAAAGTCTTTTTTTCATTAAAAAAATAATAAAAGAAGGAAGCTAAAGTCTTCAAAACCAAGAATATAGCTGTTCCAAGGTAAAGCTGGCAAGGTTTAGATTCACTGTCTCAAATATTGCAGTAATCCATGATTTGTCCTCCTTGCCTCAATTTCTAGCTTCATTTCCCTTTATTCCATTCTTTGCTATTGTGTATCAGATATGATAGTGTCCCACGCAAAAAATCACAGAGGAAAACTAAAGCTCTTTAATAAAGTCAGCAAGCCTACAGTGGTTCAGTCTACCTGCCCCTACAATCTCTATTTTCTTCAGTCTCACTTGACCTTAACACACCAGCCACTGAATCACTTTGAGATCCAGAATGTAATACTGCACATATTGTTCTCTCTCCTCCTCCTAACCTGCTGGGGAGCTCCTACTTATCCTTTAATTCTTTGCCCAACTGTGCTCTTCTTTATGAGGCAGAACCAGCTACATAATATGTAGGGCCAAATAAACATAAAAATTCAGGTCCTCTAATGTCATGCTTAATGGTAAAATACTGAAAGCTCTCCCCTGAGTTCAGGAAAGAAACAAGCATGTGCCATCTTGCCACCCCTATTCATCATTGTGCTAAAGGTTCTAGCCAGGGAAATTGTCAAGAAAATGAAATAAAAGACATCCAGAATGAAAAAGAATTAAAACTATCTTGATTTGGAGATGACATGATTAGGTACACAGAAAATCCACACGCACGTGCACACACACGCACACAAAACTATTAGAGCTAATAAAGGAGTTCAGCAAGAATACAGGATACAAAATCAACATCAAAGTTAGTTGTATTTCTATACACTAGTAATGAACCATCTGAAAATAAAGCTAATAAAATAATGTCATTGAAAATAGCATCAAAGAGAATAGAATACTTAGGAAAAATTTTAACAAAATAAGTGCAGGACTTATACACAAAAACTATAAAACATTGTTGAAATAAATTAAAGAAGACCTAAATAAATAGAAAGACATCTCATGTTTATGGGTTGAAAGACTTAATATTGTTAACATTACAGTATTCCCCAAATTGATCTGTAGATTTAATTCAATTCCTATCAAAATTATTACTGCTTATTTTTCAGAAATTGACAAGCTGATCCTAAAATTCAGGTGGAAATGCGAGGGACTCAGAATAGCTTAAAAAAATCAAAATATACAAATGTAATTGGAGGATTCATATTCCCAGTTTAAAAACTTATTATAACTAATTAGAGAAATGCAAATCAAAACTACAATGAGGTATCACCACACACCAGTCAGAATGGCCATCATCAAAACATCTACAAACTATAAATGCTGAAGAGGGTGTGGAGAAAAGGGAACCCTCCTACACTGTTGGTGGGAATGTAAATTGGTACAGCCACTATGGAGAACAGTATGGAGGTTCCTTAAAAAACTAAAAATAGAACTACCATGTGACCCAGCAATCCAACTCCTGGGCATATACCTGGAGGAAACCATAATTCAAAAAGATACATGCAATGTTCATTGCAGCACTATTTATAATAGCCAGGACATGGAAGCATCCTAAATGTCCATCAACAGAAGAATGGATAAAGAAGATGTGGCACATATATACAATGGAATATTACTCAGCCATAAAAAAGAACAAAACAATACCATTTGCAGCAACATGGACGGACCTAGAGATTGTCATAGTGAGTGAAGTAAGCCAGACACAGAAAGACAAATATCATATGATATTGCTTATATGTATTATCTAAAAACAAGGGTACAAATGAACTTATTTACAAAATAGAAGTAGAGTCATGGATGTAGAAAACAAGCTTATGGTTACCAGGGGATAAGGGGGCAGGGATAAACTGGGAGATTGGGACTGACATATACATACTATTTACTATATATAAAATAGATAACTAATAAGAACCTGTTGTATAGCACAGGGAACTCTACTCAATACTCTGTAATGGCCTATATGGGAAAAGAATCTAAAAAAAGAAAAGAAATCAAAAACATGAGGAAAAAAATCTTGTTACAAAGCTATAGTAATCAAGACAGTGTGGTGCTGGCATATACATCAATGGAATAGAACTAAGGTAAATAAATAAATAAACAGATAAATAAATAAATACACCTATGCATTTATGGTCAATTGCTTTTTGACAAGGCTGCCAAGGGGATTCAATGAAGAAAGATCAATCTTTTCAACAAATGCTGCTGGAGCAACTGCATATTTACAAATAAAATATGAATATGGATGACAGCCTCATACCATATACAAAATTTGACTCCAAATGTATCAAAGACCTAAATGTAAGAGCTAAAACTATAAAATTCCTAGAAGAAATCCAAGGCACAAATTTTAGTGACCCTGAATTAGGCAAAGCTTTCTTAGACATCTAAATCTCAAGCTACCAAATATATTAAATAAATAAATTGGGCTTCACAAAAATTCAAAACTTTTTTGCTTCAAAGGACACTATCACAAAAGTAAAAAAACTCACAAAATGGGAGAAAATATTTGCAAATCATATACCTGATCTAGCATACAGAATATATAAAGACCTATTACGATTCAACAATTAAAAGACAAAAAAATTTAAATTTAAAAATAGTTACAATAGCCAGAACATGGAAGCAACCTAAATGTCCATCGACAGATGAATGGATAAAGAAGATGTGGAACATATATACAATGTTAGTCATAAAAAAGAATTAGTCATAAAAAAGAATGAAATAATACCATTTGCAGCAACACAGATAGACCTAGAGATTATCATACTAAGTGAAGTAAGTCAGAGAAAGACAAATATCATATGATATTGCTTATATGTGGAATCTAAAAAAGAAAATGATACAAATAAACTTATATACAAAACAGAAATTGACTCATAGATATAGAAAACAAACTTATGGTTACCAAAGGGGAAACGATAGAGGGGGAGGGATAAATTAGGTGTGAGATTAACACATACACACTACTATATATAAAATAGATAACCAACAAGGACCTACTGTATAGCACAGGGAACTATACTCAATATTTTGTAATAACCTATAAGGGAAAACAATCTGAAAAAGAATATATATATATATATATATGTGTGTATATATATATATATATATATATATATATATATGTATGTATGTATAACTGAATCACTTTGCTGTTCACCGGAAATTAACACAACATCGTGAGTCCACTAAACTTCTATTAAAAAAATATATAAAAATGGTCAAAGAATTTGAATAGACATTTCCCCAAAGATGGTATACAAATGACCAATAGGCACATGAAAAGATGTTCAGCATAATTAGTCATTAGGGAAATGAAAGTCAAAACCACAATGATATACATTTCACATCCTCTAGGATGGCTATAATTAAAAGATAACAAATATTATTAATAACAGAAAATACCAAGTGTTGGGAGGATGTAGAGAAATTGGAACCCTCATTCATTGCTGGTGGGAATATTAAATGCTACAGCCTCTGTGGAAAACAGCTTGGCAGTTTCCCAAAAAGTTAAACGTAGAGTACTCATACAACCCAGCAATTCCACTCCTGAGTATACATCCAAGAAAATTAAAAACATACAGTCATGCAAAAACTTGTACATGAATGTTCATAGTAGTATTATTCATGATAGACCAAAAGTAGAAACAACCCAAATATCTGTTAATGGATGAATCAGCAAACAAAATGTGGTATAACTTTACAATGGAATATTACCCAGCCATAAAAGGAAACGAAGTACTGATACATCCTACACCTTGAAAATATGACCCTAAGCGAAAGAAGCCTAACACAAAACGTTATGTATTGTATGATTTCACTTATATGAAATGTATAGAATGGGAAAATTTAGTCAGAAAGTATATTAATGTTTTCCAGGGGCATGGGGATGTGGGAAATGGGGAATGACTACCAGCAGGTGTGGGGTTTCTTTTTGGGGTAATGAAAATGTTCTGGAATTAGATAGTGATGATGGTTGCACAACTTTGTGAATATACTAAAAAACACTGAATTGTACACTTTAAAATGGTGAATTGTATGGTGTGAGAATTATGTCACTACAAAAAAAGCAGGTCTCATTGTTCAAAATTATTAAGAATTTCAAGATAGCAGCAGCAGAGCGTTCAGCCAAGAGCAGGGCTCTTCTAAATGCAAGGCCTGCATGACTGCACGGGTCGGGTATCCATGAAACTACCCCTGCTGGGAGGCTTTCACTTACCGCCCCAGGTAGAATTGGGTCCATCCTATTTTACACTCTAACGGCATTTATTTTGTGACACATTAATGGTGAGATACAGCAGCAAACAAGATATTCATTCATATTGTGAGTATTTGTTAAACACCTACCATGTTTCAGGCCCTGTTTTTCAGTTAGGTATACATCAGTAAACAAAACAAAACCCTTTAAATATTCCATAAAATGTCAGGTGATGATGTGGGGTACAAAGAAAAATAAGGAGTGGCAAAGTGGTTGGGTCTTTATGAGGAAGTGTTACTGGAGCAAAGGTAGTCATGGAATGAAGAAGTGGGCCATGCAGATGGCCATGGGGAGAGGGGGGACCCAAGCTGAGAGGACGCTCTGCATGTTTGAGGAATGGTAAGGAGGGCAGAGTGGGTGGCACTTCGTACACGGGGAGAATGACTGGCGAGGAGGCCAGGGACTTTGGTTTTTAAATGTGAGGAGAAGCCATGCAGACTTTGGAGCAGAGGATTCACACTGTCTCACTTCCACTCTAAAAGGATAGCTCAGGCTGCTGTGGGGAAAACAAATTGTACGGTCGGAATTATAGGAGGAGGGTACCAATCAGGAGGCTTTTTGAGTAATTCTGGGGGGACATCATGGTGACTTAGACCAGAGAGGTAGAAATGGAGGTAGTGACAAGTGGTCAAATTCTGGATTTATTTTGCCAGTAAGACTAATGGGCTGGATAAACAATCTGAGAGAAGAGAAAAAAAATTTTTTTAAGTCTCTGTTTAGGCTAAGCAAAAGTATAAATAGCAGTACCATTTTCTGAGATGGTGAAACCTGATATGGTGCCCTATAAACTATAAAGACAAGGTATCTGCCCCCCTAGACACACACACACACACACACACACACACACACACACACACACACACAAATATGCATGCATATATACACACATGCATATATCAACATGTGCACAATGTATAAAAGTGGAGCAGGAACAGGATAACTGATTAAACACTCCCATAAAAAGGGGTAGGGAATAATGGCTGAGAGGCTCAGCAGTTGCTGGTCCACAGCAATGATGAAATCTGCCAGGCAGGCATTGTGAGGCCCCTCTGCCCTGGCAGTAGGGTAAATTCCTTTGTTGGTCTCTCAGTCTGCTACCTGGGATAAGCTCTCTCATCCATTGTTCTCTGTGGCTCCTGATTCTATCTCTTTGGATGTTCTTTTTTGTCCTTTTCCCTCTATAGTTCAAACCTAATTTGGGGATTGGAGAATTTGTCCAGGAATTTGTCTTCCTCAGCTTCTTCCTGCCTGTGCAAAATTTTGGGGCCTAAGGTTTGGTTTTGAGCTCACATAGCAAAATGACTTTTTAAGACCAAGCTTATGGCTTCTTTGGCAATATAACTATCTAAAAAAATTTAGTAAGTTTCTGATCTGTTTATAGTCAATTCCGTGCTCCTGCAACCTCACGAAAAGTTCTTTCCTAGATATAATTCTCAAGCCTGGTTTAATCCTTTTCTTTGTTGGCACCATGTCTCTCTGTTGCTCTCTGCCTCTGTCTCTTTCTCCATGATGGAAACTACTTTGAAGGCATTGGGCTTGATGGGTGGTCATATCTATTATCTGATCTTTGGCACAAAACCGTCTTAATAGACTATTTTGTACAATGACTTTTCAATCTTATTTCTGATTTTCCCTGTTCTAAATTCCCTTCCATATCTGCTTACAAACAGCCAGTTCTTGCCAGTGACCACCTCTTTCTTCTCATGCCTTGCTAAGTGTAACCAGTCACAACCCCAACTCGCTACTAATACTGTGCTTTCCAAACTGTTCCAAAAGAAATAGAGCATTGGAAGGCAATCAGAGGTAGCCACTTTACCAAATGTTTTGTCACTGGAAGATATTTGTCTACATCTTTTCAAGTCTCAAATATCAATTTCCTCACTTATTTCTACTCCTGCTAAGTCAATGCCACATATTTTAGAATTAATGGTGGCAAAGTCTCACTATTGATATCAATTTATGCTGATGCCCAGGAGCATTGCATTCTTCCCCAAGGTGCAATTTAACACACTGTACTGTACAGTTTAAGTTGGGAAGTTTTATGTTATGTTTTTGCCAACAATTAAAAATTCAAATAATATCTAAAAAGAGAACCATAAACTTTCCAAAAATTACTTTCAACTCACAAACTTCCTCTCACACACAAAAATATAAATTTATCAATAAATAGACATGAAATTAAAACTATTTCCATAACTATTCACCAAGACAAATGAAAATATTGATCATTGACCCAGAAGAAAAATAATTACATAAGTCATGAACAATGCAGGGGTAATAATTAAACAAACATTCACATAGTTTTACTGGCGACAGACATATTGGAGATTCAAATTTGAATTCAACAGCACATTGTCTTAAGTATACTGAGTTGAAAATTGTCATTTACACACTTGATATATTGGTAAAAACAAAAACAAAACTAACTAATTTGGGGGAACCTGTCATTAAAAAAGAAAATAATTGTAAAGGCATTGCTAAACAAGAATAAAAGAAAATTTATTGCCCCAGAGTCTGAACACAACATAATATGTACTATTAAGAAAAAAAAAAAGAATGCTTCTAAGTAACTATAATTTTCAACTGTGACTATTTGTTAGCATTTGAAAATTCAGAAGAAGATTCAGAAGAATAAAGTTATTTTATTTCAAAGTTCTTAGTATAGAATTTTTAGCACACTCAAGTTCAAAGGAACAAAACTGATGAAGAAAAACCATGTCCATTATGTTTTGCTATGAATGTAAGAATAAAGCCCCTAGTATTGCCTGAGACCCATACATGAACCACTAGACCACACTGCTTTTGAGAACATAATTATTCTATTCATAGTAGCTATTGCTTCCACATGTTTTCACCTTGGAATTACTGCAATAAAAATATTGGATTAGGGGAATTTTACTAAGTATTTCCCATGGATTATTTGCTCATTTAAATTTCACAATAATCCATTTTATAGATTAAAAAATTCAGGCTTACGGCTTCCCTGGTGGCGCAGTGGTTGAGAATCTGCCTGCCAATGCAGGGCACACGGGTTCGAGCCCTGGTCTGGGAAGATCCCACATGCCGCGGAGCAACTGGGCCCGTGAGCCACAACTACTGAGCCTGCGCGTCTGGAGCCTGTGCTCCGCAACAAGAGAGGCCACGACAGTGAGAGGCCCGAGCACCGCAATGAAGAGTGGTCCCCGCTTGCCGCAACTAGAGAAAGCCCTTGCACAGAAACGAAGACCCAACACAGCTAAAAATAATAAATAAATAAATAAATAAATTTCAAAAAAACCAAAAAACAAAAAACTGAGGCTTAGAGAGATTTAAAAATCTTCCCCAAGTCTACACAGCTAACGAGAGACAAAGCGTGGTTTCCAACCGGTTCTATTGGACTCAACTAGACTAGTCTGATTTAAGAATGCCTGATCTAAATTTAGGGGCGATGCAAAGGATTTAAAGGCTCAAAGGACTGGGGAGAAGGAAATTAAATGATAAAGGAGGTTAAATCACTTTAATAATGGCATACACCAAACTCATGACTCTAGGCTGAAAGTTTAATACACAGGAGATGTAGACATGTGAATATGTAGTGGGACTCTTCAGTATGCAAGTAGAAAATAACATTGTTTAACATTTGTCAAATATGATACATTTTATAACACACCTTAGCATATGTTACCTCATCCCCTCTCCCACTGCAACTCCACAACTCAGGAAGGGCAATTATTATTATCGCTATTTAACAGATGAAGGTCAGAGAAGTTATGTGACTTGCTTAAACTCATTTAGCTAGTAAATGGCCAAGCTGGGACTGAAATCTATTTCCTGATGCCGACGCCAGTGCTCCTGCCACTATTCCATGCTGACATTCCTAATGCTATGTATAATTTTGTTTTGTAGTTTACAGTGCACTTTCAGCTATATTACCCTACTAGATCTCATCTGATACTATTCCTTTGTCCCCAGGAACACGCCTAATATGTGGCTTTAGCTTTTGCCTTGTAAGATAATTGCTGTGCCTCAGGGAGAACAATTACTGAGGTAAGGCAGTTACAATACCTTAAGAACTATTTTCTTGACGAAAGAAAATTTCCACGGCTTTTGTCTGGAAAACCAACTCTAGTACATTTATTTAAATATGTGTTAATTTTTGCATTTGATGCTAAAAGAATGATGCAGCTTTTAGTTAATATCACACACAAATTTTTTGCTGTTGGGAAATACAGATTGAGTAGGTAAATAATTATCTCTATTGTAGTATTAACCTCTAGAAAGATTTAGAAATGTATATCTAGTCTAGATGATATAATACTGTTTCAATCTTTTACACTCGGAATCAAATTTACGTAAAATAAAATAATTCTTGGGTATTTCTTTATTTTGTGGAATTTGATAGCTGAAACTCAGAGGAGTCAAGTGAACAGGCATTTGGATGGACAGCCAGTCATTCACAGTGGGATTCAGTACGCACATTTTCTGGTTTCTAAGTCTGCTCTCCATTTCCCCCATGGGTATCTCTTATTTCTAGATTAAAATTCTGTGGCAAAATTTTTTTTTTAAAAAATGTCTCTGAGAGTCAGGAGGCAAGGGTTTGGATACTATCTCTGACAATGACTACCTGTATAAACTTGACCAAGCCACTCAGCCCTTCTAAACATCAGCTGTACTTAAATATCTATTTAAAGTAAACAATTCTCTATTTTATCAGGATGATTTAGCTATTCCATGTCAAACAGACATCAACTGCTTATGTTGAATCTAATGAGTGGCATAAATATAGCATGTATTCACCCAGCTGAATTGAATTCACCCAGCTGAATTGTTGATTGCAAAATAAACAAGTTCTTGTGTAGAAATCTCTCCTCTTTCATTCACCACTTGGATTTTTGAACTTTCCATAAAAGCTAAATTAGATATGCAAGTGATTTCACCCTGCCTCTTTGGAACATCTCTACACTATTCCATTTGAATAATTTGTTCAATACATTTAGATAATGCAAAGGAGACCATCTATCCCTGCCTTTCGCAGACTGAAAAGTAGCGTACCATATTATACACTATTTTATGTTTAACTTAGTAAAAGGCTACTAGGAACAGAATTGGTGATAAGTGCCTCTTTCCAACTTGAAAATATCCTTTGCAGGAGACTTGATGTTTAGAGGGTGCAATGGAAACAGCAATGATGGGTCATTTGGAGACTGGAGTTCTAGTCCTAGCCAGGATCTAATTAGCTATGTGACCTTGTATGCAAGTCCCGTAATCTTTTTGGACTTTAGTTTCTTTATTTAAATAGTTATTACAGTGCTAGGCTTAGTTCTTTTCAGCTCTATCTTCAAATCTATGAAATAAGACAGACAATCTACTTTACACTCTTTACATTATTCCTAACATAACTTCTTGCTAGAAAATAGCACACTTGACTCATTTCCAAAGTGTCAAAATCCTTTGCGTCGAACCCTGCCCTGCTGAGGCTTCTGTGACCCTCAGTAACAATTATAGATCTAGAATACATACATGTGCTGCTCTTATCTGTGTTTTGATTCTGCTTCTTCCGGAGGCAACTGCTTACATGCTGTGCTGAGGTAAGACGAAAGCTTGCTGCTAATTACCGAGGTCTGTGCTTCTAAAGGTTGTAGGCCAGTAATTGAATTGCAGTGTCTAGAGCTGCGTATTAGCTAATAACTTTGTCCCTACAGTACTAAACTGTAATTAGTTATTCTAGTCAAAGCAGAGTATGAGAAGTTATGTGGCTGTTTCTTTAGTGCTGCAGTTGCCAGGAGTTGGAAACTACAGTTTTAAAAAGACTAGGGCTGTTTATTGATTAAGTGATTGAGGTGTGCCAGTACGCTTGCCCACCGACATGCATGCGCATACACACACTGCAAAGCCAGCAGAGGCCCATGGAAGTAAAGTCTGAGCTGCCATCATTGGAAAGTCCGGTTAAAGAGATCTAGGCTCTGCACATTACTGGGGCACAAATTTTGAAAAATTAGATGTGAGTATTAGATGGCATTAGAATATATGATAACTTCACTTGAAGCTTCCTATATAAATAAATTCATATATTGGTACCAAATCTAATATTTGTTAAGTAAAACGTGTACCTGTGATTTATTCTATTTGGAAGTATGTTTATACAGTCAAGATAGATCTGCCACTATCATCTTCTATTTATTATTAGCTAGTTGTGTCATCCTTGTGTGGAAGGGCCTCATATTCCATATATGTTACTGTGATAGGAGGTACTGTCTCCTACTAACATAGGTAAAATAATAAAGGTACTAACTTGAGAAGAGTCTTTGCCTTGCTTTCTTAGAGAAGCACAGATTATATAGCCCAGTTGATACTTCAGAGAATTTTGGATCTGAATGAAAGATAATCTCTGAGGAGTAAACTTAGTATTTTTAGTTGAGAATCACATGGTATAAAAGGGGAAAATATGGGAGATCATAGTTGATTGAGGACATAAGAGTGGAAGGAGAGGGCGTATGAGAGTTTATGTTTTTGAGGGTCAGCTGAGTTCCAGGCACATATTATGCATAGGGAATGCAAAAATAAGTGACTTAAATAAATGCAGGGACATACCATGTGTATGGTTTGGAACAATGACTATTGCTAAGATGGAAGAAACTCTCCCTTAATTGATTCACAGATTTGTTATAATCCAAATCAAAATCCTAGCAGGATCTTTTGAAGAAATCAACAAGCTAATTTTACAATTTATATAGAAATGTAAAATGCACACGATAGCCAAAGCAAAACTAATTGATAGGAAAAATACTAGAAGACTTATACTGCCCATATTTTCCTATTAAAAACGAGTAGTAATTAATTAATTAATTAATTAATAGTAGTTAAGATAGTGTGGTATAGCACATGTCTAATTAATAGTAATTAAGATAGTGTGGTATAGCACATGTCTTAGTCCTATCAGGCTGCCACAACAGAATACTAAAGACTGGGTAGCTTATAAGCATCAGAAATTTATTTCTTGCAGTTCCAGAGGCTGGGAAGCCCAAGATCAAGACACTGGCAGATTTGGTATCTGGTGAATGCTCACTTCCTGGTTCATATAGGGCTCTCTTTTCACTGAAGGGGGAAGGAAGCTCTCTGGGGCCTCTTTTATAAGGGTTCTAGTCCCATTCATGAGGGCTCTACTCACATGACTTAATCACTTTCCAAAGGCCTCTCTTTCAAATACCATCACATTGAGGATTAAGTTTTAACATATGAATTTTTAATTTTTTTAATTAATTAATTTATTTATGGCTGTGTCGGGTCTTCGTTTCTGTGCGAGGGCTTTCTCTAGTTGCGGCAAGCGGGGGCCACTCTTCATCGCGGTGCGTGGGCCTCTCACTGTCGTGGCCTCTCTTGTTGCGGAGCACAGGCTCCAGACGCGCAGGCTCAGTAGCTGTGGCTCATGGGCCTAGTTGCTCCGCGGCATGTGGGATCTTCCCAGACCAGGGCTCGAACCCGTGTGCCCTGCATTGGCAGGCAGATTCTCAACCACTGCACCACCAGGGAAGCCCAACATATGAATTTTGAAGGAACACAATTATTCACTCTATAGGAGCACATGAATAGACAAATACGCAAATGAACAGAATAGACTGTCCAGAAATAGACCCATATATATTTGGACACTAAATTATGATGAAGGTAATGGTGCAATAATCTGGGGAAAGTGATGTTTTCAATATAGGTATATGATAAACGGACTATCTGAAATATATATATTTTGCCCTTTATCTCACACTATACACAAAAATCAACTTGAGATAGATTACAGATCCAAACGAGGAGAGCAAAACCCATAAAGCTCTTAAAAGAAAAAATAGGAGAAAATCTCAATACCTTGGGATAAGAAAAGATTTCTTAAACAGCAAAAAAAAGTGGGAATCATAAAGGGGGAAAAAGAATAAATGAAACTAACTGCATTAAAATTAAGGCTTTTTGTTCTTTGAGAAATACCATGAAGAGAATCAAAAGACAATCAGAGTGAAAGGAGATAAATTCAATGGCTATATCCAATAGAGGACTCATATGCAAAATATATGAAGAATTGTTACAAATCATTAATAAAGACAGACAACTCCAATAGAAAAATGAGCATCTTACCAAGACAAAGTTATATAAATGGTTATTAATTATATGGAATAGTGCTCATCTTAAATAGGCATCAAGGCAGTACAATTTAAAACCACAATGTATTTCCCTTACACACTTACCAGAATGGCTAAAATGATAAAGAAAACAACAAGTATTGGTGAGGATGTAGAAAAACTGAATTCTCATAAACTGCTGGTGAGTGTACAAATTCATACAACCATTTGTAAAAATTGTTTGATGAGTATCTACTAAAGCTAAAGATAAATATACTCTAGACTTAGAAATTTCACTCCTAGGTATATACCCCCTCCAAAAAAAAATTTGTACAAATGTAAATAAAAAGGCATGCACAAGGATGTCTGTAGCAATATAGTTCATAATAACCCTAACTGGAAACCCAAATGTCCATCAAGACTAGAACAGATAAGTTGAAGTATATTCATTTAATAGAAAACTCTACAATGAACCACAACTATAGGCAACATGAATGACTCCTACAAAATAATATGGAGTGAAAGAAGCCAGATACAAATGAGTACGTAACGTGTAATTCCATTTATATAACTCTAAAAATCAAAAAGACATGAAGCTAATCTAAAGTGTTAAAAGTCAGAACACTAGCTAACTCTTGAGATTTAACTTGAGAAGTTACAACCACCGACACCACGCAAATACAAAGAATCGTAAGACACTGCTATGAACAATTACATGCCAATAAAATGGACAACCTAAAAGAAATGGACAAATTCTTAGAAAGGTACAATCTTCCAAGACTGAACTAGGAAGAAATAGAAAATACGAACAGACCAATTACCAGTAATGAAGTTGAATCAGTAATTTTAAAACTTCCAACAAACAAAAGTCCAAACCAGATGACTTCATAGATGAATTCTACTAAATATTTAGAGAAGAGTTAACACCTATCCTTCTGAAACTATTCCAAAAACTGCAGAGGAAGGAACACTTCTAAACTCATTCTATGAGGCAAGCATCACCCTGATACCAAAACCAGAAAAAGATATCACAAAAAAAAGAAAGAAAATTACAGGCCAATACCACTGATGAACATAGATGTAAAAATCCTCAACAAAATACTAGGAAACCAAATCCAACAACACATTAAAAGGATCGTATACCATGATCAAGTGGGATTTATCCCAGGGATGCAAGGATTTTTCAACACCTACAAATCAGTCAATGTGATACACCACATTAACAAACTGAAGAATAAAAACCATATGATCATCACAATAGATGCAGATAAAGCAATAAAGCTTTTGATAAAGTTCAACATACATTTATGATAAAAACTATCCAGGAAGTGGGCATAGAGGGAATCTACCTCAACACAATAAAGGCCATATATGACAAATCCACAGCTTACTCAATGGTGAAAAGCTGAAAGCATTTTCTCTAAGATCAGGAACAAGACGAGGATGTCCACTCTTGCCACTTTTATTCAAGTTTTGGAAGTCCTAGCCACAGCAATCAGAGAAGAAAAAGAAATAAAAGGAATCCAAACTGGACAGGAAGAAGTAAAACTGTCACTGTTTGCAGATGATATGATGCTATACATAGAAAATCTTAAAGATGATACCAGAAAACTATTAAAGCTCATTAATGAATTTGGTAAATTTGCAGGATAAAAATTAATATACAGAAATCTGATGCATTTATATACACTAACAACAAACTATCAGAAAGAGAAAAAAGAAAACAATCCCATTTACCGTTGCACCAAAAAAGAATAAAATACCTAGGAATAAACCTACTTAAGGAGGTAAAAGACCTGTACTCAGAAAACTATAAGACACTGATGAAAGAAATTGAAGATGACACAAACAGATGGAAAGATACACAATGTTCTTGGATTGGAAGACTTAATATTTTTAAAATGACAATACTACCAAAGGCAATCTACAGATTCAATGCAATTCCTATCAAAATACCAATGGAATTTTTCACAGAACTAGAACAAATAATTTTAAAAATTGTATAGAAACACAAACGACCCTGAATAGCCAGAACAATCTTGAGAAAGAACAGAGCTAAAGGAATCATGCTCCCTGACTTCAGACTATATTATAAAGCTACAGTCATCAAAAAAGTATGGTACTGGCACAAAAACAGACACATAGATCAGTGGAACAGAATAGAGAGCCCAGAAATAAACTGACACACTTACACTTAATTAATATATGACAAAGGAGGCAGGAATAAATAATGGAGAACAGACAGTCTCTTCAATAAATGGTGCTGCGAAAACTGGACAACTACATGTAAAAGAATAAAATTAGAACATTCTCTAACACCATGCACAAAAATAAACTCAAAATAGATTAAAGACCTAAATGGATTAAGACCAGATACTATAAAATTCCTAGAGGAAAACAGGTGGAACACTCTTTGACATAAATTGCAGCAGTGCTTTTTGGCTCCATCTCTGAAAGCAAAGGAAACAGGCAAAAATAAACAAATGGAACCTAATTAAACTTAAAAGCCTTTGCATAGCAAAGGAAACCATCAACAAAACAAAAAGACAACCTACTGAATGGGAGAAGATATTTGCAAATAATATGACCAATAAGAGGTTAGTATCCAACATATATAAACAGCTCATACAACTCAATATCAAAAAAAAACCCAATTAAAAATGGGCAGAAAACCTAAATAGACATTTTTCCAAATAAGATATACAGATGGCAACAGGCACATGAAAATCACTAATATCACTAATCATCAGAGAAATACAAATCAAAACCACAATGAGATAGCACCTCACACCTGTCAGAATGGCTATCATCAAAAAGACCACACATACAAGTGTTGATGAGGATGTGGAGAAAAGGAACCCTTTGTACACTGTTGGTAGGAATATAAATGGGTGCAGCCACTGTGGAAAACAGTATGGAGGTTTCTCAAAAACCTAAATAGAACTACCATCTGACCCAGCAGTTCCACTCCTGGGTATATATCCAGAAAAAACAAAAACACTAATTTGAAAAGATACATGCACCCTAATGTTCACAGCAGCATTATTTACAATTGCCAAGACATGAAAACAATCTAAGTGTCCATCAACAGATGAATGGATAAAGAAGATATGGTGTATATATACAATGGAATACCACTCAGTCATAAAAAAAGAATGAAATTTTGCCATTTGCAGTAACATGGATGGACTTGGAGGGCATTATGATAAGTGAAACAAGTCAGACAGAGAAAGACAAATACTGTATGATATCATTTATATGTGGAATCTAGAAAATACAACAAACCAGTGAATAAAACAAAAAAGAAGCTGACTTACACACAAAGAACAAACTAGTGGTTACCAGTGGGGGGAGGGAAGGGGGAGGAGCAATATAGGGGTAGAGAAAAAAATGGGTTACTATGGGATTATATGAAATCATGTTTGTGCAACTTTTGAAAATTGTAAAGCACTGTAGAATTTAAAGAACGTAACATTCAATTAAATAAATAAATAAGTGTTAAAAGTCAGCACAGTAGTTAAATCTTGGTTGTGGTTCGTCGAACAGGAAGCATGTAATGAAGCAGGAAATGTTCTGACATGCTTCCTGTTCTGTTTCTCAAGCTAGGTTTTTGTTACATGGATGTATTCAGTTTGTAAAAATCTATTAAGCAGTATACTTATGGTTTATACACATTGCTATATATGAGTTATTTATCAGTTAAAAGTTTACTTAAATAATAAATAAGAACTTGTTCCATTCCCAAGGATTCTCAGTGTAGTAGGAATAGATCCTCTCATTAGCATGTTACTACAATGCAATGAGATAACTCAGTGTATTATAATTCATCAAAAATTTACAGGAGCCTTTATTGTGTGCATGATAGGCTTGTAGGAGCTGAGGATATAATGATGAATAAAATAAGCTTGCTTGGGATAGATCATGGGAGGAAGGAGTAACTAATGATAGTCAATTGTGTGAAGTCACAAATGTTGCCTGGTGTGGGGATTTGGGGAAAGCTTCCTAAACTTTTGAGCAGGACCTTGAATCATGAGTAGGAATTCACCAAAGGGATAAAGGATGAAAGGAAGTGTAGGCAGAGGACACAGCTGGTAGAACATGCAGAAAACTAAGATAATGGTGCATTAAAAGAACCTTGATTTGTTCTCTATTCCTGGAGTCAAAGTTTCCTGGGACTAAGAGACGGAAGGTTAATCTAGAAATGTAATTGAATTGATTTTTTAAAATTTTCATTCTTTTCAGAAGACTGTGAGATCCATGAGAGCAGTCATTATTTCTACTTTTTCTGCACGTCATGTGACATCCACACTCTCCTGGTTCACTTCCCAGTCACTGGCCAGTGACTAGCCTTAGTCACCTTATCTGAATCCTCCTCTTCTTCCTGATTTCTAAATGTCAGAGTACCTGAGGGTCCACAATTTTAAATGACAGCTATACTCCAAAGAATAACCAAAAATTTTATGTAGTCATAGTCTAAACTTCAAGCTTTTATATCCATATAATATATCATCTAAACTGAATACATTTTAGAGAGAGAAGGTCCTATTAATAATTATTCCAAGGTAATAGGCATAAATCAGGACTGCCCTGGGCAAAGCAGAACATATGGACACCACATATACCCAGCTACTCGCTCAGCCTCTCCACTTAGATAGCCAATAGGCACCTCAGCCTCAACATGGCTCAAAACAAACTCTTGACCTTCAAACCTGAGAAAGAGGATTGCACATTGTCTGGATATGCCAGACTTTGAGCTATATGAGACTTGCTATTGTCTACTCTGTGTTCTAGGTGCAGGAAGAAGGATAAGGCATATAGTCAATCTCCACGGTAGATTACTAATTTATCACCAAACCGTTTCCTCTTTTTTCCCTTGCACAAGGCTAGCTGACATTTTCTTGCCTCACTTAGAAGTTATCACATGATAGCTCTAGCTAAGGGAACATGTGCAGGAATGATGTGCATCATGTCCAGGCCTAGCCTAGTATAATTTCCATGCAGGATTCACTCTTGTCAGCCAGAAGTGAAAGGCCCATGCATCTAAGGAATGATGGAAAAATTCTGGGTCCCTGAATCACCCAATGGAAGACTGCCCACCAATCACTTTCTTTGGATTTTTACATAAATGACAATTAAAATTTTATTATGATACTGAAATTTGGGAGGTTATTAATTTTAGTAGCTGACATTTCCTTTACAAAGAAACTAACAGATTTTCTGTGAATTTTCAGTTTGATTTAAATATTGTCATATAAATACTATTTTGTTGAAGTCAAAGAGTAAGTTAAAATAATCTACATTTTGCATGCAAACCAGCTCTTTATTTTTTTCTTTTCAGACTTTGCAAGAATACAAACTTATTCTAGGAATTACTTTTTATAGTTTTAAATAAAAATATAGTTTTTGGACTTAATAGACTGCATGCAAGGACAAGAAACATATGGATAAAGTATTATATTCTAACCCTTAGTTTTAAAAAGCCAAAATAAAATAGCTACTAGAGTACAGTTATTTAATTTCCAGCATTGCCTTAGAATTAGTGATTCCTATAGATAAGATTATCTTACATCCTTTGATAGTTATGGGGGAAATGCTTGCAAGAGAGCAAAATCCATAATTTTACAGTAGTAATGCCCACCATGGATCAAGTACTACAATCAGTGGCATAGTAATCAATTTACATGACACGTCGCTCCTCTTTATTTTCCCTTTGTTACTCTTCACTATGTGGAAAGAAATCTCTCCAAGTTATTTCATCTTGTTTAATATTAAGAGAATGAAGAAACCTCTTTCCACATCTAATCAAGAACAACCACATGGAAATGTTTATTAGTTAAATGAATCTGAGAACATAATAGATTCAGAAATCTTTATTTCTGCTGACTTAATGTACATTATATACAATTAAAATCTGTTTTTACTGATAGGCAGATTTCATCCCTGACACAAGGACACACATACTAAAAACTGGTAGAGGGGCTTCCCTGGTGGCGCAGTGGTTGAGAATCTGCCTGCCAATGCAGGGGACACGGGTTCGAGCCCTGGTCTGGGAAGATCCCACATGCCGCGGAGCAACTGGGCCCATGCGCCACAGTTGCTGAGCCTGCATGTCTGGATCCTGTGCTCCGCAACAAGAGAGGCCGCGATAGTGAGAGACCCACGCACCGCAATGAAGAGTGGCCCCCGCTTGCCGCAACTAGAGAAAGCCCTCGCACAGAAACGAAGACCCAACACAGCCATAAATAAATAAATTAAATTAAAACAAAAAATCCTTATTAAAAAAAAAAAAAACTGGTAGAGTAAAACTACAGAGGCCAATAGCCAACTGGGTGATATTTAATTATATTCCAAACAATAAGTATAGATTTGGGTTGGGGTAGCCATACCATGTGACACTCTTTTCTAACAATATCATTTTTCCATTGACTTTATTGGTAAAAACTAACATTTTTAGGATTTTGAAAATATAATAACTGATCATTTTTAAATACTAATCATATTGATTAAAAAACACAAAAGAAATGAAGAGAAAATATTGCAATAATTCAATATAGTTCTCTATTTTGAGATACAATATTAATTTGTTAGCTACAAGCTGCATGGATTTAGCAAATACCATTGGTTTCCACATGCATTGTAGATACATAAATATAGTACAAGTGTTTACTAAAATTTGAACCTAGACTATATTTATCTGCCCTATGTGACACTTGCTCTAACCTTCAGAAAAAAACGTGTTGTGCTGAGTATGAAAATGCTAATTATGATACTTGTAGGAATTTTATCTACATTTTGTGAAATATTTCCAAGAACACCACGATTATCATGGGTTTAAGTATATATGTTGCACATATACTTTAAAAATAGCACCCAAAAGAAGACAGAGAAAATAAAATGATCTCAGTTGTATAAGATGGGTTTTGAGGGAATATCACCAATGGCCTCATTTCCTTTGGTCCTGCCCTACTACCAAACTAATCTGATAAAACCAGTATCCTGAATCATCCCTTTAACCGGCCTTGCATTACACAGTCAGGCTGTTGTGCATATATCACTGATAAGAAAAATCTCTCAGCCATACATGTAGGGCACATGTTATAGCTCAGGATCTCCAACATTAACCAGGCTTTCAGTGGGCATGTCCTGTCTTGGTCAATTCCTTCTTCTGCTCCCCACAGTGTCTATTTAAAAGATATATAACTCTTGGGACTTCCCTGGTGGTCCAGTGAATCTGCCTTCCAACGTTGGGGACTCGGGTTCAGTCTCTGGTCAGGGAACTAAGATCCCACCTGACATGGGGCAACGAAGCCCGCACGCCACAACTACTGAGCACACAAGCCACAACTAGAGAGAAGCCCATGCTGCAACGAAATATCCTGATTGCCGCAACTAAGACACGAAGCAGTCAAAAATAAAATAAATAAATACATAAAAAAATAAATAAATATTTTAAAAGTTTAAAAAAAAAACCAAAAGATACTTAGCTCTCCCCAAATCCACCCATATATTCTACCCTCTCCTGCCCAGCAGATGATCATACCTTCTCCATCAACAGTTCTCTCAATTTCTTACCTCTCCCCCTTACTAAAGATTCAATACAACCAGACTTCTGCCTCTCCTTCTTGCCAATCTGAGAAAACGAGATGTTCTTCCTTCTGTTTAAAGCCACCCCTTCACTTTTACTCTTTATCTGTCACCTGAATCCTCCAGGACTTTTTCTCTATCAATTATCCTTAAATTCTCCAATAGTGTGAACTTCTTTTCTGTTGACTTTTTACCTCAGCTTTTAGTTCCCTCCCATGCTGTTATAGTGGGGAAAAAAACTTCATAAAACTCAACCTCTTCATTTGACTTTGCAGCTACTTTAGCTAATACTGTATCTTCTTATTGCTCTACTCAAACTGATTTTGTACTGACTATATTCCATTTACCCCTCCAGATTCACTCCCCACCCTTCTCGACCTCCAGGCCACTGGATACTGGCCTGCATGATTACATCAATGGGCCTACTTTCTGCCTTGCTTTCAATTGGGTTTGGTCAATAGGAAGCTCTAGAAGGAGATTTAAGGAAGGAAGGAGAGCGAGGATTTTATCATCCCAGCTCCTCCTTGGGGTGTCTCCATGGTCTGGTTTAATTCCTTGGTTCAATGTCATAGCTCCTAACAGGCAACTTTTTTGATACAGGTTCTCTCTCTCTCTCTCTCTCTCTGCCCTTCTCCCCCTCTCTCTCCTTTCTTCTATCTCAGTTAGGTCAATAGATGATAATGGTGTGCTGTAAGTAGCCCATGGGTAGCACTATCCCTTATGTGGAGAAACCATGAGGGCTGCCCACACTTCGTATGTAAGCCTTTTATTAGCTCTCCTCAAATTATCTAATAAGAGTCTGTCATTTTTCTCCTGCTAGGGCCCAGCTGGATATAATTTCCTTGAAATAATACTTTATATAGATACTACTTACACGCTTCCTATTCAGTCATCAGCCCACACAACTTAGCTTTTGTCCCACCATCCCTACACTAAACCTATTTTGTTTCTGTCTGGTCAACTATTACTGGTTTCTACATAGACAAATCCAGTGATCATTCTTTGGTCCATATCTTACTGGACATTTTTTCTTCACTTTATACGGTTTACCACTCCATTGTTTAAGTAAATTAACTTCCTTAGATTTAGACCCATGATACTCTCTTTGTTCTCCTTTTATGTCTCATTCATGGGTTCCTCTTACAATTATCCCTTCAAACACTGGTGTTCAGTTCCTGGCCCAATGCCCTTTTTTTTTTTTTTTTAAATTTTATTTATTTATTTATTTATTTATTTATTTTTGACTGTGCTGGGTCTTCGGTTCGTGCGAGGGCTTTCTCTAGTTGCGGCAAGTGGGGGCCACTCTTCATCGCGGTGCGGGGACCGCTCTTCATCGCGGTGCGCGGGCCTTTCACTATCGCGGCCCCTCCCGTTGCGGGGCACAGGCTCCAGACGCGCAGGCTCAGCAGCTGTGGCTCACGGGCCCAGCTGCTCCGTGGCATGTGGGATCTTCCCAAACCAGGGCTCGAACCCGTGTCTCCTGCATTAGCAGGCAGATTCTCAACCACTGCGCCACCAGGGAAGCCCCCAATGCCCTTTTAACATTATATTTTTCCTATGTCAATCCCTCCACTCTCAAGACATCAAGCATATCCAACATGGTCCAAATCCAGCTATTCACATGTTAGACACAAATATCTATACATTCCGATGACACTTCAAGTGCAGCATGGCCAATACTATAATCATTGTCCTTACACTACGTGCCTCAGAACTGCTCCTTCTTCTATTTTCCTCTAGTCTGATGGCTCCACTTATTCAGTCAGAAGTCTGACTCATCCTAGACTCCTCTCTCTTCCCCACTCCCCACCATAACATCTTCCAGTCACAATTCCTTGAAAATTAATGTTCATGCTTCCACCAGAGAGAAATTCTGAAGTGAAAAATCTGACCATGCCACTCCACTGTTTAGGACCCTTGAATGGCTGTAGTTTGAGCTCTTTCAAATCAAACAAATGCTTTCTTCCTGTCCTGACCCTTACTTATACCCTTAGTCTCGGCAGCTAGAATTATCATGCCTTCTGCTTTACATGTTATTAATACCAAACTGCTTATCATTTCTAGTTCAAGTCATAACATTTTATGCCTCCATGCCTTTTGAAATCTATCACTCTTACCAAAATGCTCTTGACCGTGTTGTTCGATTGTGTCCTTAGTGTTTTAGCCTAAGCACAGTTATTTTCCAGGAAACCCCTCCTCTGCTGGCATTATGCCCTTCCCACTGTCCTCCTGCTGCTAAGTGTCTATAGTTGGGCTCCCAGAACACCATAAAATCTCTCAGAAAATTTAAAATAGTATATTGAAATTATCTGTTAGCATCTCTCTCTACCTCATTAAACCTGAAATGCTCTAAGGCAGGGAACATGACTTGGTCATCTTTTAACACTGACTAGCACAGTTACCTAAATTAAAGCAAATATTTAACATAAATTTTTGTAAACTAAGAGTAATTATTAGTAATAGCAAGCTTCTTGTTACTCCTTAACATCAATGTCACTACTTAGAAAATGAATATTGAAACATTTTGGATATCCATGAAAAACCTAGTATTCTGATATATCATAGGAAAGTTTTTCTAAGCCATGAGTTGATATACTGTATGCAGCAGCCATATAGCAGCGTAAGGTCCTACACTATGTATTCACTCGAAGTTAAGGCAAGTGCAGACAAGTCTTTGGAGCACACCAGGCTGGATTTATATGGCTCAAGACCGAGGAAGATATCATGTCAACATGTGTGAGAGCTGATAGCCAATCACTATACCTGTGACCCTATTAGAGATCTTGCTGGAAACATAGCTTAATGATATTCAGTTTGGAAAGTGGGAGAAGGATTTTGTAGCACAAGGACTTGTAGGGTCAACAGGGAGAATTGATATAATCAATTTTGGTGACATAAAGAGGTGACAAGAAGGATGGAGCTGCATCTGTAGTTAGGAAGTGACTTGGGTTGGCTCAAGAATGATAGTGATCCCAGTTACAGGGCAGAGCAAGCAGTGGAGAACAGTGAGGCAAGACTACTTAGGACCATGTGAGCTACCCTAGGGACCCCTTGAACTGAAGAGAGGGATTTGATGTCTGATGTTCCTCAATTGCACGGATACTGTTTTCCTCTTGCATCACCCAAGGAAACATAGGCTTGTTTCCTTACAAGCAGTGTTGCTACTGTGATCATCCGATCATAAAAATAATTTTAAGAACAAAAATAATCATAGCTACTAATCAGCAATTATAATAGTCACTATGCTATTATATATGTAATGTATATATGCATATGTGTGTAAGTATATATATACATATATTTAAATTATCCAGTAATTGAAATATATATCTGTATATACTTTTGAAATATATGTATATAGTAATTGAATACATATATGTACATATATAAGTTTTAACCTCTAGTACCTCAGAATGTGACTTCATTTGGAAATAGTCTTTACAGAGGTAATCAAGTTAAAATGAGGTCATTAGGATGAACCATAAACCAATATGACTGGTGTTCTTATAAAAAGGGGAAATTCAGAGACAGATATGCACAGTGGAAAGATGTGAAGACTCACAGGAAGAAGACAGCCATGTGACTGAAGTGATATATCTACAAGACAAGGAATGGCAAGGATTCAACAGAAGGTAGAAAAGGCAAGGAAGGATTCTCTCCTAGAGCCATCAGAGAGAGTATGGCCCTGCCTTCACCTTGATTTCAGACTTCGGGCCTCCAGAACTGTAAGACAATAAATTTCTGTTATAAGCCACCCAGTTTTTGGTGCTTTGTTAAAGCAGCGCTAACAAACTAATGCAGCCCCCAATGCTTGGGTGGGTGCAATAGCCTCCTCACTGGTCTCTCATTCTGCATTTTTACAGCTTCCCCTCCCCCAACCCATAATCTATACTCAACATATAAGATGGAAGCAAGAGCAAATCTTTTAAAACATACAGCATGTCATACTAGTCTTCTACTCAAAATTCTCCCATGGCTTCCCATCTTATTCAGAGTAGAAACCAAAGTTCTTACAGTGGACTCCCAGACTCTGTATCTTTTCATCTTATCTCCCATTATCCTCTCTTTTGTTCACCACAGTCCATCCTCACTGGCCTGCTTTCTGTCCCTCAGACATGCTAAGAAAACTCCTGTTTCAGGCCTTTGCACTTGCTGTTTCCTCTGCTTATACCTCCTGCATATCCATAAGCCTCTCTCCATCTTGCCTCAAGAGTCATTTTTCATGAGGCCTAATTACCCTGTATACAATTGCAACCCTCTGAAAATGCACTAATCCCTTTCCCTGCTTCATTTTCCTCCACATTAATCATCACCATCTAATATACCATACATTTCATTTATTGTATTTGTTGTTTTTCCAACATGAATTTAATCTCAACAAAGACGTGATGTTTGTTTGTTTTGTTCAATGATGTACACTGAGTGCCTAGAACATGCAGAATCTGGCACAATGTATAAGGTGTATCTAC
The DNA here is from genome assembly GCF_949987535.1 of Balaenoptera acutorostrata. NCBI lineage: Eukaryota > Metazoa > Chordata > Mammalia > Artiodactyla > Balaenopteridae > Balaenoptera > Balaenoptera acutorostrata. The sequence continues at coordinate 142,315,632 of NC_080066.1, forward strand.
TGAGTGAATAAATAGATTATCTCTAGTTCCTTAGAGGTAGCACAAAGTAGAATGAATACTGACTGTCACTAGAGTTAGAATTCCTGGGTTCTATACCCCATGGAATCACTTACCAAGGATAAGTGTAAGTAGTGTCTGAGTCTGTTTATTCATCGGTGAAAATGAGAATAAAATCCACTCTATTTACTTCACAGTGTTGTTCTGAGGATCAACTTACATGATACATATAAAAGTACATATGTAGGGCTTCCCTGGCGGCGCAGTGGTTTAGAATCTGCCTGCTAATGCAGGGGACACGGGTTCGAGCCCTGGTCTGGGAAGATCCCACATGCCGCGGAGCAACTAGGCCCGGGAGCCTTAACTACTGAGCCTGCGCGTCTGGAGCCTGTGCTCCGCAAGAAGAAAGGCCACAATAGTGAGAGGCCTGCTCACCGCGATGAAGAGTGGCCCCCACTTGCCGCAACTAGAGAAAGCCCTCACACGGAGACCAAGACCCAACACAGCCAAAAATAAATAAATAAAAATAAATTAAAAAAAAAAAAAGAAAAAACACAGTTTGAGTACTTAAAAAAAGAAAAAAGTACATATGTAATCCGTACAGTGTTATATAAATATGAGCTATTATTAAAATACTCTGAGTGTTATAGAATGAAAGTGATGCTCTATGTTAAGAGGCAAGTAATAAGAGATGGCATTCTTAATTGTTGAGAAGTCAGGCTTCCTGAAAATATGTTCTAAAAAAGAAAAAGTAAAAGAAATCCCTGCCAAGCATGACTTTAAAAAATTTTTAAGTGGGAGCTGGGAAATGCAATATTCATTATTGACAGCTATTACTTGCTAAGAGTTACTGAACATACTTGGGTATATAGCAAAATACTTAAGAACCCAGGACATTTATGCTTTCTTGAGGCCACAAAGAACTCATTGTGAGTGAATGAGACTCAGAATTATTGCCTGAAAGTGTATCATTTCATAAAAAAGGAAAGAGAAAATATTTTAAAATATCATACTATGGTTTCTTCAATTTACCTTGCCCACTATCATTTACATATGCTAATATACTCCTGCCAAGTAAGTATTCCATGGATAACGTATAGTTTGCGTTCATCTCCCTATCAAATCCTACAATCATACTTAGGACATCTGGTATCAACTTAAAATTCATCCTACAGTTAAACAGAAAGCATTTCCTAAGTATCTGTTGAGGGCCAGGCACTGTGCCTGATAGAGGGAACAATGATGAATAAAACATGGTCTCTCCCTTACAGGAGTTTGCAATCTACTTAGGACTATACAGCCATCAATACAAATCAAACTATAAAAGGCCATTAATAGAAGGAATTCTCACACACGCACACAAAGTGCATTATGAAAGAGGGAAACTGACTGAGGGATTCTAGAAGAGTTTTTAGAGATGGCAACATTTTAGGTGGGTCTTAAAGTACTTGAAAGGAAGAGAAGTAGGGAGGCTGTAGGACATGCCAGGCAGTGGGAGTAACTTGACCAGGAGCAGTACAAACTTCAAGAAGAATTTAGACAGACTTGTGATAATTTTATCTGTAAGTAGGTTTTAAGGGCAATAGAGATATTTAGGGGTCATCCTTAATCTGTGGAAATTAATAATGTCAACGGTAAACTTTCTCTCCAGTACAAATTATAGTATGGTGACAGAGTCAAAGACAGTGGTGTATGGCATGTCTTGTTAACTAAATTGTAAGAAGTGTTCAATCTCTTGTGAGGTCACATGCTTTTTTGGGAAGCTAATAAAACATAAAACCTCCCTCAAGAATACACATTTCGGGACTTCCCTGGTGGTCCAGTGGTAAAGAATCTGCCTTCCAATGCAGGGGACATGGGTTCAATCCTTGGTCGAGGAACTAAGATTCCACATGCCGCGGGGCAACTAAGCCTGCATGCCACAACTGAGAGAGCCTGCATGCTGCAAACTACAGAGCCCATGTGCCCTGGAGCCCATGAGCCACAACTAGAGAAAGAAAACCCACATGCCACAACTAGAGAGAAGCCCGCAGGCCACAATGAAAGATCCCGCATACCTCAACAAAGAGATCTTATGTGCCACAACTAAGACCCAAAGCAACCAAAAATAAATAAATAAATAAATGTTTTTAAAAAAGAATACACATTGCCCAAGACAAGAAACATTTAAAATCCTATTTCAGAAATTTAATAGATTTCTTTGAGGCTTGATTTGGACCAAAGACTTAGAACCTCTAGTTCAAATGACAAAGGCTCTTTGTGTGAGGTTTGTGTCACGGTATTTAAGAGTTCTTAGAGGGGAAGTTTTGAGGGCAGTGCTAAAGTAATACTTACGTCATTTGAAAAAACAAGAAATTATATGTCAGTGTGTTGGAGGATGTCTAAGATGTTGTCTACTAAATATCAACATTTACCATCTTAACAGAGAAAACTTTTGATAGGCAGTTCTGTGACCCACTGAAACTATAAATCCCAAAGGACTGCCAGCTTCAGTCATGGCAACATCATGCAGATCGAAATACTTCTATGAGAAAGTTCTGCACAAACATTATAAGTAGACAAAGATTTATGTTCCTGTAGACCCAGGGCATGGGATTTGAGTGTTACTCTTTGTGATATAAACCTGCAGGGAGTTTGAAGAATTGAAGGCAAAGTTTGCTGGGTAGCTCAAGGATTGCCAGTAGAACACTGTCTTTGATTTACAACAGTATTTTAATGGTATTTTATCGATAGGCCATAAACATAAAACATAATCAAATGTGAACCTTTCAGCAAAGTAAGGTAGTGTTTTTGGTGGGGTGGGATGGGAATGTTTTAACACCTGAATCAGCACTGCGAAGAATCTTTTCTCTTGACAAACAGACCATATAAATAGCTAAGCTGCTTTCCATTCCTAGAAATTACACATTTAAACAAGGCAGGTCTGTTAAGCTGATAGGAGAAGAAAGAAAGTCAAGTAGGAGTCTGTAATAGAATCATTACATGGACTAAGATATCAATGTATGTCTTTCAAACAACGTGGCCACAATATACAGAAGGTATGTATATAGGCATTTGTGAGGATATATTTGACTATAGAAGGACACACTTTTTGTTATTACTCCCATCCATCCCATTCAACCTTGTGTGTGTGTGTGTGTGTGTGTGTGTGTGTATTTGTCTTATCTGATCTTATAAACTCAATAATAATGATGACCATTATATCTCTTGCCTAGGTGGTCAGACAGAGGTGGCCATGTTCCAGCTACTTTTTAATCTACTGCTCTCCTCTTGCTCACCAGCCCCCTACCCCATTTTGTTCCCCTGCTGATTTTCTAACATTACATCTAAACTTGCCCCTTGCGTTCATCCCATTCTGAAAAAGCCTTCCTATTCTGTGAAGCTAGTTCAAAGAATGTGACATTTAAGAGATGTAACTCCAAAAGGAAAACATCCCTATGCTTTAATCTCATTCTGATTTCCTTCCTTTGTTTATTTTTATTAAGCTCATCTTGCTATTCATATATTTTGACAAGCTAAGCATAAAATAAAAGATATTTAATATGGTGGTACAAATTAAGTTTAGTCAACTCTACATTACACAGCTGATTGTTTAGTGTCAAGAAATCACTTTTGGATAATCCTTAGTAAGAATGAAATTAATATCCACTAACATATAAAGCCTTGCTCTGTCTCTTTAGAGCAACACAGACTGATAAACTCTATGCAGCAATTTAAAACAAAGAACTCATGGGAAACCTTTAGTAGTGTCATTTCTGGCTTCCATTACTTATTTAACTAAACTTAATCTGGTAATTTCCAGACCTATCTTATTTTTAAGTAGAAGTCATTTAAACATATGCCTTGATTTCATTGAGTATGAAAAAAAGGAAAATGCTTAAAAATGTAAAAGACATCCTTCTCACATTTTTAAGGGCAAGCATTATAATCTTAAACTCTATAGATCACTATGTGAAGAAGGCTCATAATGGAATTTTCCCAGCAAAATAAGTGTATTTACAGATGAAGTGGCTTGTACCTATTCCTTACGAACTTTTCTGAGGTACTTAATGCTTCAGATATAGGGGGAAAAAAAGACTATATTATATTTTCAGATGAGAGGATGATTGACAATGCAAGGACCTGCCCTGTCCATAGGCTAGATTAGGATAGGAGAAGAGCATTTAGGGAAAGCTCATGATACTGCAGATAGAGTGACCTTCTAACTCTGTACTACAGGCTGCCTGTAGATAGTGAGATACTAGCATACCATGGCTCATTCTTTTAATGAACTGAACATGCCAAACCAACTTTCAGTTAAAATTCATTGAGTCATCCAGATTTTAGATTGTAAAAGCTTTTGCATCTCTTCCGATATCTTGTAGGACCTCTGAGTCCCCTCTCCCCACCCAATGATAATATAAGGCATGGAGAGAAGGATCCACCCACATGAGTGATATTTGCAGGTTACTTTGAATGACTTTTTAAAATGTATTGCCAGAGTGAGAAAAAGAGAATATGAGAAAGAAACTTTTGGCTAATAGAAGTTGATATTATTTTCTAAAAATTTCATTATTTATCTAATCCTTCTTCCCTGGTGATACACAGTAATATAGTTTTGTTTTTTGCTTTCATTTTAAAATAGACTCTACATTTCTGTTCTAATACATATCTATGCAAAAAAAAAAAGATAGAATTAGTGGTTTAAATGAAAAGCTCTGTAAATTGTTAGTTCTACAAAAATCGTCTGTGATTTTTCTGTAGCTAAAGACAGTTTAGTATAAGAAAAGACCACCAGCCTCCAAGTGAGATCCAGGGCCTTAAATTCCATCTCTGCTGCTTATCAGTGTTACAACCTTTGGGATCCACTTACTCTTAACCTCTGTGGATCTCAGTTTTCTGGATTTTACAATGGAACAGTAATATCTTCCTCAAAGGCCTGGTAGGATTAAATGAAATAACATCTGGAAACCAGTGGCATGAAGAGCATACAATATATTTAGAAACTTTAGTTTGGCTAATGTCATAAGTAGCAAAAGAGTACAAGGTACCCTATAATACATGGTTCAACTTATTTTAGGTTCTTGAAAGATCTTCATTTCTTGTAGGTCTTATTATCAGATTTTAATTAAAGTAAGTTAACATAATTATATTTTAATAAGTAAAAATCCTTAATAAAGTGAATAAAATAATCCAATTAAATTTTCATTAAAACCAAAAGCAGAAACTCTTAAAGATTTTATAGACTGAGTCTATGTCCAAGAGGGGAGACACTCTTGCACAGCAAACACCCTAATTTTATAGATGAGTCAGAAGGGAAAGAAATTTTTAAAAGATTAAGGAAAAAATAGCTACATTCTTCTCCCTTAGCTATCCAAGAAAGCTGACTTTAGATACTCATTTTAGTGAATTAGAAGATCTAGTCTGGTTTCCACAAGACAACCAATCAGATTACAAACACTTGAAGCTCAAAAGTGGTGTTTCTCAAAGTGTTTTCCAAGAAGCATCCAAATTATAATCATTTAGGATAGATTCTTGGGTCCTACTTCAGACCAGCCAAACCAAACCCTTTGAGGGCAGACCCCAAGGAATCTAAATTTTAACCAATATCCCCCAAGTGATTCTTGTGCACAGTTTTAAAATCACTGACCTAAAAGAGTGGTTTTCAACTCTGGCTGCACATTATAATCACTCAGGGAACATAAAAAATAAAATTAAAAGAAAAATATATCTATGCCTTGTTCCAAACCAATTTCAATTGGAATCTCCAGGGGTGAGGCCCAGCATCGTACTTTTTTTTCAAAGCTCCCAGAATGATAGTGATTCTAGAGTGCAGCCTGGGTGGAAAACCATTGCATTAAAACATTCCAATATACCCTGCTTCCTCTGTCAAAGCGATGGTCAGAAATCTGTATCAAAACATAAATTTTCCTTTATATGCAAACCTCCAGTTGGGCCTCACTGCTGAGGCTAGGATGGTCCCTTACCACTCAAATTCACTCTCTTGCCTATATTTACAGAGAAGTAAATTTTTGGATTTTTTCCACTGGACTCCACCCTCAACCTGGTTAATTAAATTAACCAGTTCAATTCCCAGAATAAAATTGATCCTCAAAAGAGGTTTTTTACTTCATTATTACTTTTCATTCCCTTGCAACATTTGTCACACGGTAGTCATTCAACACATATTTGTTGATTGGATGTGGATCTCTGTTTTAGTCTATTTGGGCTGTTGTAACAAAAATACCATAAACCGAATGGCTCATGCAATTCTCACAGTTCTGGGGGCTGAGGAGTCCAAGATCGAGGTGCTGGTAGATTCTGTGTCTAGTAAGGACCTGTTTTCTGTTTCATAGACAGTGCCTTCTCTCTGGCCTTCCCCTGGTGGAATAGGGTGAGGGAGTTTCTCAGGCCTCTTTTATAAGTGAACTAATCGCATTCATGAGGGCTCTCCCCTTATGACCTAATTATGTCCCAAAGGTCCCACCTTGGGGATTAGGATTTCAACGTATGAGTCTGGGGTTGGGGGGACACAAACATTCAATCTATAACAGTCTCTATGTCTTTAAAAGAGTAAAGGAAGAAAGCTCTATATTCCAAGGTAAAGCCACAGTGGCAGCTGAAGCACCATACAACCTAAGGTGAACTTACAAACTTGCTGAGAGTTTTATTTTTCTAAATCTACATAAGTAAAATAATCTGTTTGTTTACCACATCATGCAAAAATAGACTAATTTTCACCAAATTTGGAGGGCATACTTAAGATGTATACACACTATGTGGTATACCTGCACTTCACATGCTGGGGAGCGTGATGAGGAGCTAAGCAGTCATCCTTCGGCATAGCTAAGATGCAATGCAAAGCCCTTGTGATTGCTACCCAGGAAGAGTAGGATATATATAGGATATCTGTATTAGGACCCTGTAGTCAACAAAAACAGAGTGGTTCAAATGTGAGGTCAAAATCAGAAGTCAAAAGGGCAGAAGCTTTCAATGGCAGGGCTCAATTTGCAAGGAAATTGCTTCCTCACATGTACGAAACATGGCTTCAGGGTGAGCAATAATGGGCATTTATTCATTTTAACAATGGCTAATGTTTCTCCTCAGCACAGGTGTAAAAGTCACTAGAAATTTGCTGCATGACAAGGGTTTTTAAAAAGAAAGCTCTCTTATCAAGGAAGAGAAAGCTGATTGCAGAGCGCTGATGCTTAGTTAGGAGTTGTCAATGCAGTCTTCATCCAATACAGAGCTGAGGACAGCCTCAGCCTGGTTTGGAATGGCCAGTTAACACAAGAAATAAAAAAATCAAGTCTTTAAACTGCTATCTGAAGCTTTGCCTCTATATTAATTTCTTTATCCCATATCAGCTTTGACTTCTTCTAATCTCAGGGAACTAAAGAGAAAAGTAAAAATAAAGGGTTTCATTAGTAAAAACAATCCTGCTTCATTAAATATGAACTTAACATTTGTATAACTATTGATTTTTTAAAAACCTTTCTGCTATACCTCACTTAACTTCTTCCAATAATTCCCTGGGCTCTGTAGAACATATTCATATAAGGGAAAAATTAGTAAAGTTTCTGAACATGGGTTTTGGTTCAAGGACTGTTACTTTACCATTTAATATTGAGAGAACTTGACAAGTTATGTTGTTTTTGTAGGTCCTGGTTTTCTCATTTATTAAATGGATATATGATCCCTGAAGGATACATAAGATATTGCACTTTAAATAGATTACTAAACTGTAAGAGCTACAGAAGTGTCAGATATTATAACTATTCCAATTTTAAAGATGACCAAATTGAGGCACACGAGGTTAAGGTGGTCACCTAAGATAGGAAGTAAGTAAGAAATATTACCATGGTTTAAATATAGATTCTCTCATTCTTAGCCTATGAATTTTTTCCATATTACCACAAATAGTCTCAGAATATGGCCAAATGGACTTTTTGACATCAGATCCAGTAAAATAAATATAGATAGATCTATATCTATATATTTATATCTATCTATCTAAATCGATATATAGATATAAAGGAAGAGAGAGAGAATCAGAAACTTTGAAAAAAATCCAGTAAAATATCATAGCTTTCAGAATGCCCAATCCAAAATCTGTTTTGGAATCCAAAAGACTCTTAGGTGTAATGAATGGAGAAGTAAGGAAATTGGGATAAGTAACCAGGGAGAATGTAAAGTGCATGTCCTTCCAAGGATACATCAACAGACTTACACAAGTTAGTCTTCACCTCTACATTTTGTTTTGACCTGGAGTTTAGCAGAGGGAGTTCTTTAACACTTGCTTCCCTGTAAGACACTGATATTACACAAGTTGACAACAAGAGTGAAGGTCAAATCTCCAGACTTTTAATGCACAAAAGTTATCTTGTATGGCAAATCAATTCAGTAGCTGGTTACTCAAGTTTGTCTATGTAGATCACAAGCTCATAAGGTGGAAAGTCTCAAAGAATCACTCATTCCCCCCCCATCTTAAGGCCTGTGTTGTCCCAGACAGAGCAGCAGTCATGCCACTTGTAAAAAATTAACACGCTGTTCTCACACTACAAGTGGTTGTCAGAAAAGGCAACTTTAACCTAAAATCAATGATGAGTCTGACTTTCCATCAAAAGCAATATTGCCTCAGAATATCTAACATTGTATGGCATGTTCAAAAGCACCAAGTTGATCAACTCTCTAAACAAGTATAATTTTAAATATCTATATGATATATGGTTTAAAACTTTAAGAGAACCAATCACATGTATTTTATCCATTTTTATTTAAATAATCATTGGAAGAGGGCCTTTGGTTAGAGGCCAGGGGCCAGAGAGACTTCTTCAGGGGGCTGAGGATTGGTGAGGGGGTAGGTATTCATCACAGAGGCCCATAACAATACACACAGACTGCCTATTAGTTGGTGCCCTGCTTCCCACATGGACCATATGTCGTAGTATGGGTGTAAGTGCCAGAAATCTCTGGGTAGGAAAAGCTGCACACTTGGAACTATCAATAATTCCTTTACAAAGCAGCCATTTCCCTGGTTACCCTTATTGTCAGAAGAGTCTTCACTCAATCTAAAGAACTTCACCTTCCATGTCTCTTTTCAGTGGAGACCAAGGGATCACAAAAGCTGGTCACAACCCTCTGCATACCTTAAGGTTAGGCAGCTGCCACTTTAACAATGGCTTTCCAACCATGCTGTGCGTGTGAATCACCTGGAGTGAATCCTTACACCCCACCCCCGTACCTGGTAACTATGGTTCAGTATCTAAAGTGGGGCTCAGAAATCTGCAACTTGAACATGTACCCCAACGGATTCTCATGCAGGTAATCCATGATCCTCACTTTTCCCTATGGTCTGATCTAAGTCACCCCTAAAAATTTTCATGGTCCCATGGCATCTCCTTCAGGTTGCCTGCAATCCTTCAGATCATAATCACGTCTCCTGGAATTCCTATTTATGTTAGAGATTGGGGTAATCATTTAAAGTGTAAATATACATAAGTGATATGTCACATATGTATTATACTGTAATGTTATATAGTTTGTGCATTTATGTTATATTTGTATGTTATAAATCATTAAGTACTGTTAGTCCATTTGTACTCATTAGGGGAGAATAGCTACTCTCCCCTAATGAGGTATCCAAACAGAAGGACTTCTATAAGCCTAATAGTCCTAATACTTTCCTCTCTTTTACTTCCTTCTCTCCAGAAAAGGAATGACCTATCTGGTTGGTGAGGTCAGAAGAAGTGTAGCCATTTCCTCTCCCCTTTAGAAACTGTCCTTCCTGCAGAGATGATGCATTTAGGCTTATTTACCACAGAAGGAGTTTATCAGGGCAGGCTCTTCCCTCATAGGTGAGAGCTGTGGTTACCCAGCCAGATCAGTGCCTGGATGGTAAATCTTTCTGTTTCAGGGCTAAAGTACTAGAAAGCCCACTTGATAAAGCTCTAAAGCTATATCCTCCAATCAGCTTTATCGGTAATAACAGTGATATTTTAATCTCTCAATTGGTTGCAAATATGAGATAGACATAGGGGTTTTATACCTTAGACTCCTCAAACCTCTACAACACCCCAAAAGATAGATGTCATGGTCAACAGAAGAGTGGGTATTTCTAAGCTCCAAAAAGCTACATGGAGAATAAAGCTTGGGGAGGGGGGGTAGAGGCAAAACCTGAAGTTCTAGAAGGTGGGAGGGAGGTATGAATCCATCAACGGGAAAATTTACATTACAATTGTCTTCACAATCTGGCTCTGCTGCAGATTTTTATAGCATTAGCTTCTCTTCAACAGATTTTTAAAAATCTAACCTCTTTAACCTTTTCTTAGAGATATTATTTATGTTAGGGGAATGTAAATGCATGTAATGATAACTATATTCAATCCTCTTGCAAATAGGAGGAGCTCCAATATTGATTCACTCACTTGCCAAACATTATTTGAACATTACAGTATAAAATGCTGCTGTAGATGCTATGATTATACTATTCACAATCTTTGACCTCAAGTAGTTTACAATTTTGTGAGAAAAATGGACTAAATATAAGTATAATAAAAGGTACAAGTAATAAGCTCAAGGAGTTACTTCTTTAAGTTACCAAAGCTTTGATGCAAAAGCAGCTCATGCCCAGATGACACAGATGCCATCCAGGGTGCAGGTAAGGGTCACTTCCACTGCCTGGCCCAGATCCTGGAGAAAGAACTTCACTGAGCTGTATTTTGACTGGGTACTTTCTCTAATTCATGAGTTGCTCTTTTTAAATGACAGTTCTCTCTTTCTGCATTTCTTTAAATTAATAACCTTGTGGAATATTTTTCATTAAAAATGAATTTTACCTTTACTATGAAATGTCAAACATGAATAAAATGAGCAACTTTTTCTTGCAGGGAATATTATAAAAAAGAAAGATATTAGTTCACCTTTTCTTTGACAAATATGACTAATGGAATGAGCTTATTGAAGTAATATATCTCTTCCCATACCAGTTGCCTCTTTATTATGTTTTCTCACAAGCAGATGAATGGATACAAATAATTTTTTTTTAATTAAATCCTTCAAAGATGCCAGAATGTTAAGGGCAGGTGAAGTTAAAATTTTTATGAAAGCAAAATGTAGTTGCCATTTACTTCTAAAAGTGCAATTCAAATTTAGCTCGAGGTTCTAAATAAGAGGAAACCTGCTGTATAAAAAATAAATAAAATAAAATACAAAAATTCAAAAAAAAAAAAAAGAGCAAACTTAACTCTTGGCTTACAAAACTACCAGGTTAATACTAAGCACAGATTGGAAAAGCTCTTTTCCATGTTCCCCAATGCTTCCCCTGAGTGTCTCCCGCTAAGATAAACCCATTTATGTAATAACTGTTTCTATATCCACGGGGGCATAGTTAATAGGACAGTATTTCAATAGAAAGAAGAGTGCTCAGACAGTCAAACTTGATAGATAAAATTCAGGATGAGTTTAGAACATTTAGTTAAAGTACACATTTTAGGTCAAGTTAAATTTGCTAATGCTCTGGGACCTAATGAAACTTAAAAGCTTTTGCAAAGCAAAGGAAACTACAAACAAGAAGAAAAGACAACCCTCACAATAGTAGAAAATATTTGCAAATGAATCAATGGACAAAGGATTAATCTCCAAAATATATAAACAGCTCATGCCACTCAATATTAAAAAAACAAACAACCCAATCAAAAAATGGGCAGAAGACCTAAACAGACATTTCTCCAAAGAAGACATACAGATGGCCAAGAAGCACATGAAAAGCTGCTCAATGTCACTAATTATTAGAGAAATGCAAATCAAAACTACAATGAGGTATCACCTCACACCAGTTAGAATGGGCATCATCAAAAAATCTACAAACAACAAATGCTGGAGAGGGTGTGGAGAAAAGGGAACCCTCTTGCACTGTTGGTGGGAATGTAAATTGATACAGCCACTATGGAGAACAATATGGAGGTTCCTTAAAAAACTAAAAATAGAATTACCATATGACCCAGCAATCCCACTACTGGGCATATACCCAGAGAAAACCATAATTCAAAAAGACACATGCACCCCAATGTTCACTGCAGCACTATTTACAATAGCCAGGTCATGGAAGCAACCTAAATGCCCAACAACAGACGAATGGATAAAGAAGAGGTGGTACATATATACAATGGAATATTACTCAGCCATAAAAAGGAACGAAATTGGGTCATTTGTAGAGACGTGGATGGATCTAGAGATTGTCATACAGAGTGAAGTAGTCAGAAAGTGAAAAAGAAATATTATATATTAACACATATATGTGGAACCTAGAAAAATGGTACAGATGAACCGGTTTGCAGGGCAGAAATAAGAGACAGATGTAGAGAACAAATGTATGGACACCAAGGGGGGAAAGTGGCAGGGGTGGGGTGGCGGGGGTGGGGTTGGGGTGGTGGGATGAATTGGGAGGTATTGATTGACATATATACACTAATATGTATAAAATAGATAACTAATAAGAACCTGCTATATAAAAAAATAAATAAAATAAAATTCAAAAAAAAATTTGCTAATGCTCATCTTCACACACACAGCAAAACAGCATGGAAGTGTGTTCATTAACTTAGATTAGAGAAATGCAATCCATGGGTTAAAAGGGCCAAGAACTGGACTTGACATCACAACCCCTGCCTGTTCTCTTAATATGTATCATTAGCCAAATCATTTCATCAAATGTTAGGGACCACAACTGAGATTTTACCCCTAATAGAAGTTATATATGTTGAATCTGTGAAGTTTAGAAAAAGGCAGAGGTAAATATTGTTTAGTGTTAACAGAAGAAAGTAGGCATTTCTTTTGGGAAAAGTCAACATTATTCTGGGCAAGCATAAAAGCATTTATTTCCACAATTCTCAGCATATCCCATTGCTGCTTATGGAATTCCTCACCAGTACATATTATATTTGGCTTTTAAGAGGGAGCTTCTACTTTCTAAAGAGATCAGACCTGGGTACCTTGCTAACATTGCTCTTAATTTCATATCACCAGTGACTGACAGACTCCAGTAATACTGAGACTAAAGGTTGACCTTCTCTTCCCATTAGAATTTTGAGAGGGTCTTGGGCACCAGTCTGGCACTGCCACTTATGAAATGCATCCTGTCAACATCTTCATCACCACCAATTTCCCCATCAGCACCACTAATCTTCACTAAGGCCTCACGTGGGATGGTCTCTATGCGTTTAACACTCACAACAACTCTATGAGGAGGGTACTAGACCCTAAGCCCCATGAGGACAGGAACCTATCTGTTTTATTCACTCCAAATAGTCTGGATTTAGAAAAGTACCTGGCACTTAAGAGGTACTCCATGCATATTTACTGACTATTATACCATTTTACAGATGTATAAACTGAGACATAGGAAGTAAACTCATGTGCCCAAGATCATACTCTTGAACCAGAAGCTGGCTCTCTAGTTCTTACAAAGACAGATCTTGGAACATTCCTTATGAAAGAGTATAGATTCTCTTTGACTATGGGTGTAAACAAAATTGCTTTTATTTCTGAATTGGGTGGAAGCTGTGGTCCACTTTTCCTGCCTGTAGTTGTTTGAGAGAGAAGGAGCCATGTGTTTGGGACATGTTTTCCCCTTTTCTCCTTTCACCAAAACAACAACCAAAGATTCATTCTAAATTCAATACCTACTGCTGGCAAAGAGAGAATTCAGGTACCCCTTGGAGAGTCCCAAATATTACCGTTTCCCCTTACTATTTTTGGACAGGTTTTAACTGGTTAAAATGTATCTGCTTATAGTAATCCAATGGCAAGTCCACATTTTTTATCTTTAATTTCCCAAGGAATGTTTTTAATTCCTCAAAAATGTAATCTTTGCAAATTCTTCTTAAAGATACATTCAAAATGATCCCAGTAGTTATCAGAATTGTAAAAAATAAGAAATTGGATACCTCTTTTCCTGCTACTTTACTCTCAGTACTTATTCCCCCATGGGTATCGGGTTCTGCTGCCAGAAAGGGAAGCAGCACACATTGCTTTAAAGTAATGAACTCTGCAGTATCAGTACTCAGTCATTCAATCAACAAATGTCTCTGGAGTGCAGGAGCACAAAGAATAGTCGGATGTATGGGATAATAAACATTTCTCTGTCTTTAAGAGCTTAACAGTCAATGTATGGGGACACGGCATCTGTTCAATACGTATAACCCTACAAAGCAACATGCAGTAAATACTGAATAAATGACATAGTGGTGGTTGGTACATGAGTACAGAGAAAGGAGAGATCACGTGGAGCTGGAGAAAGTGGGGAGGCGAATGGGGGTGTGGGCAAAGCTGATCCTTGAGGAGGGAGCTGAAGTCATAGGATAGGTGACTAGGTGCTTTTATAAAATAGCAATTCAAGTGGCACATATCTTTTTCCTCATAATATATTCTTTTCCCAAGCTCTCCTCCATTTGTCTAAATCTCGATGATTTCACTGTTCCATATTTTAAAAATGTGATCTCAAATTTTAAGTTTTGAGAACAAAAGGCTTTTTATAATTCAATAAAGGAATACCTTTGCCCTTGTCTTGAATTTAGAATAACCACTTTTTTGCTGTATGAATTGCTATACTTTGCCTTTATTATAAGGCTGGTCATTCCTTTTCTCTTTTTGGCCGCACTACATGCGGAACTTCCCCGACCAGGGATCGAACCCGTGCCCGCTTCAGTGGAAGCACGGAGTCTTAACCACTGGACCACCAGGGAAGTCCACCCTGGTCATTTATTTTAGCTTGACTTTATTGTGGTGAGGTATTAACTGCATTTCTGATATTCTTTAATCAAAATTAATCAACTGCATCTTTGACAAACTAGAACACATCTGATGTTGAACACTGTCTGAAATCTAGACTAGAATAGCATATTTAAAATGGGCATATTTTTTCAAAGAGGATTTGGACAAAATGAGAAAATGCCTGAATAATTTAAAGTTCTATGGCATCAATTATGAATTTATTTCTGAGATATGGATATTTGACCCTGGAATATACAGCGGTGCCTGTGCTTCCAGAAAGAGATTGATGTGTTTGTTTTATAAAGTTTGTTCAAAAGCTGGAAATCCAAATCTCTTGTATCCTGTTTGGTATAGTAAAGCCAGCTTACCCTCCAAGCATCAGATACACTTTCATATAATTGCATTTGTTGCAAGTCTTTTCTGCTGACAGACTTGCCCTGATTGATTTTTTGAATTTTTAAAGTCATCTCTCTCCCTCTCTCTCTCTCTTTCTGCATTGTTTGAGCTTCATTACTGTTGTCAACCTCCACAGAATTTCTGGTTCATAATTAAAATACCCCTCTAAAAGGAGTGTGCCAAGTAGAATGACCTAGGAATGCAACAACAGAGATTTTTCAGCTTGGCAAAACTACCAAATCCAAAGACGCAGACCTACTAGAGAATGGACTTGAGGACACGGGGAGGGGGAAGGGTAAGCTGGGACAAAGTGAGAGAGTGGCATGGACACAGAGACACTACCAAATGTGAAATAGCTAGCTAGTGGGAAGCAGCCGCATAACACAGGGAGATCAGCTCGGTGCTTTGTGACCACCTAGAGGGGTGGGATAGGGAGGGTGGGAGGGAGACACAAGAGGGAGGAGATATGGGGCTATATGTATATGTATAGCTGATTCACTTTGTTATACAGCAGAAACTAACACACCATTGTAAAGCAATTATACTCTAATAAAGATGTTAAAGAAAAGAACAAAACAAATCTACTTTCATTGTTTTCTCACCAGAGCAAAGGTCCACATTAAGCCCTTTTTTGCAAACACGTTGGAGAAGTCAGCTGCATTAGAATGTAGGGGATGAGGTCCTGTCAGGCAGTTTTCTTTGCTCCCCACCCCATACCCACTCCCAACAGCCTTCAGAAAAAGTCCTCCTAGTGTGTGATTTCAGTAACAAGCCACTCTGTGACTGCCAGGTGTGGAACGTTGCTATTAACAAGCCAGCAGTCAGCCTCCTTTTATGGAGTCGTAAATCCAGCAGGCTGGATCTGATCTTCCATGCTTGGTTTTGGCTGGCATAATAGACCCTTCCCCATGTGACAGCACACTCTACAGTGGCTAAGTAGGTCATCCTACATTCTGGTTTCTGAATTTCCAAGCATTAGGAAACACTATTTTCTCACTCAGGAGGGGGCACGCATCTTCTTGTCACGCTAAACTCACTTTCAAAGGACCTGTGTTACATGTCACCCATTTAACATGCTAGAATTATGATGCCATCCACAACCATATCTCAACTAGTTGCTAAGGCAGCTGTTAAAAGAGGGAAGCAAATTCCTGGACAGGGTTCAATGCCCCACATTACCTCTCTGTGTTGCCTTCAGGGAAAACTGGTTACTTTTTACATTCAGAATTAGCAGTTACAGTTTTTACTCTGCAGTTTCCATTCCAGAGTGTGAGCTTCCTAAGGGAAAGTGCCTCTGCTGAACTTCTACTGATGACATCACTCTCTAGAGGATAAAACTGCGGACATAGAACAAACCCCAGTAAAATCAATGCCAACTCCTAAAAGTGTTGGATGAATCAAGTATAACCTGATTCAGAAAGAAGAGGCAGAAAATGAAGGCCTTTCTCTGGGAGAAAATACTGAAGCTTCTCTGGGTCAACTGAGTGTCTCTGCCTATTTAGTAGAACAACTTGATTTGATTCCTTTGGGAAAAGATTAGTTGGTTGGAATGTCAAAATCTGTGAAATGCACCTCCCAGCTGGGAAAAAAAAATGGACATTCCAGGAAGGCAGATTCTATTTGGGTCATAACAGTCAACTATTACAAATTAAGTCTAACCACAGAGCAGTTCTCCATTTTTGCATTTGTAAAATGCATATAATGCTTTAAAAGGCTTTTTATTTTATATAAACTGATATGTTTTATTACAATATTTATTTTAGGTTATTGGCAATAATCTGAATTCTCTGAATTCACAATAAGCATCTTGAAACCCCTCTTCTGACTAACCAAATTCTTCTCAAAATATGTCCTGTTATAAAGTGTTACAAAGCTACTTCTCAAAATCAGCGTGGAAGGCTTTTGAACACATGTCTTTTGAGCTCTATATTTTCTCAGGTACCTCAGAGGACAGAAAAGGCTGAGTCAGTGGATCCCACTTAAAAAGTGAAGGGAAGAAATCCCTATAATAACAAACTATATGATCAAATTTAGGTGTTGTCTTGGGGACTGGGGAGGAAGGAACTCCCCCAAAAGAACTCTGCCTAAAAATTCATTAAAATACAGATCCATAAACAGATCCAAATTTGATATTTTACATACTACCACATCCATTAACCTCTTTTTCCAGAAGAGGGAAGGAAAAAGAGACAAAAGAAAATAACAAGTTAGGATAGGAAAAATTGCATGCATTCCAAATTTAAATCAATACCAAAGGCATTAGGAAGAAAATATGTACATTTCAGCCTTAATATTAATAGAAATCCTTGCTTTTTAATTCAAAAGGAATATTTTCCTTTAAATGAAGATGGCGTGATATAGCACCGGGCTTTCAGTGGTCCCTCATCAAATATTAATTGTTGAGAATTCAGAAGTGGTAGACATATTGGAAATAAACAGTCTGGCATCCAGTTATGATACTCCTAGAAAGGCACTACTGTAAGGCAGAATTCAGCTCTAAAATTAAACAAAGGATTGTTTCAAGTGATTGTTGGCTACTTTGAGAATTCCCAAGAAAAATAATTTATAAAATGTCAACCTTCTTATGTTAGTTGAATATTCTTCGGTCTACTTCAGGCTTATTCATTTCCTTCTTGTTTACTACTACTATACATACTTTCTTGCAATCAGAATAAACTCTAGTGTTGGAAAGAGTTGTCAAACAGACAGTATAATCTACTGTCAAGTTATGTTGGTAAAGTATTGAATCCAGCCCCCACTCTAAAACTTAGGAAACTCCGTCCTTAACTAACTGCTTTGGAGGCATTATTGAAGACTGAGAGATCTGTGAACCTATGTCCTGGTAACTAAATGTGGAAAAGTTTCTTTTCGATCTGGAAGCAGACCAACAGAGAGCTCTAAATAGAAGCAGCTTAAGGGCTCAAAAGACTGCATAATTAGGTCTCTGCTTTACCTAAATGCACATGACAAACTTCTGGAATTGCTGAAAGTCTGCTCCTTTTTACCACCATCAGTGAAGTGAGAGCCGCTTGGAGTTGGGAAACTGAGCCTGGAGCCTCAGAGCAGCTATCAGCTCTGTGGCCATGAGCAAGTCACCTTATCTCTCTTTGTTCACTTCCCTACAGTGTTGATTTGAAGCTCAAATGAGATAATGCCTGTGGTGTGCAAACTACATCAGTTTAGAGGTGAAAGTTCTACAAACCATAATGTATAAGCAGAGCTATTGCCAGCAGGGCCAGTAGTTCACAGTGAATCTGCAATCCTGATGCTCAATTGAGGTCATGAGAGTTATAACAACACCCTGCTCAGATTCAAGTGTGGTATACAGATTCTTCAAAGGAAACTGCGAGAAAAAAGTTTGCTCTTCAAAGTTATTTAGAATGAGATTAAGGCAGTATCCTGGTAAATCTAGACCCTGGCATCAGGCGATCTTAATTCACGCAACAGTGATAAAATTGTTGTACTATTCTGGAAGCACTAGCATTGTGCAGAATCTGCAGGCATAAATGGTTAGAAACTGCAGCTGGAAGTTAACTCTAATTGCGAGTTAACACTAATTAGTAACGGTCATTTTCATAATCCTATTTTCATAAGGCTCTTTGCCAAAGTTGTCAAGGGTACCATTTGCTTCTCTGAATGACCGCGATTATTCTGTACTGGGCAACGTGTCTGATTCACGTTTCATTCCTTCAATTAGCAGGCACTACAGGCACTCTCTGGTCATCGGCAATAAAGAGATTACAGAAAATACCTACTTTATGAAGCTTATTGTTCTGTTGAAAAAACAAAAATGTAAATAGGAAACCAAAGTACCGCAATCAATGCTGTGAGAAAAGTAAGTGTAGATACTATAGAATACTTGAGTTTTAGGGAGACCATATATCTTTTGTTCCAACTGTGGACAATGTTTTTACTAGCGTCTTTTTCATGGGATAAAAAACATGGATTTGTGGAATGAATGTGCTCCCATATTTTGTTTAGCTGATATGGGGGGGGGTGCGGGAGAAGAAGGTACTGAAGTTGGAACTCCCATTATCACATTCCTAGACTATTTCTTCAAAGATGCCAGTAATGACCATTGAAATACATGTAGTTTGCACCACATATACACCAAGCAAATACTTTAGGCCTATTTGATATCCAATTTCAGTATGTTTTCCATCCACAGAAGGTAATTGTTGTAGAGATGCTTCATTGCTCACAGAAAAAAAGACATTCTGTACCACTGGATTTCCCATGATAAGAATGCTTTCGGGAAAGAAAAACCATTGCTTAGTTCTGAGCCTGTGCTAATTCAAGAGTGAGTCTAAACCGCTATTTCTTACCACTGGAACATTAAAATATAGGACTGGTACTATACTCATCCATAAAGTTGCCAGCTGGCTTCAGCTGCACTCTACTTGAAAACAGTGCCACCTGTGGAAAAGGACTCTGGATCTACGGGGTGAAAAGAATGCTACAGGTACCTCTATTTCTGATTTTCCAATTTAGAATTGGTATTGGTCATTCTTGGAAATTTTTCTAAGTTTAAACGGGAATCTTAAATCACTGTAGGAGTGCAAGAATATTTTGCAAGTATTGATAATTATGCATTGCCTAGAAGTTACAAAAATCAATGCTGAATACTGATACTGCAGCACTTCCCCAGTAATACAGACCTATATCGGCCGTAACTGTTGATTTTAGAATATTTCTAAAAATGACTCCTTCACGTTTAATTTTTAAAAAACAGGGTTGTTATGGACTGAATTTTTGTTTCCTACCTGCCCTCCCAATTCATATATTGAAACCCTAACCCCTAGTGTGGCTGTACTTAAAGGTGGGGCCCCTAAGGAAGCAATCAAGGTTAAATGAAGTCATAAGAGTGGGTCCCTGATCCAGTGGAATCCTTATACAGTAAAAAGAGACACCAGAGAGTTCATGCTCTCTTCCCCACACACACGCCTGGAGAAAAGGCCATGTGAGAACACAAGAAGACAGCCGTCTGCAACCCAAGGAGAGAGTTCTCACCAGACACCAACGCTGCCAGCACCTTGATCTTGGACGTACAGCCTCCAGACTGTGAGAAAATAAATTTCTGTTTAACCACCCAGACTGTGTTAGTTTGTTATGGCTGTCTGAGCAGACTAATACAAGGGTTAAATGAATACTGTTGAGGTGCTCCAGATTATCCTGTGTCTTGACCTAAGGGATTCAGAAATGTATGGTAAAAAGGAGTATCAACCAGGAGCAAGATGAGTCTCTGAGGCAACAGTGGAGGCATTTCTTTGAGACTACAACTAAAGGGTAAGCATCAGTTTGGCATCATTTTGGATCAATGTCCAATGGGCTCCACTCCATAAACACACCTCCAAGTGTCCTCTCTCTAATTCCTTCAGTAATGAGTTGTGACAACACTCATGAGATGTTGCCACGAAGGATGCTCATTATGGGCTCAGTGTCCAGTGGTTTTATTGGAGTTTAGTCACACAGGTATCCTGTCTGGCACATACTAAAATGCCACACTCCTTGAAGGAAAGTAAATGTTTAGCATAAGCCACACTGTTTGGATAAGTCGCAGGTACCGTGAGCCACTCTTATTAGAGTGGTGGGAACTCTCTTGAAGTTCAAGTTCTCAGATGCCAGCCAAGGGCCCACTTGGTAAGCAGTTCTTTCAAAGTCCAGCAGTCAGGCTTGCTACATTTACTCTTTTTACACAATGGTAAAGATCATTGTGTAACAGGAGGCAGAATGAGCAGAAGTGCAGAGATTACGTTTAACGTCTGATTAGAATTCTTTAAGATTTACATATCACCTGTGCTGGTTGTGCTGTGTGCCTTCTCAAGACCTGTCCCTGAGAGCTGGTCCTCAAGTTAATAAATACCATTTAGTCATTCCAGGAAATGGTATCCTGAATAGGTAAAATAAATAAATCATAAATAAAATCAGCAAGTGAGTCAACCTTCCTCTGTTGCTCTCCTATGCCTTTTCTGAATATGTTTAAACGTATTGGAAACTATAGAACTGTCTTCTTATTATTGAAAAACATATACCAACCAGTCCTTTTACTCAACTTAGTCTAGTTTCTGACTCTCATATGGGGGATCTTAATCTCCAGCAGTCTGGTAAAGCCTGTGGAATAGGCCTCATTCCAGAAGAGCTGCTTTAAATGCACAAAATAAAATACATAGTGTTGCAAAGGAAACATACTGTATTGAAATTCGGTTATCAAATTTTAAAACTAATTCGCAAGATAGTAATCTATGTGCTTTTTTATTAACACAGTAACATTATTATCACAGCAGGTCTAATAACTATCATAATTATTAAGTACTGATGAGTGCAAACAACATTTTAGGATGTCTTCAACAAAAACAATATGCTATGAAAATATCTGTAATGTCTTTTGGTACTTCTAATAACACTGTAGTTTGTTATCAACTTTCATAATTGAAAAAAGGGCTAAATTTCACTTAGAAATTAAAGAAAATAATGATATAATAATTTTTCTCATCCAAATTTACAGGATGCAGGTAAAAATTTCAGGCTTCTAGTATCATGAGATCAGGGGTTCTTTAAATCATTCCATTCAGTTCACAAACAGTTGACCAAGGGCAAGCAGATCTGTTTTGTTTGACTATAGTGTTTTCAAAGACAAAGTAAATTAGTTACCAAACTAATGAGATTTCACATAAAAATTCATACTTCTGGCTTCTCTGAAAAAAAATATGCAGACCAAGCAACAGTGGGCTGGTATTCCAAGGCAATGTACAAGCAGACTGAGTAGCAGCTGCCCTTCTACATATGGTGTGAACTTTCCAGTCTTCATAGCCACATAGCCTTGCCTTACTCACGTGTGTTATCTACCTGGCTCCTGTAGCCACCTCTTTTTTTGTTTGGTTTGTTTGGATTTTGTTTTTGTGTGCAACCACCTCTTAGATATGGCATTTTCCATTTCATCATGACCCTCTTGCTGGGTGGCAATAAGTAGAGATTTGCTTTCTAACAAAGGGGAAGAATTCTATTTGCATACCTACTGTCATCCGCATCTAACTTCCAATCCTCTACTCTCAGCTACTGACACACTAAGGCCCATAAGAAGCCACCTGTGTTAGTAAAGTTTCACTGAAGCACAACTATCCCCTTTTATTTATATATTATCTTTGGCTGCTGCTATGGACTGAATTGTGTTCCCCTAAAATCAATATGTTGAAGCCCTAATCCCCCAGTAGGATGATATTTGAAGAAAGAGTCCTGGGGAGATAATTAGGTTTAGATGAGGCCATGAGGGTCCTCACGATAAAATTAGTGCCTTTGTAAGAAGAGACCCTGGAGAAATTGTTTCCTCTCTCTGTCTCTCTCCACCATACGAGGGCACAGCAAGAAGGCAGACATTGCCAAACCAGAAATAAAAGAGCCCTTATTGGGGAACCGAACTGACCAGCGCCTTGATCCTGGACTTCGCAACCTCCAGAACTGTGAGAAATAAATTCTTGTTGGTGAAGCCACCCAATCCATGGTGTTTTGTAATGGCAGCCCAAGTTAAGACAGCTAATATCACGCTACAATAGTGGGGTTGAGTAGTTGAGACAGAAACTATATGGCCCTCAAATTCTAAAATATCTACTATCTGGTCCTTGCCAGAAAAATTTTGCCAACCCCTGCTCTAGGTTTTGGATGAAATTACCAGTTATAGGTCTAGAAATTTTATATAGAGGGACCGAAGGATGGTTAGTGGGAGCTATAGTTGCATAACAAACGTCTTATTTCTCCTTAATGGAGATGGAGGCAAGCAGTTAAAGCACTACCAAATTCCTCCCTGCTACAGCCACCGAGAACTACACACTATAGAGCCACTGTATGTGCTTATGTGGCTAGAGCTGTAGTCTATGAAGCCCGAAAACCTGAATCCCAGGTCTGCTCCCTCAACTTGGAGCTAGCCCTTAATTAATGGTTGTGATAGCTAGGAGATATCGATAGCATGCTAAGGACATGGTCTTGATTCTATGATTCACAACCAATGTTCACTGAAAGAATGCTGAAAATAGTAGCAATAAGAACAAAATATTTTTTGTTAATAGCTCAATGGGGAAATGAAGTTAAAGTAACTGAGTGAATGAGAAACTCCATACACTGTTGAGAGTGTGTCTGTAGGGTATTGTTGTAGGGGGAAAAGGTCAGCTATTTTGACAAACAAAAGCAACATGGTATAATCAAAAGAATATGGGTTTTAGAATCAGACAGAGATGGACGCTGACCGGTAATTTATTTGGCAACTTGCTGTCTCACTCTCAGCACCTCAACCTCCTCATCCATGAAATGGAGATTATACTGCCTCATCTGTGGGTTGTTGATATTTAATAAGATTAATTATTGTATGCAAAATATGTTGAAGTGCATGGCTATAAAACAGGCTCTCAAAATGGTAGCTATTCTCATGAATCATTTTTTTACAGTTTCTCTTCTTTATGAAAATACATTTTTTCTGAGACTAAAGTGACACTGATTAGCAATACACCCACATTCAGGTTATTGAGACCATCTATCAATTGCAAAAGGGCAGGAAATATTTTTTAAAAATAAACAAACAAAAAACCTGACACATGTTATAACAAGGAACAAGGGAAGAAGCCATGTGATATAACTAGCACACCAGCACCTACAGAGGCAGGCGCTCCATTCCTGGGCCCCATTAAAAAAACAGCACGAATTTTCTGTCTCTAACACCATCAGAGATAGACACGCTGCTATGTGTGCTCAGCTCTTATAACCAACGTGTGTGTGTGTGTGCGCATGTGTAATGTGCACATGCTCAGATGTGTGAAAGAGAAAAAGAGATGATAGAGCTTTGTGATTAACTCATCTTGAAGAACCAAAATTTATTTGCCACTGGTGAGTTGTCTTAATTATCCCTCTTTGACACCTTGCATTGCAAATATATCAGTCGGTTATTTAATATTAATTTCTTTAGGTCTGAGTTCCCTCATGTGTTTTGAAGGGAAAATAACTGCCCTTTTTTCCCCACAGGAATATTATAAACATCAGATGAGATGATGTGTAGACAACAGTGCTTTGAGGAGCACAGTGACAAATAATATCTCTCCTGAGGACTGTAAGGACAGATCTGAGTTTTGGTAAGCTTGTAGTACGTGGGAAGATTCTAAAACTGGCAAAATGTATATTGGGAAGATTTAATACGACATACGAGTTTCAAATACCCACCAGGTAGCCTTGTAGAAGAGAAGGTAGAACACAGACCTAAGGAGACATATTTCTGTGTAATACTAGACAGGACTCCAATTTCCCTAATGAATGAGCAGGTGCCCTGTTTGGTACCCCTCTTCCAGGTTTATCATTACCTTAACTCTCAATTACTTGTACAAATAGATGTTTCACATATTTGCATTTCACGTAATATTCGCACTTGGCTGTCATCTCCTTGAGTGTGGGGACTGTGTATTTAGCCCTCATGCTCTCTATAGCTCTTTACATTTTGTCTTGCAGGTTGTGGATGCTCAATAACTATTTGTTAACAAAATATAAACTGAAACTGCTATTCAAATATAAATCAAGTGTTGTGACACTAGTACGAATATGACTCCTGAAGTCTTATCCTCTCTTAGAACCCTGAGTAGAGAATTACATTGATTTGCTTACTTATGCACATTTCTTTGTTGCTGCAGTATAGATGTTAATTTGTCTCTTGGATTGATTTTTTTCTCCATGTTAACTAGCAGGAAGGTTCTATTTAAGAGGTTAATGGAAGGGAAGGCTTGTTATTTCAAAATACTTCATCATAGACAGGTAATCATCTTAGATGAAATTCCTTAAGTGCTGTTATCCAAACGTCTATTTCACTGTTGGCAATAAAAGAGCCCTCGCCAATGTCCAATGACCTGTAAGTCAGAGCTAGGAGATTTCTTTATGCAAATTAAATTTGTGCCACACTCATCAATAAAAAAGAAAACAGCAAGAAGATTAAAATTGCAGCAGCCATGCCAAGTAAAGGATTCCTAAATCTATTTATAGGATATGTCAGTATGGCTAATTATTTTTTGAGATAGTGTGTTTGAAAGAATTAATGGGGAATGAGCTTTATGAATTGACTATTAAATGAAAGGGAGGGTGTAAAGAGAATCAGGAATATAAAGTAGGCAACCAGTTTGATTAACCTTACTAGCTTTAAAAGATCCACTTAATAAAGTAAGAGACACTGATATTAATTTTACGGCAGTATTATAAACCCCAAGAATTAACTAATTATATTATAGTACAGTTTGTTTCTCCTCAAGTCTGTTTTTCATTTTGCACTTAAATGATAAAGATTCAAATCTTTACCCATGTACTCAGGGTTTTCATCCCCTCTTTAAAAAGTAAACAAAATATAAAGAAAGGGGAAAAACATCATGTCACTTTACATTGATGGGAATGTGCTACTACAAAATAAAATCACTTTACCATTCTTCAACTAATAGCATATAAGGTATTAACCCTCTAGATGCTAATAAGTGGAAGTGGGTCCAGACAACATACCCGTTTCCTTAGATTGCAAGTAAGAGTGAGATTCCTTGAGAATGAGTTTGCAAAAGCTGTATAAAAGTCCAGGACTTTAAGCAAGGCTTCTCGCTTGATGATGTGGAGGTCACAGTATGTCAGTGCTCGGACATTGGCACAGGCATGAGCAAGGGTGGTTTCCTTCCAGAAGATGTCTCCAAATACATCCCCTTTCCCTGGAAAACAATTAAGATATAGATATTCAAGTATCTACACTTGTTTTTATCCTAGTCACGATTTTTTATTCAGTTTCATATATGGTATTGATCGTCTAGCGTAATTTGGCGTCTAAGTATATAACACCATCTATATACACGTAACAATGTACAACATTTTCATATAATACGTAAAGTAACATCATCTTAAATTCAGTTCTTGAAGGAAATCTGGAGTGGCTTGAATAAATGAAATCCAACAGAGAAGCCAAGAACCTCATTTTAACAAATAGTTTCATTATCTTCTGCCACCTTAACTTTTCACATTCTGATTAGAAGGAGCAAAGGTGATTTCTTAGGTTCATCCCTTCTTCTGCTCCTTCTGGTAGAAATGACAGTACGAGGCAATATACAAAGATCTCCTGTTACAGCCTTTATAAATCTGGAACTGACTCGACATACGTTAAACATACATTATTCAGCAACTAAGTCTTGTGCTCCAGGCAAACAAAACCTCACCATCACTGATTCCCAAAGGATATCCTTCTCTTTTCACCGAGCCAAACTTTATGCAAGGCCTCAGGGCCAGCGAGAGAGCTCTAGTCCATAATAATAGAGCCGAAGAGGCTAAATTGGGTAAAACATGGAGGCCCAGATTTGCTATGCCATAAACCGTTCCATAAAGGGTGCTGTACTGTAGTCAAATGTGGATGTCTTTTTAAAATTCTAGAATTCTAGAACACAGGAATCAACTATTCACTTCAGAGCAACACCCACTGGTGACCTGAAATCAATAGTTCACCATCCTGAGTCAAGGGTACTTAGTTGTCCGAACAAAGGGAAATGAAGAAGCTTCAGAGATGAAGTGCTGAAAGGCTTTTCTGCTGAGGCAATTCCATAAGTGTCCCTGGCTTCTGAAGGGCTGTCAACTGCGTTCTCTGTTCTTCTGTAGGAAAGGGAAAGTTTTAAAGAGAAAAAGACGGGGGATATTTCTAGGTGAAAAAAAAAAAAAATCTTCCTAGAGCCATGCTACCGAAGATTTATTCTTTCTGCCCTCTAACCACAGAGATGAGTGAATATCTGCTCTCATTATTAAGATTAAAGTCAGAACTGACAGGAAAAAAGAAGAAGAAAGACTACTTGTAACACTTCAGCCCAGTCAGACCACTGGAAAGAAAAGATAGTGTGTAAGCAGAGAAATGAGAGAGAGGGGAAGGGAGAGAGAACAAGACAGAGACACAGAGAGAGACAGAGAGATACAGAGAGAGAGAGGCTGAGGCTGAGTGAGATTACAGATTCTTTGCCCACCCCACACAGGCAGTTTGGAAATCCTTAGAGAACCACGAGGCACTCTGGTATGGAGAGAGAAAACATATATATTATTGAGGAGTTGGTTAAAACCACCATGTGATCAAATGATCAGCATAAAATAACCATAATAGATATTTAATAAATCTTGAGCAGTATCATTTGTTACCTGACCCTCCCCAAATTCCTTTTAGTTCATGACACTGATGAACGACTTAAATGTCCGGTAGTCATATATTTGTCCAGGGAAGGATAACTAGAGACCTGAGAGCCAAATAAGGTGTCTGAGGTTATACAGCATCAAAGTAACCTAAGGGAGACTTTAACTATAGAAATTTATAAGATAAACCCTACCTCCACAGAGATGAATTTCAGAAATCCATAAACGGCATTACCTTTAAACTAGTAATTCCAATTATAGGTATTTACTCTAATTGCATTATCAGAAGTACCAAAATTGCTTATAAGAATGTTCACTGAAGTGATATTTATAATAGCCATAAAAGGTAGAAACAAGATAAATGTGAATGAAAAAATAAATAAATAAATTATGGAATATTATGCAGCCACTAAATATCATAAATTTTTAAAAGTAACAGAGAAATGTTCACATTATGTAAAATAACAAAAGCAGGATATCAAATCATACATATAGTATTATCTCATTTTATACACCCTCTTCTCCCCAGAAACACACACATGTACACACAAAGCGAATGCATCAAATAGTAGGTTTTCTCTCATTACAGGATAATGGATGAGTTTTATTATGTCTTATAATTTACTTGTATTATTTTTTAAACAGAAGAGATCAACAGCTTTTATATTTTCTTAGTCCCCCGTGCTATGGAAATAACAGGGCATTGATCCGCTTCTCGTTCCTTTTCCTCTATTGTCATTGCTACTCTTTCTATACTGGCTTTTACCTTGAAGAGAGAAAAATAATTACATTTCTCTCTGATTCATTTCTGAAACCTTTTCTCAAGTTATCATTTATAATACAAGCTCTGACCCATTTATAAGTACTCATCACTTTTCAACTATTTGATTTTCATGTATAGTAACCACAGTAATAATTACTAGTGCCTTTGACTCAGTAATTTCGCTTCTGGGAATCAGTCAAAAGATTTAGAACAAACACATGTAATATTCACTGGAGTGCTATTAATCATAACTTCAGATTGGCAAAAATAAATAAATAAAATATCCAACGAAAACAGAAATCTATATCTATATATAAATTCATATCGAATTAAAACTAGTTTCAGAAATAACATGCAGAAATGCAAATTTTATAATGTTAAATAAAAAAATAAAGATACAAAGAATGATTATGGTTGTAGCTATAATAAAGTACATTAAAATGAAACTGAAACTCTATGACTAAAAGAATTTTCAATTAGAAGTCTACTATTTCTTAATTTCTTAAAGAAAAATAATCTTGATAGGACCAAAATATATTGTTTTACTATTCCATATTATTCTATATAGTATATTCTATATTATTATTAATTTGTTGATTGATAATAAATTGTGTTAAAAATCAAAAGGGATACAAGACTAAAAGAAAATGCACATAGCTATTACAGCAATTGGCTTCAAGTGATATGCTTATTGTTTTCCCTCCTTCTACTTTTTGTTTTCTAAGTTTTTCTCTAATGAATCTTTTATTTTAAAATAGCAATTATTTTCACAGATGTTTTTCCTTATACTTTTTAATAAAACAGGTACACAGATCTGCAGAACAGTAAATATTCATTGATTGATAAGTGCATCATCGATAGGTAAAAAATACTCAATATATACATAAATTTCCCCTTGCCAATATAGACCATTTTAAATTGTGGAGGTATTCAAATGTCTGTTATATGTTTTATTTTACCTAACTGATGAAATTAAAATTCTCACCATATTTCTATCAAAAATTTTAAATTTAAGTTATTTATCTTTTTAACTATCATGGGGAAATAAAAAGTCTATGAGGCTCAAAAGTAACAAAAAAAGTTAACTGACTCAACCAAAGTAAAACTTATCCTCTGATCCTCTCCCTAAAAATATTTAGAGAAGCATAGCAAAATTAATAAATGTGGATTATTCTGCTCCAAACATCAG
This sequence comes from Balaenoptera acutorostrata, assembly GCF_949987535.1. Taxonomy (NCBI): domain Eukaryota; kingdom Metazoa; phylum Chordata; class Mammalia; order Artiodactyla; family Balaenopteridae; genus Balaenoptera; species Balaenoptera acutorostrata. Next base: position 142,344,884 of record NC_080066.1, read on the forward strand.
AACTCACATTACATATAAACAATACTAATTGTTTTATAACATAGAATTTCCATTAGGATACACAATATATCAATTAGACATTAATCAACCATTTCAAACTATTTTGCTTTATCCAGTTTTCTATATCACCTAATAGTCACTCAATTCAACAAACTTTTAAGGCACTTGTGGAAAGATAGTTGTCTTGTAAATCAGTTAATTTATGAGCTGACTAATGTTCTTCTTCAGGAAATATTATGCACATTTACACTGAGTAATGTGCAGGAATCACAGCTGTGAAGACATGGGGTTATGCACGGACTATCTAATAGAGAAGCGCCCTTTTTTTTCATCACAAAGATTTTGCACACTTTCAGGACTGGGAAATCCTGTGCATCCTCATAACTATAGAATATTTGATGCTAGTTTTTAGGTCAGTTCCCACTAGGTGCAAGTAGTCTCAGCTAGAAACATTTCAGAGTTTGAGAAAAGTAACCTTCCCCCAAAGCTCTAAAATTAGTAGAAAAGCTCACACTCAACATGAAAGTTGTTGTTTGGTCTATTTATATTTTCTCAGTTCTTTGCAACAAGTCTTATGAAGTATTTTACTTTCAAACCACAGGAAACAGGATTGTAAAACAGAAGTAAATGTTAAAGATTCATAGAGCAGAAAACTGGAAAATTTAAAGACAAAACAGAGACAAAAAGTTACAACATAATTAAAGGAGTAATACAGATCATGGTATGCTGGTCCCCTGACATGCTGGTTTTACAGACAGAGTGTTTTTATTTTAATGTGAAACACGTCATTTGGTGAGTTAATGACATAGATGAAATGAATTCATAAAAATTATCTCAGTTATTCATGAGTGAGTACAGCTATCTACCATAGCCAACGAATCCCTAAAAATATAGCATTTGAAGTTTACTTAGGTAGTTTCCTGTGAGTGTATGTGAGGTTGTACTGATAGCTCTATTTAATGATTCTTCTACAGAATGGACTTAATTCACATTTTTACTTTTATCTGTCAGCCCTTCACTATAACTGATTGTTGTAGTCGGCTCATAAACTTTATTATGAATACATATGAACAAAAGTATTCATTTACAAGTGAACAACACTAAGAGTTTTTAAATTATGTGATTTTAAATTGACTTGGACTATTTATGGACAGTAAATGTCATAAAGTAATATTTTGAAGGACAAGAACAGAAAGAAGATGATGAGCATTAAACTTTAGAAATTATACTGATGTGTAAGAATAGAATCTTTAAAATATTTAGAATTCGTGCCTGCCAATCTTCAGTGATTGATGTCCAAAGTCGCTCTGTTGAAAAATTATAACGGATACACCTTGACACTTTTAGAGAAGCCAATAATTCTTATCTACAAAAAAATCACTGATTTAGCTTATGAATTTTTATTTACACACACAAAGAATGAGCCAAATAGCTGTTACTAAGTGGGATAGGGAGGGTGGAAGGGAGGCTCAAGAGGGAGGGGATATGGGGATATATGTATGGCTGATTCATTTTGTTGTACAACAGAAACTAACACAATATTGTGAAGCAATTATACTCCAATAAAGATCTATTAAAAAAAAAAAGGAGATGTAAAAAAATAGAGAGTATCCTGATAGATAAGTAAGGGATGATGGTAGCTGCCTTTGAGGAGGTAGAAGATATGGTAATTAGCAGGCTGGTAATCCTGAATTTGGCACTATTAGCGTTAAGAACAAATTGGTTACATACAGAAACCCAAACATGTGTCCAAATCAAGAAAGGTAGTAGCATATTATAAAAAAACAAGTCCAAGAAAAAGACCAAACTAAAAAGCAGTTATATCTTGAAATTTTTCTGTTTTCTTTTTCTAAGAAAGAATTTAGAGTTGAAGCCTATTATAATGTTCATATTATAACTAAGTCTTGCACACTTCACACCCGTCAAATGGGAGTAATGATGGCTGTCCTCTTCACCCCATTCAATGAATACATCTAGCATCCTAACCCTAGCTCTAATACTACCCTTCAGCTAGAACATGTGCTTTATGCTGTGGAGGGATAGAGACATGCAGGAAATAGAAATCCTGTTCTCAAGAATTTTTAATGTATAATAAGAGAGACATGTCCAAAAAATGATAAAATAGGAAAGAATAAAATAAGTACTATAGGATCAGGATAGGCAATGCACACAAGAAAAAACATTTGTTTTGAATTTGAGGGTATTTAGTTAAGACCTCACAAGTAAAGTAGTGTTTGGGTTTAATCACAGCGGAGGCTTCAAGAGAAGAGCAGCACTTTTTGTGAAAGGGCAGCATGAGCATGATCTGCCCAGGGGATGATGAACAGTATTAGCCCAATACTGGGAACCTATGGGACACAGAGAGAAGACCAAGTCTAGAGGGAAAACACAGCACCCAAGAGGGAGAACATTTAATGCCATGCAACAGTCTGCTTCATCCTATTTCAAAGACGAATGACTAAAAGTGTTTCAAGTAAAGAGAGTCAGGGCCTATCCAATGCTTTAATAGCAGAACTAATGACAGTGTGAAGAGTGGCAAAGGAAGTACTGTTACATCACTGTGAGACAGCCATATGAATTTCACAGATTACAAATACATGATTTCACCTCACCTCATAATCACCTCATCATGAGTTAAGGCAGTGACAACAAGATTAAAGAGGACAGAAAGACACAAAAGATATGATGGCAGAACACAAAACCTCCATGATTTGCCTATTGATCTGAGTGAGGTGGAAGGAGTAACATTTAAAATACTCTAGGAAGAAATGTGAACCAAGAATTTCATATCCAGCAAAACTGATTTTCAAGAATAAAGGACACAAACTATATCACCAATATAAAAGAACTCAGGGAATTTTGCTCCCATGGATTTTTCCTACTATTAGTGAATAATCTTCATACAACCAAAATACCTAGAGAGACACTGACATAGACTAGTGGTAGCACTAACTATACAGTTACTTGTAGAATTAAGACTAAATGAAGGTTAAAAGGGAGAGGGTACAGTATGCAATGGTTATATGCTTTAATAATATAGAGATAGTACAACTACTAAAAATAATGATGGGTGGGGGAGAACGGGACAAGCATATGCAAAAATCTTTTTATGTATTTTCAGTAATCATATTGGTGGTGATGGCATTAGTACTGTTATTCTGAGGTTGTTATATTTGTAATGTGGCATAAAGCAATTGAGCAATTATGCAATATTTTAATTCTATCATCCCCAGCATTCTCAATATGGAAGAAAGTAGTTGAAGATGCAATATAGACATGGATAGATAAAGCCCTATTGTACTCAGTTTTTGTTAAATATATTGTATGAACTCATGAGAAATTTTATTTATATGTGTGTGCATATATACATATATACATATATATACATACTACACACACAGAGACACAGACACACATACAAATATTTTTCTCCTCATTTTATTTATTAAATGGACCAAGAGACAATGACCAACTCAGTAGCAGTGAATATCTGTAGGACCAAGATTGTGAAATATTTTTCACAAAAACAAATTCAAGCTTCTTGGAGAAATGACTAATGGCTGATTCCAGGTGTGGGGCAGAATTATACAAGATGAGGATCTGGTCATACTACATAGCAAAGAAAGACTGCTGTATCAAAAAGACTCAGGAGCCGACTTGAAGAGTCTCTTACTTGCCAAAGATAGGACAATTGCACTTCAATAATGGTCAAAACTGCAAAGCACTGAAATTCATCATTTGTTTAAATTCATTAGTACATAAGGATATTTTTAAGAAACTATCTAGGTACCCTCAGAGGATAAGAAACCAATTAGTTATCTTAAAAGTTGGTAAATAATGGAAAAGTATCAAGCATATATGTGGCCATTCCTATGTGAACTGCATATTGAATAACCAAATAGTAGTTGAGAGGAAGTATCTCTCTATAAAAGCATTCCAACTAACAAAAAATATATAAAATTAGAACATCTTCATTTTGCAACTCCCAGTGAATTAATGGATCTAGGCATTGAGTATCAACAGTTGTTAACACCATCAAAAAATGCAACTAGATAATCACGAGTCATCTGATGAAAGAACACACCCACCTAGAGTCTTGCAAAGGGATTGAACCTGAGTCTGATCAAGCCTCTGGATCCAGCTGCTAACTGACAGGAAATATAGAGGATGAAGGAACATGTTGAACTACAGTGAGCATGCAATCAGCAGAATCCAGATTGTGGGAACTCTGCAGGACAAAAGGCCCAGGCTCTACAGCAAAGAATTATAAAGAAAAGAAAGGGATGGGGGGGAACTGTAGATTTAAAAATATTTAAAAGATAGATCAAATTTAGAAATAAGCAAATTAAACTTGGTGTTTAGGATGGGTCACACGGTGGGACTTCTCCAGGGGGTCAGGGGTTTAAAAGTTCTGTTTCTTAACTTGTGAAATGGTTACAGGATCTTTGATTATAAAGTTTCATTAGGTTATATGTTTATATTGTGATTTTTCTGAATCTGTTTTTTAGTTTGCAAATTTAAAAATTCAAGTAATTTTGATGTGCATGTACTCACCAATAACACCTCCCCCTCCGTATACCAAAAGGAAGACTGAATTCTCAATGGCATCACGAAGCAAGTAAACCAACACCTACAACTGACTAGCTTTGATCTTCTTAGTGACAAAACGAAACCAACTTATTAAACCTGTAATTAGTTAAGTTTTCAATTCCTTAAAGACAAAAGAATCCTTGATACTTTTTGAGAAAATATGAAATAATGGGCTTGACTAGGGGAAGGCAGGGTAGAGAAGGAGAGTGGGAGCAAGACACTGATATGTAGGTAGATATAAGAAATCTGCAAAAATGAAGATGAAGCTTTCTGTACATGGATGCCATGACCTCAGGAAAAAAAAAAAAGAGCAATGAGAAAAGCAGGCCAAGCATCCCTACTCTGTCCAGAGACTGTCAGCATTTAAGGGAAGAGTAGAGGATTCAGCCTAAGAACTGAGACAAGTCACAAGGCCAGTAGAAACTCAATGAGTGGAGACATAGACTCCACCTCTTCATGGAAGAAACTGCAAAGATTTGTGGCCATTCCTGCAATCCTGGAGCATTCTTAAAAGCTTCATTTCCACTTTAATACCTACCAACTAGATGGACCCTGAACTCTTCCAATACCCAGATGAAAGACCCATAAGCAGAACTTAAGATCCTCATCTTGTGTTCTGAGGGCTCATGAGATTCACACTCTGAGCCAGTTCTCCCCAGTCCTAAACACCTGCCTGGAGTAAACTAGTCACTTGGAGGAGGACCATATTTGTATATATTTAGTAGCTGATTAACCATCTTATACTTGGGTCATGTTTAGTTTTTTGTAACATACACTGGTGTGGTACTTAGTGTTGTTAGAAAAAAAATTTTTTTTAATAAAAGGAAACAATTTGGTAAAGTTAACATAGGCCCTCCATTTTCTGTCAAGATTAAACCAACTAGTTGTATAATTTCAAAATTCCATTTTAAAATTCCTGTTAAAGAAAGCATCACATTTGTAATGTGATGGTTAAGAGAATAGACATTGAGTCAGATAAGTCTTGGTTCAAATCCTATACCCACCACTTATTTTCTAGCTGTGACCTAGGGCGAATCACCTGATACTGCAGAGCCTTGGTTTTTTCATCTGTAAGATGATTACAGCAAGTACTTGTTTCACAGAGTAAATTAGAGAATTTGATGTAATAATGCTTATAAGATAATGAGTATTTAACAACTATTGGTATTTAAATCAGACTTTCAAAGGGGTCTGGATTTCATTTCTCAAAAATATACTTTAAATATTTTGATAGGGAATCTTAAAATCAAAACACTACTATAGAGTTTAAATTTTACTTAAGTATAGGCAAGCTCAATTACTAACTACACATATGATTTTTCTTTCCATAAGCCCCTTTTAACTCTTAAATGTTAATTTTCTAATAAAATTAATTCTAATTTGTAGACCTATTTATTCCAGTTGATGGCAAAAGTAATGTCACTTTTAGGAATTAAAGTCAAATCCCCTTCCACAGATATAAAGTTTTTCTACCATGGTCAATGACCAGGGTACAAGTTAGATTCTTTCTTGCTACTGGGAGTTCCTGATGGAGAACAAGGAAGGAGTGTTTTATTAAAGAGATGTTAGTGGCCTGAGATATTTAACATTTATCTCTTCTTATTCTCCTTGTTCAAACTTCCTGACTAACAGTAGGAAAATATTTTCTCAGTCCATACTAGATCTATGCTAAAGCAAGAGTCTTAGGGAAATGCATTTTACTAAAATCATATAGATGAAAGAGAAACAGAGGGTAGTCAGTATCTCAAGATAAAACATAAAGAAAATGGCAACAGAATACAACACATTTTTTGTAGGCGCCCAGAACTAAAACAGTTATAAAAACTGCTTAATGGCAAAACAAAGTGCTGGCTAATTTTGCTCACTGAACCTTTACTGAGAACCTATTTAAGGGGTCCTATCACAGATGACAGAGAGACAAAAATAAGCAAGACATTTCAAGTACGCACAATGCAGTAGGAGTACAAACAAGTAAAAGATAGACTAAGAACCCTGTGTAGGCATGAAGTAGAAGCCCAGAACAGAGGCGTCTGATCCAGACTAGGGCAAGAAGGGAAAGAGTAAAAGAAGATGAAGAAGCAAGAGACAATTAAAAAGAGGAGAAAAAATGTTCTAAACAAAGGAAGCAGTATATGCAATAGCTTGCCAGTAAGAGAACTTGGTGCTTAGGAAACTTCCTGCAATTCAATATGGTGAAAATAGAGTAGGAATAGGGAATAGCACAAATCAGGCTGGAAAGGAGGGCAAAGACCAAGACCTAAATGGCTTCATAGGCCATGCTAAGAGCTAACATTTTATCCCCAAGGTGCTAAAACGACAATCCTAACAAGGAGACTAACAAGATATTTTATATTTTAGAAAAATTATTGTGGTGGTAGCATAACATAGATTTGGAGGTTGAAGTTGATAACAGATTGAGAGTAGACAGGCTTTTCAGATGGCAGCCACAACCCAGAACCAAAATTTTAAGAGCAGTGGTCATGGGAAGGGACATTAAGGATAGGTTAAAGAGACACCAAGGAGATAGAATGAACAAGACTTGGTTTTGAAGGATAGTAGGGAGAGGGTTTGAAGTTAAGTCTAAACTACCAGATTGTAAAGACTATATTTTATCCAAAAACCTACATGCTGAGGAACTCTAAAGTGTATAATTTAAACCATAGACAAATGTTTTAATCACTACTTAGAAAGTTTAAAACAAGATAAGCATGCAATTTTTTAAAGCAAATAACTGGTTTGCCTATTATAAAAATGTCTAAATTAACTAAGTTCGTCATCATCATAATATGTAAAGCAAACCTACCTGGTTCATAGTACAGCATCTCAAAACACAGAAATGTGGATGCAAAAGAAAATAATTTTCTGGGGCTTGGGGATAGCCCTTTTAAGACTTTAAAGTGTGAAGCACTCGACTGTTAATAACAAGTATATGGGAAGAAATCTTAACCACAACACAAAAGTCACATTTTCACAAATTCTCAAAACAGCAGAATATTATTCTTTCACATCTCAGATTTTTTCTTTTTGGAATAAAAATAAGCAGCAGATTTTGAATTTTGAGAACTATAATTTATGTTTTCTTTGATAATGCACAAATGTTTATAAGAGATGAACTGATTCTAAATAACTGATTCTAATTAAAATGGAATCTTAACCCAGGTTCTAGAAATTACCCTTTTTATATTATTAAGTTCATTTAATTCTGTCTTTCCCTTCCTCACTTATGCCCTCTTTCCCCAACTTAATAGGAGCATCTAACCTTCCATCCAAACTCTACATAAACAAGCATAGTTCTCTTGGGAATTTAAAGTTACAATTAAAAGACTTAGATACAGATTGTCTTATATTAATAATTCCAACCATATGATTCTAACAATCAGTGAACACAGAAAAGACAAAATGTGAATGCAGCAAAACAAATATCTTAGGAGTTGGGTCTAAAGTTAGTGGGGAAATGCCATTTTTCTAGTCTCTATAAGGTACAATACACTTTGTTGAGACACTTAAAAGTAACCTGGCTATTTTAGGCATACCAATAACTCTGTTCACATTAAGTAATTATAGGGTAAAAACTAAAAAGCAAAACGATATTAAAGCATATAAAATGTTATGTATGCATCATGAACTTAGTTTGGAATTCTTTGTGTTTCATAAAAAGTGGGAAGGTCAAAAGAAAAAAAAGGTGGAGGTGTAAGAACTGAAAGAACTTCACATTAGAAAAAGACATGAACTGCAATTATCTTCCTAGGCCCTATTTAGAAAACAACTTGAAGCCACCTCTCAGTGTTAAAAAAGAAGGTATTTATTGACTACATTTTTTATCTTTCCATTAATTAGTTCTGCTTCAGAACTTATTCATTAAACACCTTAACACTTTTGACACACTAAAGAATTAGGTACCTACCAAGAGGCCATTTAGAGGCAAGGATCCAAAAGAATGCACTGCACCTGGTTTTTGGATTCAGAGATTTTTAATCAATTTTAAAACGACTTCAGTTTTCTACCTTTCAACTGGCAAATAAATCAGTGTAAGATTTATCAGACCAATTTAAAACAAATTCTCATTTTTTTGAGGTATACTGAGATGGGGGAGAGGATGCTGTTTCTGTCTGACCCTTATAAGGGTCATGATGAAAAAGGACACATTTCTATGCTAAAAGACACAATTCAAAATGAAGATATAATAGTTATGAATATTTGCGCACCAAATAACACAGCAACAACCACTATAAGGTACAAACTACAGGAGATACAAAGAGACATAGATAAAACACCTTAATAATAAAATACTTTACCATGCCACTCTCAGTTCAAAAATAGATCAAGAGGAAAAAGAAATAAGTAAAGATATTGAAGACCTAATCAACTTACTCAGTAAGGTAGAAAACCTAAGGCTATATGTCAAATTTCACATGCTGATAATTTTTGCAACTTTTCATTAAGTTTGTAATTAGGCTACCAAAAAATGAGAAGGTAAGAAGAAAAAATAGTAGAAAAAGAATGAACAGTCACAAAGTATCAGAAGTGATGCTGATGAGTTACTATTTTCCCCTCTCCCTTTCCTAAAACATTGTTAAAGCATCTTAAGTGTTCAACAAAAAAACAAAAAACCTTTTTAATTGTAAAAGAAGGTATTTTTCTTTTAGAAAAATCTGAAAACATGTGTCCCCAATGGAAACCACACTGAGAAGTCAGACAACGGAGCTGGTGTGACGACTGATCTAAAAGTCAAGAATCTGGTTCGTTAAGAAAGGCCCTTCTGTCAGGTTCCATGCCCCTCAGGTGAAGCACAGGTGGCAGCAGGCACCGGACTTCAGCTGCCTCATGGGTGGAACCTGTAAACCATATGAGCACAAGGGTGTATCTAGACCATGGCAGACACACCACTGCATGTGGTGCAGTCGTCTCTCGTGTATGACATCACACTCCATCTCCTGCAGAAAGTCACCATGAATCCGTACTCCTAGTCCACAGTCTCCTCAGATTGCCTTCCTATAAAGCCAGATCAGTGGAAGGTGCAACACCAAGGCAGAGTTCCCAAAGCTTGTCTCCACGACTATCTCGCCACCAATGACCCAAATCACAGACTCCATGAGGACACTGTCTTTGACCAGCACCATGGCACCTAGGTGACCCTTTGAGCCCATGCCTCCCCACCACCCACCTACCTCCTCTTTGGAAGATCACTTATAGATCAAAACATTTTTTTTTTAAACAAAAACCTTCTGACTGCCTTTTGGCTGAACTAATCTTTGTTAGAGGCCCACATGATAAAGAAAGATTGCCAGAGATGTGTATATATAATTTGACTCATTAAACCAAGAGATGAAAAGTCTCTGAAATCTCAAGATTTTTGAGGAGGATAAACAAAAAGCATGCATTCAAAGAAATAAAATATGACAGATATAAGATGAGACTGGGCCAATACCCAGGGGCCCTGTGTTTATTTTTACTGTGTCATTGGGCAAAACCAGCTACCATTTTATTTTAAAATGAAAAGAAAATGCATTTTTGTCTGTCTCACTGAGCAAATGATTCCAGCTTAGCAGATCCAGCCCAGAGGTACTACACTCAGGGCTTTCTCCATCCATCTTTTTAGAAAAGAATCTACCAAGGTGAAGCTATAATGAAGAAAATGGGGCAAAGCAAATGACAATGAGTGCACAGCCGAGGTAATTTATCATGATGGTACTCAATTTAGTGTAATATATTTTATGTCTGTTCTCCCACCCACCATTGACATGAACATGCAGGAAAAAATACACCTGTTTTGGGCTTGTGTTTTATCCTCTTCTTTAAGCAAACAAGAATGGTTGTAGTGTGTATATACTCCATTTTACCACAAAGGATTGTTCTGGCAAAATGTACACTTTTTAATGAAGGATTATATAACTCCTTTATACTCCAAGAAGCAAAGCAAAACAAGCACTAAGCAGCATTAAACACACCCAGAGTGCTGACTCTAAGTACTGTATGCATTTTTCTTACCAAAAAAAAAAAATCAAAAATAAAAAGTTTCTGAAAGAAATTTATGCATAAATGTAATATTATTTCTCAACAGTTAAGGAAAGGGTTACAAACAATAGTGTTCAGTCATTTGCAACACTGAATCATTTTCTGTAACCCTTACAAATTTTACTGAACCTATTTTCCTATGAAGAGTCATTGTTTCTCAATTCTCAATTCTGTCTTTTTCAAGTAATTGTGTTTTTTGAAATCAGTCCTTTATTTTGCGGCTGGATTTTGCTTTTGCAGTTTCTAAAATACATCAGTCAGTCTTTACTTATGAGAATAAGTGGCATTCAAGCTATGGTAGGTTGACCTCAGTAGCTAAAAAATCCAATAGTTTAAAAATTGAGCTCATTTTTCATGAGATACAAAGCCATGAAAAATGTGATCAAAAGGGAGTTGACATCCTGCAATTCTAACTTATTTTACTTGAAAAAATACAAGAAATGATTCTCCTCTGACCTCATTATTGCTTCCTTTTTTTATCTATGTGGAATTCATGCTGCAGATATTTGAGCAGAAAATGATCTAAAATATCACTTAGCAATTTTTTTACCAAGATAAAATGTAAAATGGATTATACTGTCCCCAAACATGTAACTTTTAAAAATTTTGTCACTCACATGTTCTGTCACTGCCTTTTTTCATCAGTGCAACTATCTACCAGGTCTCTGAATTTTAGAACAAATTTACTATTAGCTGAATAACTTTCCTGATTCATAAGTGTAGATGGACAAAACCAGCTTTAAAAACCTAAGTTTACTTGCATTGTGATTATTCCAATACAATGGGTCAAATTCATTTACCTCCTCATCACTTTCAGCTCACTACTTAGGTCCAGTGTGAGGAAGCAGAGAGGTTTAGAGTAAGATGATCTGTACTCAAGTCCTAACTCATTTACTAACTAGCTGGGCCAGTCACTGAAGTTTTCTGGGCCTCAATTTATACATCTCTAAAAGGAAATGTTGAACTACACGGGTTCTATTGTCCCTCTGAGACTAACACTCAGGTTACTAAACTGACAATCATTTCACAAGCCATTTTCACACTTACCAACATGGAGGTACTGCCACCTTAGGCTGAGATTACCTCCAGTCTAAAAGGCACTGCCCTATGTGGCCAAAGAAAATTTAATCAAACCCTCATGCAGCCCATTAAGCTATGACCAATACTAATGTTCTCTGCTGAAACGGAATTATTAGTTTTCACTGAGATTCATCATCTCATCAGTGACCCAATTTCCAAAGTCACCAAGCAAAGGGAATTTCTCTTAAGAAACCTGAGAAGTAAAATCTCTAAAACTGTTACACGTTTGCTACTATGTTAGGAAAGTTCACAGTACCTAAAATAGCCACCACCTCATCATCCTGGATGACTTCCAAGGATCCTGACACCACAAAGCAGAGGGCATCCACACTTTCTCCAGCATGGTAAATGAGGTCCCCAGGAGCACAGTGAATAGTTTGAAACTCTACCGCCAAGGCGCGCAGACACCCGTCGCTGGCCAATCGAAAAGCAGGATGCTCATTAAAAACCTTCCGGTTTAGATGAACACAGATATCAGCTCTCATGTCCTTGGGACAGATGGAGAGGACCTGAAGAAAGTGAGAGATGCGTAAGTGAGAAGAAAATAGAGAGGGACTATTTCAGAAAAAAAAAAAAAAAAATCTAACATACTCATTGACTATGAAACAGTCTGCAAAACAGTGTATTAAGGAAAAAGGTAACAAGACACAGCTCTGCTCTGAAAGATATAAAAATCCAGTGGGATGGGCTGATGAGCATATGGGCTATTATAATACAGCACCATGTACTAAAGCTCTGAGGGGGTATGGATCTCACCATAGAGACAACAAAGTCTTAAAACGGCCAGGAAGTGTGTCAGAAAAATATTTAATATAATGTCATCAAAAAGCCAACTAAGATAGGTCATTGACATTCATTTTATCTAGTTGCTGTTTTAGAATTTTTTCGTAACTAAATCAAAATTCAGGATAATGGACTTTTACTACACATTGGAGGTGGATTCGTATTAACCAGTTATAAGACAACAAAATCAACAGAAGCACCTTTGCAACATGACATGAAATTTGACATGGCTGATATAACTCCACTCTCAATGTGCTTTCTTCACTCTGAAATATGTATTTTCATTTTACTAATGAATTCATGCTCAGGGAGTGAAAAGAATATTCACCAGCCTTCTGTAGGGCTTAGGCAACTGGCAATGTCAATGCTGGCAAGGTGGGCACATCATGTTGCATGGCAGCCCTTGCTCATTCGGGTCTTTGACTCCTAAAGACTGCTGAAAGCAACAGCAGAATGAGCTCTAAGTATCCTTTAGAAGGGGGAACAAATGGCAGAAACATGCTTAGAGAGATAGGGGTACAAAACTTTTATTCCCTGTAGCTTTCAGACAGGGCAATTAAAGACCCAGATTAAAATGGATATTATCCTCACATTATCATCAGAGCATCATCAAGCAAGATATGATTACAGAAGGCAGGACTGCCCAATTTAAAGATGCATGTGCAAACTCACTTAGAATCCTTTCCCAACTCCCTTGGTAAACTATTCCTTATAATCAGAAATGTTTTTCTTTGATAGAATTTGAATCCCTCAAGCTGAAGTCTAAGTTGATTTTTCCTCATTAAGTTATATTGAATAATGTTTTAATGCAAAATAGTTTTCTTTCCTGTACTAATTGCATTTTAACCTTTAAAAAATGACCTAAGGCTTGGACTATCCCCTGACTTTCCTTTTATTAGGGGTTCACTATCAATGAAAAGGAAATTTCTGTTTGAAACGAAAAGCTGGTTGCTTCCATGTGTAGAAGACGAGCCCATCATAAATGTAAAGACCGTTCATTAAATGATGATTTCAGCATCCCTCCCCTTAACCTTTCCTAGTACTGTGATACTATCTCACATCACTTAAGCATCTTTGTGGATTTTTTCTTACTCCTTTGAATTCCTATATGCAGTAGCAATCAGCTCACCTATCTTTCTGAAAGAGTTCCTCTTTAAGGAAAGGAACACTTAACAGGGATATAGAAGCAATTGGCACTTTCCACATCAGTTATTTTCCATAATAATATAAATTTTTTTTTTACTATATTAACTTGTAGTGACTTCTGACAATATTAGTCATTCAATAAGTGCTTATTGGGCTTCTACTATGGGGCATGCCACTGCATTAAATTCCTGGAACTAGAAGGATAAATAAGATGCTCTTTGCTTTGGGGGAGGTAACCATGAAGTAGGGTAACCATGAAGTAGGGGGATGTAGGCATGTAAAGAGACAATTATAATACAGTGAGAAAAGTGCTATGATAGGGGCATTGCCAAGGTGACATGGAAGCATATGCTGCCTAGAAGTCATTACTTATGACTTAGAGGTACCATAAAAGATCAACCTCAAGAGGACATGGGTCTGGGTGCAAATCTACCACCTATTGCCTCTGTAACCTAAGGCAAATTATTGAACGACTCTAAACCCCATCTGCGAAATGGGATGATAGTGTTTATTTCATAGGTTCATTGTAGGAATTAAATGAAAGAACTTGAGTTAGCCCAATTTAGTCTTGCACATGGCAAAAGTTAAAGAAAGGCTAGTTTTAATTTTCCCTACTGAACATGAGTATTCCTACAAAATTTACTGGTTTTTTTAGTTCTCTAAAAAAGCAGTTTGCTTTTTTAATTTCATTTTCCACTCCTGCCTGAATTCTGTTTCTTGGCTGTTTGATGAGGTTCCAAGCAGAATTAAGAAAGTATTTCAGCAGGAGCCTGAATACATTTTAAGCTTTAACTAGTGTTAATATTATATTTTCCTCAAGTTGAAAATGAAACTGGTGCTAGAAAGCAAAAAACATAAAAGCAATTTTAAAATACATACACACATGCATAAACATTGCACTGAATTGCTTAATGGGAAAACGGATCAATCTATTTCTATCCCATTTACCTTACAGAATTTTCATTGTTTTAGATTCATTTTGGTAATAGTCATTTTATGCCCTTTTAATTATTTCTTTCAAGATTCATGCTGCAAATGAAATCTTCCAATGTTAGCAATATTCTCTGTTTAGTGGCATATCAAAAGAGGATTTTTATTGCATTTTAAGTGCATCTTTCCGTTTTTTTTTTTCACTTTCCTTAAGACATTGCCTCATTATTTTGATTCACGGGATATACTAAAGTCCAGATGTTATAAAGTGACAAATTAAAACTAAGTGTTAAAATAGACCAAAGTCACCCCTAGTGGCAAGCTCCTTCCCAATCCGTATACAGAGCATGTGCTCTATCACGATGTGTCTGTCATCAAAATATGAGTATAGTGTTAATTTTTCTGTATATGAAAGCCCTAATAAGTTTTAAGTGATAAAATAAAGTTATCATGCAAGATGACTCTCACACCTGGTCCATTGGTCCCAGTTTCAATGTACTTTGCCTTGAATGTCATATCCAACCTCTCACTGGTATATTCCCCATTGGATATCTCATAGTTATAAATAAATGAAATTGCATTTCAGTAGAACATATTCAGTTAAAAGTGACCTCTTTTATTTGACTCCCAAGTTGATTATTTATCCCTTCTTCATGTCAGGATAGAAATAAATCAAAGTAGACTCTTAATTAAGACAATAAGTTTTCTCTTTGGAAGAGCTATGGCTGTATATAAGGGGTCGTTTTTAGAATTCTGCAAACCAAGTGAGAAAAAAAGGAAGAATGCCATGACCTGAAAAAGAAAAATTGAGTATTTATGATGCCAGTTTCATCAAACCCAAGATCAAGAGGTATCATAACAGATACCCCTTAGGCTCCAAAGATCTAACCTCAACACTGAGACTAGATCCTGATCTTAGAGGAAATGCTTTCAGTTTTTCACCATTGAGAATGATGTTTGCTGTGGGTTGTTTTATATGACCTTTATTATGTTGAGGTAGGTTCCCTCTATGCCCAACTTTCTGGAGTGTTTTTATCATAAGTGGGTGTTGAATTTTGTCAAAAGCTTTTTCTGTATCTACTGAGATGATCATATGGTTATTTTTCAGTTTGTTAATGTAGTGTATCACACTGATTGATTTACATATATTGAAGAATCACTGCATCCCTGGGATGAACCCCACTTGATCATGGTGTATGATCCTTTTAATGTGTTGTTGGATTTGGTTTGCTAATATTTTGTTGAGAATTTTTGTGTCTATGTTCATCAGTGACATTGTCCTATAATTTTCTTTTTTTGTGAGACCTTTGTCTGGTTTCATGGAATGAGCTTGGGAGTGTTCTTTCCTCTGCAATTTTTTGGAAGAGTTTCAGAAGGATAGGTGTTAACTCTTCTCTAAATGTTTGATAGAATTAGCTGTGAAGCCATGTAGTCCTGGACTTTTGTTTGTTGGAATTTTTTAATCACAGTTTCAATTTCAGTACTTGTGATTGGTCTGTTCATATTTTCTTTTTCTTCCTGGTTCAGTCTTGGAAGGTTGTACCTTTCTAAGAATTTGTGCATTTACTCTAGGTTGTCCATTTTATTGGAATATAGTTGTTTGTAGTAGTCTCTTATGATCCTTTGTATTTCTGTGGTGTCAGTTGTAACTTCTCCCTTTTCATTTCTAATTTTACTGATTTGAGTCCTCTCCCTTTTTTTCTTGATGCATCTGGCTAAAGGTTTATCAATTTTGCTTATTTTCTCAAAGAACAAGCTTTTGGTTTCATTGATCTTTGCTACTGTTTTCTTTGTCTCTATTTCATTTATTTCTGCTCTAATCTTTATTATTTCTTTCCATCTACTAAATTTAGGTTTTGTTTGTTCTTCTTTTTCTAGTTGCTTTAGGTGTAAGGTTAAGTTGTTTATTTCAGATTTTTCTTGTTTCCTGAGGTAAGATTGTATTGCTATAAACTTCCCTCTTAGAGCTGCTTTTGCTGCATCCCACAGGTTTTGGATTGTCATGTTCTCATTGTCGTTTGTCTCTAGGTATTTTTTTATTTCCTTTTTGATTTCTTCAGTGATCCATTGGTTGTTTAGTAACATACTGTTTACCCTCCATGTGCTTGTGTTTTTCACAGTTTTTTTTTTTCCTGTAATTGATTTCTAATCTCATAGTTTTGTGGTCAGAAAAGATGCTTGATATGACTTCAATTTTCTTAAATTTACTGAGGCTTGATTTGTGGCCCAAGATGTGATCTATCCTGGAGAATGCTCCCTGTGCACTTGAGAAGAAAATGTATTCTGCTGCTTTTAGATGGAATGTCCTATAGATATCAATTAAGTCTATCTGGTCTAATGTGTCATTTAAGGCTTGTGCTTCCCTATTAATTTTCTGTCTGGATGATCTGCTCATTGGTCTAAGTGGGTTTTAAAGTCCCACACTCTTTATTGTGTTACTGTCAATTTCCCCTTTTATCGCTGTTAGCATTTACCTTATATATTGAGGTGCTCCTATGTTGGGTGCATATATATTTACAATTGTTATATCTTATTCTTGGATTGATCCCTTAACATTAGGTAGTGTCCTTCCTTGTCTCTTGTAACAGTCTTTATTTTAAAGTCTATTTTGTCTGATATGAGTATTGTTACTACAGCTTTCCTTTGATTTCCATTTGCATGGAATACCTTTTTCCATCCCCTCACTTTCAGTCTGTATGTGTCCCTAGGTCTGAAGTGGGTCTCTTGTAGACAGCATATATACAGGTCTTGTTTTTGTATCAACTCAGCCAGTCTGTGTCTTTTGGTTGGAGCATTTAATCCATTTACATTTAAGGTAATTATTGATATGTGTTCCTATTGCCATTTTCTTAATTGTTTGGGTTTGTTTTTGTAGGTCTTTTTTCTTCCCTTCCATTGACAGAGGAAGGGATAAAGAAGATGTGTGTGTGTGTGTGTGTGTGTGTGTGTGTATATATATATATATATACACACACACACACACACACACACACACACAATGGAATATTACTCAGCCATAAAAAAGAACAAAATGCCATTTGCAGCAACATGGATGGACCTAGAGATTGTCATACTGAGTGAAGTAAGTCAGACAGAGAAAGACAAGCATCATATGATATTGCTTATACATGGAATCTTAAAAAATGGTACAAACGAACCTATTTACAAAACAGAAATCAAGTCACAGATGTAGAAAACAAACTTATGGTTATCAAGGGGGGAAGGCAGGGGGAAGGAGGGATAAATTGGGATATAAGGATTGACATATATACTCTACTATATATAAAATAGATAAGTAATAAGAATCTACTGTATAGCACAGGGAACTCTACTCAATACTCTGTAATGACCTATATGGGAAAATAATCTAAAAAGAGTAGATATATGTATATGTATAACTGATTCACTTTGCTGTACAGCAAAAACTAACACAACACTGTAAAGCAAACTATATTCCAATAAAAATTAATTATAAAAAAAAACCCCAAAAAAACCACTGAGACTAGAGAACCCCTTTTTCTAAAAACTTTTTTTATTGGAGTATAGTTGACTTACAATGTTGTGTTAATTTCAGGTGTATAACAAAGTGAATCAGTTATACATATACATACGACTCTTTTTTTTTAAGATTCTTTTCCCATATAGGCCATTACAGAGTATTCAGTAGAGTTTTCTGTGCTATATGGTAGGTCCTTATAGAGAACTCTTAATAAAACATAAATATAATCATGTTATCTCACTTTCTTAAAAATCTAAAAGCTTGCTTCCCCACCAGATAAAGCTCAAGTCCTAAGCAAGCATACAAGGCTCTTTATGGTGGGAGCCTCCTCCAGCCACAACCCTTACTACCTTCCTTCAACCCTGCATCCCAGTCACATGATATTTCTCACCTCTCTAAAGTTGCCATGCTTGCTCATGGCTGTTTGCCTTTACACATGCTGTTCCTTTTGACTGGCATACTCCATCATCTCCTTCTCTGTATAGTCACCTCTGATTCATCCATCAAAAAAAAAGACAGATCATCCCTCACTGTGTCATAAATACAATTTATATACAGCTCTATCATAGAATTTGGTATTGTATAGAAGGGAAAAATGAGAATAAAGGTGTTGTGATCTGTATTTTTAAATAATAGCACACTGTAGTAACATTAAATTATCACAGAGTTGAAAGGACTTTGTCTTAGAGATTTCAAAATTTTATTTACAGCAATAAAATTATCCTTTACTTTTTTTAATGAAATCTTACCTTATGCCCAATATGTAAAGCAGATACAAGCAGAATTATGCTGGATGAAACTCTGATGGAAAAGCAGACTCCTAGGCAGGGCTCCAGAGGTCACATTCATTCATTTAACTTATAGCTACTGAGCTCTGGTTATATGCTAGTTACATGCTGGCTATTATGCAGGCCCTCCAGATCCATGAGCTAAAACTCTTATGGTGCCTGACTCCCTGGAGCTTCCAGACAGTAAAAGCTTGAAAAATCACTGCTCCTAGTCCAATGCCCCATTTTACAGAAAACGCAAATGTATATAACATAAAGGTTATGTGATTTGCTCAAGGCCTCTCGATAAATTACTAGCAAAATCCAAAACTGTTGAGTTCCAGCTCTTAAGCCATGCTCCTGAGTGAAGCTCAACCAGCAATAAAATATAACATCTGTCACTTTCTGATGTTTTCTTGTTCTTAGTGTACTACAAAAATCTTTGCAAATTTGTTTCCATTTATAACTAAACCCTTTCATTTTAGCTCCAGTAAATAGAATGCATATAGAATGTGTCAGTAAAGACATGAGGATTCACTGACAAATTATTTATTTATCCATTACTATTTGCCAAAGGGAAGTCATCTTATTTTATATATAAGTTGTAGTGTATATCTTGAAAGGATTGAACTAGATATTAACATAGAGAGAACATTTGATAAATGTCACTCAGGTAGATTCCTTCCCCCATCACTTTCATCTATTATGGTATTAGTGCTTAGAGAAAGCTTAGAAGAATGAGCCTACATACTTTAATTAGAAACCAAGAAGTTAAATCAAGATTCTCTAAGGAAATGGTTGACTAGAGTCAAAGGAAGAAGGTTTATCCTCTTTTATTCATTCTTGGAACATACTTTAAAATGTATTTTAACACTCATTATACAAAACATGGGAAATCAAAAAACTATAAAGAAGAAAATAAAATTTCTTCATTATTTATACATATTTATATATGTATATAGCATTTTCATAAAACTTGAGTCTCTAAAGTTTTATTTCATGCTATAATCACTCAATGTCATATTATAATCATTTCCCATGCCATGAAATATTGATTTAAAAACAAAATTTGAATCATTGCATAATAATCCCTAATATCATTATAACACAATTCACTTAACCATTGCATTATAACTGGATATTGAGATTTTCAGTTTTCCCTTTCATAAATCAAGTCATAACAAATACCCTGTACCTATATCTGATTGTCTAAGGACAGTATTTTTAGAAGTAAAATTAGTGAGTAATGTATAAAAACATTTTTAAGGCTCTTGCCAAATTGCTTCCCAAACAAGTTGTACCAAATTACACTTTGACTGGTAGTATATGAGAGTATCTTACATGATTTTAATCATCTCTCTCTGAAATCTCCCATTTTCATTTGAAAGAGAAACAAATGGCAATTTCACCTGAAACAAAAGAACTGTAGTGACATGAGACAGAGGCTGGAACACTTTAGTCTTAGTGGAGGTGGTTTCCTACCACTACTCCCTAGTTCAGTGACCACAGTTGGACCACTTCTAGTCAATCTACAACAAATTTCTAGTGTGAAAATGGGAATAATTGTATTTTAAGTGCCTGAAGGTAGTGAACTAAACAAGGCTCCCTCTTGAGGTCTCTTACTGCTCTAAAATATTTTACTGTTTATCCATAAAATCCTGTATCAGGAATAATATAGTATCAGCTATCTTTAGTAATAATTGATTAGTGAAGATGATCCCGTTTTCTTTCTTAGGGCAATGGAATAAATACATTGATGACATTTTGATAGGCATTGAAGTCATCGTTGACATTCTTCAAAATTCCTGCTCCCTTTCATGCAATTGTTATGCATTGCTAATTAATCACTGCTCACCGATACAACTGAGTGGGTATTAAGTTAGTGAAAAATTAGTGGAAAATGTCAGGCAAGTGACATTTGCACATAAAACATTTTTACAATCCTTCCTGGGAATGAGGAGTTCAAGACTGCCAACAAGTGGAGTAGTGTTCTCTACAGGAATTCAATTCTTATTCATTTTATAGGAAGAAAAGAAAGCTCACCTTATTATTACTATTTTTAACTATAGCCACGCAGCCATGCGGACCAAGAGAGAGCAGCTGTCTGGATGTTAGTCTGCCAATTTCTGGGGGTATCAAAACCTCTAGAGAATTAACTCAGCACCATGTAATGAAATAAAACCAAAGTAAATTAACTTCCATTGTTTAAAAGTAAAAGGTCATATTTAGCGACAGAAGACTGCTCTAACCAGTGAGAGATTATAGATTAAAATCCAAAGGTTTCACTTTACAGATAAATTTCCTGTGACTAGACTTCCTATACAAAAGTGAGACCTAAGGTTTTTGTTTAAAAAACACAGAAAACCAATTCTACCAAGTTTTTCGTGGTCTTGGTTTTCTAGTAAAGTGAGCAGTGAAAAGAAACAAATAGCAGTTGTTACCCATTTTTTAACTTGTTAAAGCTGCTGTTTGGGGCTACTAACTTTCCAAAGGTAGGGCTCTGATGAAATTTAGAGTTTCTATTGTTCTCTATTTTCTATCTCATGTCTGTATTTTTATATGTGCATATATTTGACTAAATAAGAACACTTTTACTCATGTGAAAATATTTTCTAAAATTATACTTTAAAAGTAATTTGATTAATTATGCAGAAGATTGGAAACCATCCTAGAAACAATCTGGACATGATCTTTTTAAAAGTCATCTATGACAAATGATGCTCCCAGCATCTCTAAAAGAATGAGTTCCTCTCTTATATTGTGGGTGGAAGTGAATTAGTGCTTCTATTACCTGGTGACAGAGCTGTATATATATATATATATATATATATATATATATATATATATATATATATATATATAAAATACCTTAACATCCAACAATTCAACTTGTAGGTATACACTCAACAGAAATGTCTATATATATGGACAAAACCATATAAACAAGAGTGTAGCAGAACTATTCATAATAGCTCCAAACTGAAAATTACCCAAAGATCCATAAACATTAGAATAAATAAATACATTGTGGCATATTCACACAATGGACTGCTATTCAGCAACAAGGATGAAAGAAGAAACAACTACACATAACATACCTGAATCTCAACAACATAATGTTGGTTAAAAAAGAGCCTGACACAAAAGAGTATTCTCTACATAAGTCCATTTATATAAAGCTCAGCAACTGGCAAAATCAATATACGGTTCTTGAAGCTAACATATGAGTTACTTTGGAAGGGCAAAGTTGATTAATGCCTGGAAAAAACATGAATATGTTCTTTCCACATGGATATGACCTATATGGGAAAAGAATCTAAAAAAGAGTGGGTATATGCAATTGATCCCTTTATTTATTTATTTAAATTAATATTTATTAGAGTATAGTTGATTTACAATGCTATATTAGTTTCTGCTGTACAGCAAAGTGAATCAATTATACATATACATATATACACTCTTCTTTAGATTCTATTCCCATATGGGTCATTACAGAGTATTGAGTGGAGTTCCCTGTGCCATAGAGTAGGTCCTTATTAGTGATCTATTTTATATACAGTAGTGTGTGTATGTCAATCTCAATCTCCCAATTTATCCCTCACACCCCCTTTCCCCCTGGTAACCATAAGTTTGTTTTCTATATTTGTAACTATGTGCTTTGTAGATAAGTTAATTTGTACCCTTATTTTAGATTCCACATATGAGTGATATCATATGATATTTGTCTTTCTCTGTCTGACTTACTTCACTCAGTATGACAATTTCTAGTTTTTAAAAGTTTACCTTTAAAACCACACACAAACATAAATAGTAACTATGTGAGAAGATGGATATGTTAATCAGCTTGACTGCAGTAATCATTTCACTATGTATATGTAATCAAATCATCATGTTATGCACCTTAAATATATACAACTTTTATTTTTTAAAAAAGTTACTTTCAAACAGATAGTTATTATCCAAAGAAAATGAATGAAACAGAAATTGGAACCACCGAATCAGTAGTGACAATTATTTCTAGAATGATTTTGACTATGAATGCTTATGTCTCAACCTACCGTTCAGTTCCTAAAGATATGCACCAGGTCTCTTTCAAATTACTTAATGTAATTTAATATATTTATGTAATTTAATATAAACTGTAGAAAGTAAAGGTAGTCAAGAGAAGTCATGAGTAGTAAATGAAGATATGTGGGTTGATTATTTATATTGCTTCTAATTCCAAATAATTCCATATATGTGTGCATGTGTATATCCAGATGGATAAAATCAAGCATACAGAAAATAACAGCTAGAAAGTTAAGTTGTCTTGAAAAGATTAGGAAATTATTAATCAGAAGAATAACTAAATAAAATTTTAAAATACCAATGTTTGAACAATTGAGATCATATTGAAACATTTTTTCACAACTCTGTCATATATAGATGACAGATATAGTATATATAGCAGTGTGTTTATGTGTAAGATGTCTATGTACTATAAAACCAGAAATCTTTCAAAGAACACCAAGCTCTTCCACTCACTCTCCCAATATGTCGACATTTATAAACTAGACCCTGATCAATATGTTCTTATTGAATAAAGCCTGTAATGTTATTTTGTATAGTTGAAATGGGATAGCAATATCAGACAAAGCTTCCTTGTAAATTATACCCTTCACTATTAGTAACTTGTCTCAGGAATTTAGCTCTCTGGGACAACTGGAATAGACAAAAGAGTATAGTTACTTGAATATTTACATGCTCAAATATTCCCCCTAGATTTTCTATGGCAGTATTTCATGCATAAGCAAATTATAAGAAACAACATACAGACTATATTAAAACTAATTTTTAAAAGCATGTACAATAAATATAATTTTCAAAGTTAAGAAAATGAAATATAAGCCTTAGATTGAAAGAATATATTTGTAATACATGTATCTTACAAAGGACTCATATCTCAGATAACATGAAAAACTTCTACAAATCAATAGGATATAGGCAGAAAACCTAATTTTAAAAAATTTAAAAAGAGTTGGGCAATTTACAAAAGAGATTATCTAAACAGATAATATGACTTTTAAAGGTGTTCAAAACCATTAAGTATGGGGAAATCCAAATTAAAACCACAATTAGATACCAATACACACACGCCGCAATGGCTAAATGTAAAAGGCTGACAATATACTAAGTCCTGGAGAATATGTGGAGCAACTGGACTATATCAGATAGTTAAATGGACTGTCCCATTCTAGTGGGAATGTCAAATAGTACGACCACTTCCAAGACTCTTTGACAATTTCTAATAAAACCAAACTTCTACCAATACTACAACCCATCAATTTCATCCCTATGTATATATACTACAGAAGTCTGTAAATATGTTCATTAAAAGACAGGTACAAAAATTTCATAACATCTTTATTCATAACAGCCCAAACTTAGAAGCAACCCTCGTGTCCATCAGCCATAGAATGAGCAGAGAAATTCTGATATATCCATATAAGTGAATACTACATATATACTGTATAATTCCACTTATGTGAAGTTTAGCATCAAAATAGTGGTTACAGGAAACAACTCAAATGCCCATCAACTGATGAATGGATACTCAAAATGTGGTAAATTCATACAAGAGAATATTATTCAGTCACTAAAAAGAAATGAAGTAGTGATACATGCTATAACATGGATGAATCTTGAAAACATGCTAAGTGAAATAAACCAGTCACAAAAGACCACATATCATATGATTCCACTTATACGAAATGTCCAGAATTAGCAAATCTATAGAGACAGAGAGTAGATTAGTCCTTTCCAAGGGCTTGGGAGAGGGGATAATAGAAAGTTACTGCTAATGGGGATGAAGTTTCTTTTCGGGGTGATGAAAATGTTCTGGAGAGTGGTGACGGTTACACAACCATGTGAATCTACGAAAAACTACTGAATTGTACATTTTAAAATGGTGAATTTTATGATATGTGAATTATATCTCAATTTTTAAAATAGTGGTTTCTTTGGAGTAGGGAGGGGACAGTAATTGCCTGGACATGGCATGGGATGAGCCTTCTGGGGTGACAAAAATGTTTTTATCTTGATCTAGGTAGCAGTTACATGGTATATACATATATAAAAACTTATTGATCTTTATGTCTATGATTTGTATAGGTTATTTGTGTGTATGTAGTGTGGGTGAGTACCTTTCTCTGATAAAACACTATATGGAAAATCATTACTATCACCATTTTCCAATCACTAAAAATATTAGCATTAGGCAAATTTGGATAGAATTAAGTTGTACCATGTGTGGAATAGAACACTGCAGGAGACACAACTACCTAATTTCATTGAATAATTACATAGTACTGGCATAGAGTGTATTTTTATGTAAAACATACATAGGAAGTGGCATTAATGAATAGTTACAAACAGTTTTTGCATGCAAGTTGCTTGCCTGTCTCACCAGGAAAATAAGACAAACTCACTAGTCAGTCAAAGTTACAAGGAAAGGTGAACAGGTTGCAAAAATGAAGCCAGCTTTAGGGAAAATACATTATTGGCAGCAGCTCAGAGGAGTGTATAATTAAGGAATGTTTGGGGAAAAGAGCTGATCTACGCAGGCCAAACCAAAGTGAGAACTTGGCCATTTATAATTAATCAATGTTTATGTTTTTTTTCTCTTCATGTAGTTGAAACAGCTTTTTTAAAATGATTGGTACATCATAACGAATTTCTATCACTAAATGTAGTGTCTACTATCTTAAGTTTGTATCAATGCTGTTAATAAGACCTGAAAACAGAACAGTAAATACTGCCAGTTTTTTCATTGTTTACTTAATAGTATATATGTTGTCATGGTGACTAAACTGTTTAAATGTTTTAAGGACCAAAACTAAACAAACTTTCCTTATTTATGTGAGCCCATTTAGTAGCACCAGAGAAATACATATTTTTTTTAAGTTTAAGAAATTCCTTCAAAACTCATTAATATTCTGCAATATACTAGAAACCAAATGATCATCTTTTTGATATAGCATGTTATGTTGACATTATTAAAGGGACTTTGGGGAAATTAACTCTAACTGAATTTTGTTTTATGTGTTACTTACATTGATATTTGCTACCAATGTCTTCATCGTTGAGAAACCAGACATGACAGTAATCAAACTTGTTGCAATTTTCATCATCCAGAAAATAGCCATGAATACAAGAGAAGTAAAACTGTCCATGAATAGGAAAAAAGACCATCACACGCATGTGAGATCTGCATGTAACAGATGCCCTCAGACGTCACTTGATTCTTCAGGGAACTCTACCAGAGTCCCAGATCCTGCAAACATGACCTAGTTTCTGCACATGGCAGGTCAGAGACAGCAAATTGTTAGAAATTTTGCTGGAGGTGTGTGTTGACTGTGAGGAAAAGCAATAGATGAAAGGCTAAAGAAATATTCAAAAAACTAAAACGTAATGATCAACATATGGAAATGAAAACTTAAAACATAATATCATTTATAATTTATAAAATAAAATAGTAAATCTAACAAAACAGGGACAGTATCTGTATTCTGAAAATTACAAGATGCTGATGAAGGAAATCAAAGAACACCTAAATTAATGGAGAGATATACCATATTAATGAATTGGAAGACCCAACATAGTAAATAGGTCAATTCTCCCCAGATTGATCTATAAGTTTAATGCAATTCCTATCAAAATTTCAGCAAGGTTTTTTGGTAGACATAGACAAGCTTATTCTGAAATGTAAATGGAAAGGTGTAAGACCTAGAATAGCTCAGAGCATTGAAAAAGGAACAAGGTAGTAGGAATCACTCTCCAATGTTATGGTATATTATATAGCTGTAGCAATGAAAACAGAATGATATTGGCAAAGACACTCTTTTCAACAAATGGTGCTGGAAAAATTGGACATACAGTGGCAAAAAAAAGGCCAAACTTCAACCTAAACCTTACATCTTACACAAAAATTAACTCAAAATGTATCATGGACTTACATATAAAATGTAAGACTATAAAACTTGAAGAGAATGAAAAGACAAATGACAAACTGGAAAAAAATACTTGCAAATCATATATCCAACAAGGGACAAATATCTAAAATATATAAGAAGTACCAAAACTCAACATTAAAAAAAAAAAATCCACTTAGTAAACAGGCAAAAGACAAGAACAGATGTTTTACTGAAGAGAAGATACAGAAGAAAAATAAGCACATGAAAATATGTTCACCATTATTAGCCATTAGGGAAATACAAATTAAACCTATAATGTGATATTACTGCCCACCTAAAATAAAAATAGTGATAACCTCAAATGATACGAGGATGCAGAGAAAATAGATTGTGCATATATTGCTGGTGGGTATACAAAATTGTATATCTACTCTGGTAGTTTCATACAAAACTAACATGTGCTTAACATATGACCCAGCAATTATACTCTTGGGCATTTATCCCAGAGAAAGGAAAATTAATATCCACACAAAAACCTGTCCATGAATGTTTATAGTAGTTCTATTTTAATAGCTCCAAATGGAAACAACACAAATTTTCTTCAGTGGGTGAATATTTGAACAAACTGTGGTACATCTATGCCATGGCATACCATTCAGTAATGAAAAGGAACAAACTAGTGATACACACAATAATTTGGATGGATCTCAAGGGAGTTACACACACAATGAAAAAAGCTAATGTCACAAGTTTACATGATTCTATTTATATAGCATTCTTGAAATGACAATATTAAAGAGCTGGAGAATAGATTAGCGGTTGCCAGGATTTAGGAAGGTGTGGGTGAGGGAGGAGGCTGTGGCAGTGAAAGGATAGCACGAAGGACCCTGTGATGGAACTGCCCTGTACCTTGACTGTGGTGGTGGTTGCATGAACCTATGCTTGTGATAAAATTGCTGGTTGTAGAACCAAACACAGACACACAGACACACAGAGAGAAATTAGTGTGTGTAAACTGGCGAAATTTGAATAAGGTTGATAATTCATATCAATGTCATCTTCCTGGTTATGAGGGAAACCGAGTGAAAGGTAGAATCTCTCTATGTTGTTTCTAACGACTGCATGTGATTTACAATTATCTCAAAATAAAAAGTTTTGTTTTTAAATAAAGCTAAAAGTTTTGTATTAACAAAAATTAAAAGTTTTTTCCCTCCCTTTTCAGGAAGGGCAAATATCCCTTCAAACAACCAGAGCCCCTGGAACATCAACTAATAACAGAGCACTGCATTCAGTGCCATTAATACACTTTTATTGTGTTACATTTCATTACGATAAAAATACTTGAGAATGCCCCTCAGTAGGAGAACTGTCTGTATGCTCTGGATTTACATGTGCCACTTTGGCTGGAAGATTAGTTTAATCTCATCAGAGACAACTACAGTTTGTCCTTCTGCCCCAGGGTAAACCAAATGCCAAACCTCTGACCTGAGGCATTAGCCTCTAGCACAAAGGCAAAGGCTTTAGCCAAAAAACCCTTTGCTCTGGGAAATCAAGCTGTAATTTTGCAATTTATAACACAGCTCTCTATAAAATATTCCAGTTTCATCTTCTTAAATGCCCAGACACTTCAAAACTGTACTGAAAATCTCATTTGGACAAAGAGTTTGTTTGGTCCTTAGTGATGCTTTATGCCTGAACAAAATCTTTATGCAATTATTTTTTTTCCAGTTAATGAATCCTTTAATGATACTAGCTTTGCAAATTGTGTTAACTAATCTAATAAACTAAGAAAGCAGTATAACTGATTTCCTGACTAAGTCCACGAGGTTTTCAAAGCAAAACAGGAGTGAAGGGGGCAGGGCACAACCTTTAAAAGAATGACATAGCCCAATGACATAAACTGATTAGAACAAAATAGGTCCAAGATGGACTAGACCTTGAGCCTCAGTATATGCTCATTGTAACACATCAGCAAGCTAAATGACACACCCACATGTGCCAGACAGTTCCAAGGCCAACCATAAAGGTCAGAGAGTGGGCGGTGGCCCAATTCCTGGAAATCCCTACCCCTTCTCCCAAATAGCTGGACTACTCCTCCCACTCATCAGCTTATGAAATTACCCACCCTTATAAAAACTGACAACCCCATACCCTGGTGCGGCTCTCGCCTTCTGAGATGGTCCACACTCCTGTCTGTGGAGTGTGGTTCTCTCTAAATAAATCCACTTCTTATCTATTACTTTGCCCCAGCGTGTGGGTTCAAGTCCCATTCAGAGTTACAACAGTTTCAAAAGCACTCTAAAACAGTTCTATCATTGTTTCCTATTTCGTTTGCTCATCGATTGATGGTCACCTATGAATGCCAGAAACATGTTTTGTCTTTCAGATACAGACAAAAAAATATATACAGCCACTACCTTCAGAAGTTTCTAGTCTATTGGTTAAGATAGTTTAACAACAACAACTACTACATTATTTTATCAACAAAATATGAGTAACATTCTGGGAAAGCCCAAAGACCTGAGTGACTCAAAAGTTAACCTTGTCCTGGATAGTCAGCCTTATGCCTATTTTGAAATCACAGTATCTAGTATTTTACTAGAGTAGCAAACCAAATATCCTCCTCCTCAGGTTCAAACACAGCTTGGCAGGGATTTCAATATTGTTTTCTTAGATTCAATTGGTTCATATTTTGAAAGAAATAGAAAATGACACCAACATTTTAATCCTTATGAAAATTATACAATGCAGATCTTATTATTTCCATTTTACAAAGGTCAATAAGATTCATGGTCTGGGTGACTTAAAGCCCTTTTGCTCTTTCTATAACACAGCATTTTCATATACCTGTTGGCTATTTGTATGTTTTTTATGGAGAAATGTCTATTTAAGACCTTTGCCCATTTTTAAATTGGGTTATTTGGTTTTCTACTGTTAAGTTGTGTGAGTTCCTTATATATTTTGGGTATTAACCCCTCATCAGATATAGGGTTTGCAAATATTTTCTCCCATTCTGTAAGTTGCCTTTTCATCTATTATTTGCTTTCCTTGCTGTGCAGAAGCTTTCTGGTTTGATGCAGTCCCATTTGTCTATTTTTGCTTTTGTTGCCTATGCTATTGGTGTCATATCCAAGAAATCATTGCAAAGATTTAAACATAAGACCTGAAACTCTAAAATTCCTAGGAGAAAACACAGGGGAAATTTTCTTGATTGTCTTTTTGTCATTGCCTTGGCACTGTCTTAATCCATTTTGAGTTGATTTTTGTGTGTGGTGTCAGATAAGATCCCAATTTCATTCTTTTGCGTATGAATGTCCAGTTTTCCAAACACCATTTGTTGAAGAGACTATCCTTTCCCCATTGTGAATTCTTGGCACCCTTGTCAAAGATCAGTTGACTATTTATGTGCAAATTTAATTCTGAACTCTCTATTCTGTTCCATGGTCTATATGTCTATCTCTAGGCCTGCACCTTACTATTTTAATTACTGCAGACTTGTAAAGTATTTTGTAATCAGGGAGTGTTATGTACCAGTTTTGTTCTTTCTCAAGATTATTTTGGCTGTTTGAGGTCCTTTGTGGTTCCATATGAAATTGACACAGGTTTTTCATATTTAAGTCTTAAAGCCCAGAATTGATTGATATGGTGGGAAGGAGAGGTCAGATTGAACTTTTTTCCTAAGCCCAATAACATTTATTGAATGGTCTTGCCTTTCCCACTCATGTATATTTGCCTATCTCTGTCATATATAATGTCTCTCCATATGTTTGGGGCTATTTTTAGATTCATTAACTTGCACCATTACCATATGTTAATTTGATTATCCCTATGCCAAAATCACACTCTTAATTACTACACATTACTCCTCCTCACTCCAATGTTGCATCTGTCTCCATTACTCTAATAAATCTGCTTTTATCAAGTCCACAAGTATATTCTATGTTGAAAAATCCAAGCAGAATTTTTCACATTTTATATTTTAGAAGATTTCAAGATAGTTGTTCATTTTCTCTCTTGACTTCCATAAAATAAAATATTTCTGCTTTTGATCTGATATCACCAACCACTGATCAATGTCCTTTCAGGCCCTTTCTCATCTACTTCATCTAAATGTAGGAGTTTCGGGGGTCTGGGCAAGATGGCGGAAAAGTAAGACGCGGAGATCACCTTCCTTCCCACAGATACATTAGAAATACATCTACACGTGGAACTGCTCCTACAGAACACCCACTGAACGCTGGCAGAAGACGTCAGACCTCCCAAAAGGCAAGAAACTCCCCCGGTACTTGGGTAGGGCAAAAGAAAAAAGAAATAACAGAGACAAAAGAATAGGGACGGGGCCTGCACCAGTGGGAGGGAGCCGTGAAGGAGGAAAGGTTTCCACACACTAGGAGCCCCTTTGCAGGCGGAGACTGTGGGTGGCAGAGCGGGGAAGCTTCAGAGCCACGGAGGAGAGCGCAGCCACAGGGGTGCGGAGGGCAAAGCGGAGAGATTCCCGCACCGAGGATCGGTGCCGAGTAGCACTCACCAACCCGAGAGGCTTGTCTGCTCACCCGCCGGGGCGGGCGGGGCTGGGAGCTGAGGCTCGGGCTTAGGTCAGATCGCAGGGAAAGGACTGGGCTTGGCGGCGTGAACACAGTCTGAAGGGGTTAGCGCACCACAGCTAGCCGGGAGGGAGCCCAAGAAAAAGTCTGCAGCTGCCGGAGAGGCAAGAGACTTTTTCTTGCCTCTTTGATTTGCGGTGCACAAGGAGAGGGGATTCGGAGCATCACCTGGATGAGCTCCAGAGACAGGCGCGAGCTGCGGCTATCAGCGCGGACCCCAGAGATGGGCATGAGACGCTAAGGCTGCTGCTGCCACCACCAAGAAGCCTGTGTGCGAGCCCAGGTCACTCTCCACACCGCCCTTCCCAGGAGCCTGTGCAGCCCGCCACTGCCAGGCTCCTGTGATGCAGGGACAACTTCCCCGGGAGAACGCACGGCGCGCCTCCGGCTGCTGCAACGTCACGCCGGCCTCTGCCGCTGCAGGCTCGCCCTTCACTCCGTACCCCTCCCTCCCCACGGCCTGAGTGAGCCAGAGCCCCCGAAGCAGCTGCTCCTTTAACCCCGTCCTGTGTGAGAAAAGAACAGACGCCCTCAGGCGACCTACACGCAGAGGCGGGGCCAAATCCAAAGTTGAACCCCGGGAGCTGTGCGAACAAAGAAGAGAAAGGGAAATTTCTCCCAGCAGCCTCAGAAGCAGCGGATTAAAGCAACACAAACAACTTGATGTACCTGCATCTGTTGAATACCTGAATAGACAACGAATCATTCCAAATTCAGGAGGTGGACTTTGGGAGTAGAATATATTAATTTTTCCACTTTTCCTTTTTTTGTGAATGTATATGTGTATGCTTCTGGGTGAGATTTTGTCTGTATAGCTTTGCTTTCAACATTGGTCCTAGGGTTCGGTCCGTCTGTTTGTTTGTTTTTTTACTTAAAAATTTTTTTTTCTTAATAAATGTTTTCTTAATAATTTTTTCCTTATTTTCTATTTATAAAAATTACAACAATTTTTTCTTAGTAAGTTTTTTCATATTTTTTATTTTAAAAATTTAAAAAATTTTTTCTTAATAAATTTTTTTCTTAATTTTTTTCTTATTTTTTATTATAAAATATTAATAAATTTATTTTTAAAAATTAAAAAAAATTTCTTAATAATTTTTTCGTAATAATTTTTTCTTATTTTTTATTATAATAGCTTTATTTTATTTTATTTTATTTTATCCTCTTTCTTTCTTTCTTTCTTTCTATTTTTTCTCCCTTTTATTCTGAGCCGTGTGGATGAAAGGCTCTTGGTGCTACAGCCAGGCATCAGGGCTGTGCCTCTGAGGTGGGAGAGCCAACTTCAGGACACTGGTGTACAAGAGACCTCCCAGCTCCACGTAATACCAAACGGCAAAAATCTCTCAGAGATCTCCACCTCAACATCAAGACCCAGCTTCACTCAACGACCAGCAAGCTACAGTGCTGGACACCCTATGCCAAACAACTAGCAAGACAGGAACACAGCCCCATCCATTAGCAGAGAGGCTGCCTAAAATCATAATAAGGCCACAGACACCCCAAAACACACCACCAGACGTGGAC
Source organism: Balaenoptera acutorostrata (assembly GCF_949987535.1). Taxonomy (NCBI): domain Eukaryota; kingdom Metazoa; phylum Chordata; class Mammalia; order Artiodactyla; family Balaenopteridae; genus Balaenoptera; species Balaenoptera acutorostrata. The sequence continues at coordinate 142,377,774 of NC_080066.1, forward strand.
GTGCCCACCAGAAAGACAAGATCCAGCCTCATCCACCAGAACACAGGCACTAGTCCCCTCCACCAGGAAGCCTACACAACCCACTGAACCAACCTTAGCCACTGGGGACAGATACCAGAAACAAAGGGAACTACGAACCTGCAGCCTGTGAAAAGGAGACCCCAAACACAGTAAGAGGAGCAAAATGAGAAGACAGAAAAACACACAGCAGATGAAGGAGCAGGGTCAAAACACCCCAGACCTAACAAATGAAGAGGAAATAGGCAGTCTACCTGAAAAAGAATTCAGAATAATGATAGTAAAGATGATCCAAAATCTTGGAAATAGAATAGACAAAATGCAAGAAACATTTAACAAGGACGTAGAAGAACTAAAGAGGAACCAAGCAATGATGAAAAACACAATAAATGAAATTAAAAATACTCTAGACGGGATCAATAGCAGAATAACTGAGGCAGAAGAACGGATAAGTGACCTGGAAGATAAAATAGTGGAAATAACTACTGCAGAGCAGAATAAAGAAAAAAGAATGAAAAGAACTGAGGACAGTCTCAGAGACCTCTGGGACAACAGTAAACGCACCAACATTCGAATTATAGGGGTACCAGAAGAAGAAGAGAAAAGGAAAGGGATTGAGAAAATATTTGAAGAGATTATGGTTGAAAACTTCCCTAATATGGGAAAGGAAATAGTTAATCAAGTCCTGGAAGCACAGAGAGTCCCATACAGGATAAATCCAAGGAGAAACACGCCAAGACACATATTAATCAAACTATCAAAAATTAAATATAAAGAAAACATATTAAAAGCAGCAAGGGAAAAACAACAAATAACACACAAGGGAATCCCCATAAGGTTAATAGCTGATCTTTCAGCAGAAACTCTGAAAGCCGGAAGGGAGTGGCAGGATATACTTAAAGTGATGAAGGAGAAAAACCTACAAGCAAGATTACTCTACCCAGCAAGGATCTCATTCAGATTTGATGGAGAAATTAAAACATTTACAGACAAGCAAAAGCTGAGAGAGTTCAGCACCACCAAACCAGCTTTACAACAAATGCTAAAGGAACTTCTCTAGGCAAGAAACATAAGAGAAGGAAAACACCTACAATAACAAACCCAAAACATTTAAGAAAATGAGAATAGGAACATACATATCGATAATTACCTTAAATGTAAATGGATTAAATGCTCCCACCAAAAGACACAGACTGGCTGAATGGATACAAAAACAAGACCCGTATATATGCTGTCTACAAGAGACCCACTTCAGACCTAGAGACACATACAGACTGAAAGGGAGGGGATGGAAAAAGATATTCCATGCAAATGGAAATCAAAAGAAAGCTGGAGTAGCAATTGTCATATCAGACAAAATAGACTTTAAAATAAAGACTATTACAAGAGACAAAGAAGGACACTATATAATGATCAAGGGATCGATCCAAGAGGAAGGTATAACAATTGTAAATATATATGTACCCAACATAGGAGCACCTCAATACATAAGGGAAATGCTAAAAGCCATCATAGGGGAAATCAAGAGTAACACAATCATAGTAGGGGACTTTAACACCCCACTTTCACCAATGGACAGATCATCCAAAATGAAAATAAATAAGGAAACACAAGCTTTAAATGATACATTAAACAAGATGGACTTCATTGATTTTTATAGGACACTCCACCAAAAAACAACAGAATACCCATTTTTCTCAAATGCTCAAGGAATATTCCCCAGGATAGATCATATCTTGGGTCACAAATCAAGCCTTGGTAAATTTAAGAAAATTGAAATCATATCAAGTATCTTTTCCGACCACAACGCTATGAGACTAGATATCAATTACTGGAAAAGATCTATAAAAAATACAAACACATGGAGGCTACACAATACACTACTTAATAACGAAGTGATCACCGAAGAAATCAAAGGGGAAATCAAAAAATACCTAGAAACAAATGACAATGGAGACACAACGACCCAAAAGCTATGGGATGCAGCAAAAGCAGTTCTAAGAGGGAAGTTTATAGCAATACAAGCCTACCTCAAGAAACAGGAAACATCTCGAATAAACAACCTAACCTTGCACCTAAAGCAATTAGAGAAAGAAGACAAAAAAACCCCCAAAGCTAGCAGAAGGAAAGAAATCATAAAGATCAGATCAGAAATAAATGAAAAAGAAATGAAGTAAATGAAAGCAAAGATCAATAAAAATAAAAGCTGGTTCTTTGAGAAGATAAACAAAATTGATAAACCATTAGCCAGACTCACCAAGAAAACAAGGGAGAAGACTCAAATCAATAGAATTAGGAATGAAAAAGGAGAAGTAACAACTGACACGGAAGAAATAAAAAGGATCATGAGAGAGTACTATAAGCAACTATACGCCAATAAAATGGACAATCTGGAAGAAATGGACACATTCTTAGAAATGCACAACCTGCTGAGACTGAACTAGGGAGAAATAGAAAATATGAACACACCAATCACAAGCACTGAAATTGAAACTGTGATTAAAAATCTTCCAACAAACAAAAGCCCAGGGCCAGATGGCTTCACAGGAGGATTCTATCAAATATTTAGAGAAGAGCTAACACCTATCCTTCTCAAACTCTTCCAAAATATTGCAGAGGGAGGAACACTCCCCAACTCATTCTACAAGGCCACCATCACCCTGATACCAAAACCAGACAAAGATGTCACAAAGAAAGAAAACTACAGGCCAATATCACTGATGAACATAGATGCAAAAATCCTCAACAAAATACTAGCAAACAGAATCCAACAGCACATTAAAAGGATCATACACCATGATCAAGTGGGTTTTATTCCAGGAATGCAAGGATTCTTCAATATATGCAAAGCAATCAACGTGATACATCATATTAACAAATTGAAGGAGAAAACCCATATGATCATCTCAATAGGTGCAGAGAAAGCTTTCGACAAAATTCAACACCCATTTATGATAAGAGCCCTGCACAAAGTAGGCACAGAGGGAACTTTCCTCAACATAATAAAGGCCATATATGACAAACCCACAGCCAACATTGTCCTCAATGGTGAAAAATTGAAACCATTTCCACTAAGATCAGGAACAAGATAAGGTGCCCACTCTCACCACTATTATTCAACATAGTTTTGGAAGTGTTAGCCACAGCAATCAGAGAAGAAAAAGAAATAAAAGGAATCCAAATCGGAAAAGAAGAAGTAAAGCTGTCACTGTTTGCAGATGACATGATACTATACATAGAGAATCCTAAAGATGCTACCAGAAATCTACTAGAGCTAATCAATGAATTTGGTAAAGTACCAGGATACAAAATTAATGCACAGAAATCTCTTGCATTCCTATACACTAATGATGAACAATCTGAAAGTGAAATTAAGAAAACACTCCCGTTTACCATTGCGACAAAAAGAATAAAATATCTAGGAATAAACCTACCTAAAGAGACAAAAGACCTGTATGCAGAAAATTATAAGATGCTGATGAAAGAAATTAAAGATGATACAAATAGATGGAGAGATATACCATGTTCTTGGATTGGAAGAATCAACATTGTGAAAATGACTCTACTACCCAAAGCAATCTACAGGTTCAATGCAATTCCTATCAAGCTACCACTAGCATTTTTCACAGAACTAGAACAAAAAATTTCACAATTTGTATGGAAACACAAAAGACCCCGAATAGCCAAAGCAATCTTGAGAACACAAAATGGAGCTGGAGGAATCAGGCTCCCTGACTTCAGACTATATTACAAAGCTACAGTAATCAAGACAGTTTGGTACTGGCACCAAAACAGAAATATAGATCAATGGAACAGGATAGAAAGCCCAGAGATACCCCCATGCACATATGGTCACCTTATCTTTGATAAAGGAGGCAAGCATATACAGTGGAGAAAAGACAGCCTCTTCAATAAGTGGTACTGGGAAAACTGGACAGGTATATGTAAAAGTATGAAATTAGAACACTCTCTGACACCATACACAAAAATAAACTCAAAATGGATTAAAGACCTAATTGTAAGGCCAGACACTATCAAACTCTTAGAGGAAAACATAGGCAGAACACTCTATGACATAAATCACAGCAAGATCCTTTTTGACCCAGCTCCTAGAGAAATGGAAATAAAAACACAAATAAACAAATGGGACCTAATGAAACTTAAAAGCCTTTGCACAGCAAAGGAAACCATAAACAAGACCAAAAGACAACCCTCAGAATGGCAGAAAATATTTGCAAATGAAGCAACTGCCAAAGGATCAATCTCCAAGATTTACAAGCAACTCATGCAGCTCAATAACAAAAAAACAAACAACCCAATCCAAAAATGGGCAGAAGATCTAAATAGACATTTCTCCAAAGAAGATATACAGATTGCCAACAGACACATGAAAGAATGCTCAACATCATTAATCATTAGAGAAATGCAAATCAAAACTACAATGAGATATTATCTCACACCGGTCAGAATGGCCATCATCAAAAAATCTACAAACAATAAATGCTGGAGAGGGTGTGGAGAAAAGGGAACACACTTGCACTGTTGGTGGGAATGTAAATTGATAGCGCCACTATGGAGAACAGTATGGAGGTTCCTTAAAAAACTAAAAATAGAACTACCATACGACCCAGCAATCCCACTACTGGGCATATACCCTGAGAAAACTATAATTCAAAAAGAGTCATGTACCACAATGTTCATTGCAGCTCTATTTACAACAGCCAGGACATGGAAGCAACCTAAGTGTCCATCATCAGATGAATGGATAAAGAAGATGTGGCACATATATACAATGGAATATTACTCAGTCATAAAAAGAAATGAAATGGAGGTATTTGTAGTGAGGTGGATGAAGTTAGATTCTGTCATACAGAGTGAAGTAAGTCAGAAAGAGAAAAACAAATACAGTATGCTAACACATATATATGGAATCTAAGGAAAAAAAAAAAAAAGGTCATGAAAAACCTAGTGGCAAGACAGGAATAAAGACACAGACCTACTAGAGAATGGACTTGAGGATATGGGGAGGGGGAGGGGTAAGATGTGACAGGGTGAGAGAGTGGTATGGACATATATACACTACCAAATGTAAAATATATAGCTAGTGGGAAGCAGCTGCATAGTACAGGGAGATCAGCTCGGTGCTTTGTGACCACCTAGAGGGGTGGGATAGGGAGGGTGGGAGGGAGGGAGACGCAAGAGGGAAAAGATATGGGAACATATGTATATGTATAACTGAGTCACTTTGTTATAAAGCAGAAACTAACACACCATTGTAAAGCAATTATACTCCAATAAAGATGTTTTAAAAAATTTTTTTAAATAATTAAATAAATAAATGTAGGAGTTTCTCAAAACTCTTTTCTCTTTCCTAGCTATAATGTCATTTTGAGTGATCAGAGGTAAGTCTTCAAGGCCTTTTATATATTAATGGCTTCCAAATGTATATGTCCTTATGAACCCCAGAATTATATCCATTGATAAAATAAAAATTTATTGATCATCTAACATGTACCAATCACTATTCTAAATGCAAATTACTCAGCAATGAACAAAAGAGACAAAACTCCTTGCCTGCATGAAATGTTTATTCTAATAGTGGCACATTTAACAAATAAAGAAATGAACTATATATATAAAATACTTCAAGTTGTGATAAGTTTTGTGAAGAAAGTTAAATTGTGGAAGTTACCTAAGGACTTTAAGGGTAGAGATGCTGCAATTTTAAATAGGATAGAAATCTGACAATCTGACTAGAGATGTAGTAATCTTAAGCAGAGGTCAGCAAACTAGGACCTGAGGGGCAAATCTGGACTTCCACTTGTGTTTGTATGGCCAGTTAGCTAAGAATGTTTTTTACATTTTTAAATGATTGGGGGAAAAAATGAAAATAATATTTTATGACATGTAAAAATATATGAAATTTAAATTAATGTAACTATAAATAAGCTTTCATTGGGACCAAGCAGTGTTCATTATTTACATGTTCTCTATGGCTCTTTTCATGCTACAATGACAAAGTTAAGTAGTGAAACAAAGACCACATGGTCCACAAAGTCTAGACTATGTACTTTCTGGTCCTTTACACAAAAAGTTTGCTGATCCCTGATCTTAATCAATATACTCTATTGCTTGCAAACAAAAGATTTGCATGACAAAGTCCTATTTGGATTCAATGCCAGAAGAAAATATATTAGTCTTTACGCAAATGTGTTCGCCTCCTTTAATAGACAACATTTCTCTTTTTAATTTAGCTGCCAAGAAAATCAAGAGGTCAATATGACCAAATTCAGTAAAAATGACACTCCAGGTGGCTAGACACCTCTATTGTATTTAATTCTTTCTTGTATGTATATGTGGAAGTATATATGTATGTCTGTTGTACTGTTTTATATTGATTTTAAATCTATGAGAAGTCCATAATTTTGTGTGAAAGTCAATACAAATATGAACAAACATAAGAGTAAATATTTGATATACTATTTTAAGAGGTTATCCTTAAAATTATAATAACCAAACTGCCTTTCTCTATTATGGATTTGGAATTAAAGTATTAAACAAGTACATGTCTAAATTCCTGAGGAGATGTAGTGCTCCTTGTGAAGAAAATATTTTCCTAATTTATGTAATATATAATAGTCTCTTTAAGGAAAACATGTAATATCATTTGAAAGGCTTTTCTCAAGATTCTTAAATAATTGTGCAGGAAAGTACAAGTTTCAGTCAACTGGAAAATTTACGTCTGTGAAATAACTCATGTTTTGACACTAACATTCTTATGCATCATTGCCAATAGATAACAGAGGTATATTAAGATTAAGTGATATCAGGTCTCACGTTTTATTAGTGAGAAAGTAAAGGTCATGGAATTAAGATTTGAGGTTTTCTCTCAGTTCTTTTGAATCTTCTATAATGTACTTTAAACTAAGAATCAAAAAGGAAAATTAGACTGTTCAGGGTTTTTTGTTTGCTTGTTTGTTTTGGTTTGTTTTGTTTTTGAATATTTTGGTTTTTCTTACCTTTGAACATTTTACACTAGCTCTCAAAAAGCCACAGAAATGAAACTCTTCCTCTGTAAGTTTGTAGGGAGATTTATTACAAGAACTTTCTTAAAACCAATTAAAGATAAATTTATTATCAAGAATATTAACTCTAGTACTCCACTAAATTTTGATTACAAAATCAGGCCTTTTTCTTGTAATAGGTGTCCTACATAAGTAATAAGTTTGATGGTAGGACCACTATTGATATATTCATTCTGTAATTTCTTATAGTGGTACTGTATGTTTGTGGCAAGCTACATTCCTGTGAGTGGTGGGATTATGGGTGATTTATCATAGTTTCTTCTTTGCCTAGCTCTAATTTCTTATTTTATATAAGTTGTGTATCTCTATTAAATAAACATTTTGGGGGTAAAATGGTTAGAAAAATATTTTCTTCTAACATTTATTCATCCTTGGTAGAAACGATGAAAACAGAATGCGTAAAGTATGCTCTGGTCATGAATGTATTCTCTGATACTTGTCCACAAAGGCAGCAGGCCCATTTCTGAACAAATATGTGCTGATTAGCTTAATCAGGATTAGGGAACCAGTGGAGTCCATATGTCCCCGTATGTGCTGTTATTGGTTTTAGAGTAAGATTTTCAGCCAATATGAATACTCAGTTCAAATTATTCCATAGCACATAGAATGTAGAGTCTATGTATAGTTAATTAATGACTTAAGTAGCTAATGGATTAACTAGACCTTAGCTTTTTCTCCTTTCTTTTGTTTTCCATCTTCAAACCAGTTACTTGAGGATTAGCATATAGGTAATTTGAGTTCTGTTATAAAATATGTGAAGTTTCATTTTCTAACAAGCTTTTCTGTTCAAATTTTATTGCTTTCCCCATTGCCATCTTAAACCCACATCATCCAACCTTAACTAGATCCACTCCCTCTTCTATTACTTTTAAATCTTCCATAGCTCCCTGTATTATATGTCAAGCATCATCACAATATGGAGTTATACATTTAACTCTGGTTATTTAAGTCTTTCCTCTCACATTAAACTCAGAGCAACACAAGAGCAGGGACTATGTATACTTTTATTTACCACTCCATAGCAATTACTACAGTATCCTACAGAACCATGTTTCCCTTTTTTTTCCCCTTGTGAAACCACGGTTTCAAGGTATAATTGATTTACAAAATTATATTAGTTTCAGGTGTACAACATAGTGATTCAAAATTTTTATAGATTATACTCCATTTAGTTATTATACATAGTAGTTTGTATCCCTTACCCTTATCTTTCCCCTCCACCTTCCCTCTTCCCACGGGTAACAACTAGTTTCCTCTCTATATCTGAGTCTGTTTCTTTTTTGTTATATTCATTCATTTGTTTTATTTTTTAGATTACACATATAAAGTGATAACATACAGTACTTGTCTCTCTGACTTATTTCACTAAGTGTAATATCCTCCAGGTCGCCCTGTTCGTGCAAAAGGCAAAATTTCATTCTTTTTTATGGCTGAGTAGTATTCCTGTGTGTGTGTGTGTGTGTGTGTGTGTGTGTGTGATATCATCTTTATCCATTCACCTGTTGATGGACACTTAGATTACTTCCATATCTTGGCTATTGTAAGTAATGCTGCTATAAACAATGGGGTGCATGTATCTTTACAAATTAGTGCTTTTTGTTTTCTTTGGATATGCACCCAAGAGTGGAATTGCTAGATCATATGGTATTTCTATGTTCTGTTTATTGAGGAACCTCCAAACTATTTTCCATAGTGTCTGTACCAATTTACATTCCCACCAACAGTGTCCAAGGGTTCCCTTTTTTCTACAGCCTCACTAACATTTGTTATTTCTGGTCTTTTTGATGATAGCCATTCTGATGGATGTGAGGTGATATCTCATTGCTGTTTTGATTTGACTTTCATTTGTTGGGAAGTTTTTTTTTTTTTATTACTGATGCAATTTCATTACTGGTAATTTGTTCATATTTGCTATTTCTTCCTTGTTCAGTCTTGGGAGATTTATATTTCTAGGAAATTATCCATTTCCTCTAAGTTGTCCATTTTATTGGCATATAACTGTTTATAGTAATCTCTTATGATCCTTTGTATTTCCGTGTTGTTGATTGTAACTACTTCTTTATTTCTGATTTTATTGATTCAGGCTCTCTTGCTTTTTTTCTTGATGTGTCTGGCTAAAGGTTTATCAATTTTGTTTATCTTTTCAAAGAACCAGCTCTTACTTTCATTTATCTTTCTATATTTTTTCAGTCTCTATTCATTTACTTCTGCTCTCATCTTTATGACTTCTTTCCTTCTACTAACTTTGGGTTTTGTTTGTTCTTCTTTTCCTTGTCCCTTGAGGTATAAGTTTAGGTTGTTTATTCGAGAATTTTCTTGTCTCCTGAGATAGGCTTGTATAAACTTCCCTTTTAGAACAGCTTTTGCTGCATCCCATAGATTTTAGATTGCTGTGTTTTCATTTTAATTTGACTCCAGGTATTTTTTAATTTCTTCTTTGAATTCTACAATGATCCACTGGTTGTTTAGTAGCATATTGTTCAGGCTACAAGTGTTTGTGGTTTTTTTGCAATTTTTTTCTTGTAGTTGATTTCTAGTCTCATAGCATTATGGTCAGAAACGATGCTTGATATGATTTCAATTTTCTTAAATTTACTGAGACTTGTTTTGTAGCCTGTCATGTGATCTATCTTGAAATGTAAAACCATGTTTCCCTTTGATTTGGATGCAAATTTTAAAGGATGGCTACTTTCCTTTTTATAAATTCTACCATAGTATAGATCCTTCCTTAATTGACATCTTCTATGTCTTAGAGATACTGCAGCAGAAATTAGGGAAATGAAGACTTCCACAAGAAAGTTTGAGATATAAAGAAATGAGGAAGAATGCTAATATAAGAAAAGAAGAGAATGTCTAAAGGTCTCAAGACAGATCAAGACTCATAAGAAGCAAACTTTAGAGAAAGTTGCTAGATTGCATAGCAATGTATCTCTCTCTTTGACTCCAGGACTGTGCCCAGGAGGAGGGCATGAAGCAGCATCTCAGGCAACTGGCAGTGAACAACTAGAGGAATTTCTTTCTTACATAACAATTATTTAGTTTCTTTTAATGTATTTACTCTATTTGCTCCACCTTCTCATTGCCTTCTGCTGTGCCAGACAGGGATGAACATTGGTTATTTAGCACTACTAGTAAAGGAGCTAAAAGTAGTTTTTAGTACTTCATAGAATATAAATGACCAAAATAAAAAACAATCAGCCTGAGCCAAAAAATAGGCATCTTTTAGTCATTACCATAAACACTAGGAAAGAGATGGGAAAGTGGATGGAGAGTAGAAAGCCATAAGGCTCTGGAATAAAAATTAAAAATAACAAACACAGTCAAATAATATCAACAACAACAGAAATCACAGAAGTGGAAACATCTTTTTTTTAAGTTTATTTTATGAAATCCAACCATCTGTATAATCCTACCTTTATGTAGCAAACTGCAAAAGTTGAAGGAAGCACTATGATCTCATTCAAAGATAGTTATTTCAATAGCCATTTCTACAGATTTACTGTAGTAAAGTTAAAGTGTAAAAATGGATCAATCAAGGCAGCTTAGTACAAAATAATAGGTTGGTCACAAACACCTACTCATACTATAACACCATCTGCAACATGTAGATTCATTCATGATTTAATTTTTTCACCAAAATCCAAAATATATTTCTTTATTTGTGTTCAATGTATATGTATATAGAAATATTTTATTCATCTAAATTACTCTCGAATTGAGGTTCTATTTTCATCTATATTTAAAGACAAAAGTTAAAAAAATTTTTTAATTAAAAAAATTTTTTAATTAAAATTTGTTTTTAATTTTAAAAAAATTAAAAATTAAAAAAATAAAGACAACAGTATGCACTAATACCAAGCAAAGACTAAGGTAAAAATGACGCCAGGCATGACCTAGTTTTTATAGTTTATGGTTAGTAAAGGAGGAAATCAATTGATTGTAACCACAATAAACTAAATTATTTGATAACACTTATTATTGCTTATCTTATGCAGGCACTTTTCATCCTCTAGACTACTAAGTAAGGTGGGTGGTGGTATCTCCATTGTAGATGTGAACACAGAGCATGGAAACCAATCCTCATGGTCAAGATAAAGCCAGGCTACTGAGCAAGTCATCCATGGCCCTACATGGACAACTCTTTCTCATTCCTGGACTACAGATATCAAATGACTCTGTAGTCCCTTCCTCAGAGGCTAGTGACAGAGTGGTGAGAAAATGAAATACAAACTAGCTCACTCTAACTCACTAAAGTAATTTCAACATGGTACATAAAAATAATGTGCTTAATATTATTCCTAGAGAAAGGTTTGAGCCACTCAGGTTTTAGCCTAAGTTATACAGTGTCTCCCTATCCTTACTAGAGAAAAATAATACTGCCTACTACCCGACACACAAAAAGTTTACTAGTAATTTTATTAGCTAACAATAATATAAAGCTAGCATTGGAGTACTCTTAAACCATGCCAAAAGCCATGACACACCAAATATAATTTGATGTTTCAAATTTCTATCACAGAAAATATTAAAGTTCCTATCTACTTATAATGTTTCTAATAAACCCTTGAGTGTTATTTTATTTAACTTCTGATCCATGAAAGGAAAAATATAATTGAGGTTTCAGATAAAGTCTACCTTTTCAGGTAATGCCTGCAGGTCAGCTAGAAAAGAGAAATGTCAATAATAAGTCTGAATGCTTACCCTGTAATTTTTCACTAGGTAACAACTGAGAATCACATGTGGACATGACAATAGTTAAATTCCCTTTCCATGTATAGGTATAGATATAAAAGTCACAGTTTTCAGATATTTGGGCCACGGTGCTTTCACACAACAGGCTAAAATATAGTTTCCTATAATAATAAACTAGCCATAGTCTCTCTTGCCCAACAAGCAGTTTATTTAAAGACCACAGGAAAAACATGCCAATTGTCCAATGGGCCTGGGCTGGCTTAGCCCCAACAGGGATGGTGAGTCTTCATAATTTTTTTAAGATGGTATTTGTTCTGCTACCTTGGAAAAACCAGTTAGTTTCATGTGTAAAACTACAGTACTTAGATGTACTAATAAAAAATTGTTGGGAAATAATTATTGAACCATTACTGAATTTTATTCTATAATTTTTAATACAGGATCTCTTGAATATATGATTCTTAATTGTAAAAAGGTTATGATATGTAATAGTACTCTAAATCATTCAGATACAGCTGTTATTTAATTTCAGTGTCAGGACCTGCAAGTTCATTTTGGACGATGTTCTGTCTGTATCCTTTACCCACAGGGACTTAATTTCCTCCTGAAGCAGATAGATCACTGCATCTTTAAATACTTCAAATAGTTCAGGTGACCTGTCATACCTCTCCCCAAAGTCTTCAATTAGCCAAACTAAATATTCATATTTCCTTTAACTATTCATCTTATAACAAGATTCCCAGAACTTTATGTCATCATGATTATCTTCTAGTAAGTGTGCTGCCATTTGATAATATTTCTTTTAAAATATCCAGCTGATAGCTGAACATAATATTTTATCTATGATCTGAATCACATGGACTGTATTGGGATGCTCAGTACCTCTCTTGATCCAGAGACAAAAGTCCTGTTAATGCATCTTAAGACCAATTCAGTTTTGTTTTACTATCTTCACATGTATATACTTACATGGCATATTTAACTGGGGGGAGCTCTTCTTGGAAGGCTAGTGCTTTCACTCTTGGGTTCAGCTGTACATTGCTATAAAAACTTCTTGAAGCATTTAAATAACTTAAATATTGAACCAAGATAATGACACCATGAATATATAAGAATGTATCCCCATTTCTCACATTTAGGAATACAAAGAAATATTTAGACAGGCTTTCCTAAATTAAAAAATATGTTTGTATAAAAGTAAACTGATTAAAAGAAAGTTACTTTAATTCGTAGAAAAAATACATATATTGCCTACTATATTTGGAAGAAGTAAAGTGCTCCTGTTATAGATCTGGTTTAAAAATAATCCAAGATTTTAAAATATTCAAAATCAATTTCTTTACATTTTAAAGGCATAATTCTGCCTGAATGTTTTGCATAATTCTGCCAGAACTTTTCATATAATGGGATCTGCCTACTGATAACTTTATGCTTATTACAAAACCCATGAAACAAGAAATGAAGACCAAAGAGCTTTTTCTACTGAGTTTCTTCAAAGAACATGTGAGAAAATAAAATGTTAGACAGTGGAAAATAAAAACCATTAAGGTTTTAAACTTTATTCTACAAAACAAGCTGAAAATGATTCCAGTATTATGAGAAATATGTGGTCTCCACAACATGCTACAAGTTATATATTTTTTCATACAGTCCTAAAGCTGAAAATAAAGTCCCCAGCCATTTACTTTATTTGAATTATTTCTCAGTAAAATCATTTCAAACTGTAGGATAGATTTTTTTGAGCTTTAACTATCATCCTTTCTATTTTTTTCCCATAATCTGCTCTTTCCCTTTTAAATCCTCACTCATTCCACCCATTTCTCTTGTCTTTTAACTGCACAGAATGTTAGCAAGTAGCAAAGCCCAGAGGACGGATTTTGATTATTAAATTTGAAAAGAATCTAAAGCAACTATAGTAATTAGTAGTCAATAAAATACTTTGAACCAAATCAAATTAATCTAGGTACTGTTTTATATTTTTAAATTGCCTAAGGCAAACTTTCATGATAAAAATGCTACAATCTCCACATCAGTAGTGATTTTAATGCCACAATTTGTATTAGAGAAAGCATTATTCACAAAAGACAAGTTAAGACTGAATTAAATCACAGTGATTAATTTGCTTGTGGGTTAAAGCTGAATTCAAAATATCTATAAAACTAAGTATGTGGAAGAGACAGAATGAAATCTCAGTAATTGGGGCAAACGTTTTCTCTAATTAGCTGAAATGCATCATTAAATTCTATTGCACCAACAGCTGAAAAAAAATGGCTGTTTTAGAACTAACAAGAGAAGCGCTAGAACAAAGACATTTCATTTCGCACATTATATTTTGATCTTTTTCAGTACATACTCAAAGTTAAATTTGATAACAACCACCATTGATAAAATATTTGAAAGAAACAATCAACAAAATGTAAGATAAGAAACATATAGTAAGACAAATATTTCACTTATTGAGGAACAGCAAGTCTAATAAAGGTCTCTAATATCAAATATGGTATAACTGTTAAAAATCAGATGCTGTTTACTGAAGCTATCCTCAAGTAAATCCACACTTCTAAGATTATGACTACAATTACAGGATTTATGTGATTACTGTCATCGAACTTTCATTTTCTTTTTTCTACCCTTGCATTTTAACAGGCTCAACCAATGTCATTCTTATTATCAAAAGTAAAGATGAATATAAAATAGATAGTTAGATACACAGATGGATGGATGGATGAGATAAATAAGATAAAAAAAGAGATAGAGATGAGAGATAAGAGAGAGAAAGAAGATAGAAAGCTTTATTATGAAAGCCATATAAGCTCATTGGCTGCTGTGCTGAGAATAACCTATACAGGGACGGGGTGGATGCACAGACCAATCACTTTGCTACAGAATAACCCACGTAGGACATCATGGTGACTTGAACCAGCTGATCGCAATGGAGGTGGTGAGAAATGGAGGTGGAGCCAATAGGATTTGGGGGAAGTTTCAATGTGGAAGCTTTGTCCTAAGCAACTGAGGTGGGGAGTTTCCATTAACTGCACTGAGGAAGAATGTCAGTAGAGCAGGTTTATGGGAGATGATTAGGAGTTCAGTTCTGGACAACTTCATTGGATATGAGTAGGCAGTTGAATAGGAGAATCTGTGGTTCAGGGAGTAGGTCCAGGATGAGTATGTATACTAGGGTGGTGTTACCATATATTATTACAGTCATGAGATTGTATGATATCACTGGAGAGACTCTAGACAGAAAAGGGAAGAGGCATAAGGACTGAAGTCTAGAATATCCCCAAATTTAGGATATTATCTTGGTAAAACTGTTTTCAAGAAGCACCCTACCAAGTTACACACAGACTAGAATAATATGATAGTGTCAGTCACTACAGCCTTTGCTAAGATTAGGCATTATATTTGACAGTCTCTTGTTCTTTCAATATTTATTCATTACAAGTTAAAATAAGACTTTTTGTATGTTTATTAGTAATTTTTACTTTTGTCTTCTATAAATTATCTATGCGTTCAGCTCATTTTCCCCATGTATTCTAATTCTTCTTATTGATCTGTAAAATCACTTTACATATTAAGGTAATTAACCTTTCACCTGTGGTATTTGTTGCAGATGCTTTATCTCATTTTTGTTTCCATAGTGTTTGGTGTGAGAGGTTTTACATATTCTAGCCAAATTTATTTATCACTTAATTTGTTATGTACTCCATTGCATTAATACATACAAAGACTTTCGTATGTGCCACGGTTCTTTAAATCTGCTCTTCCTACTAGTCAAACACTACTCTAAAGATTTCCCATTTAGTTAGAAGGCACATCCATGATTTTCTCTTATCCAAAAGTTAATTCATTTTAATATTTTTACTTATTTCTTTAAAAATCTTTTTATGTGAATTAAAATTTTATTTCACCTTTAATATTAACCTCCCCGTTTTTTTTCCTATTATTCCCTTGTCCATGGATATTCTACCAATCAGAAGTACATTTCTGTGACAACAAATGATGAACAGCAAACAACCAAAAAAAAATGTCAATAATAACTACATGGTGGGTGCACTTCCGTAAACACCCGATGCCAGTATATTACACCTTAACTGCATCATGAAGCAGACAGTTGAGCAGGTACTAGAGGGGAAGCTTGTGAGAATCAATTGGTTCCATTCCCGAACTAACCCAGCATCTGGAAACTTAGAGAAGGGAACTCAAAAATCTGCCATGTACAAGATCTGTGGCATAGGCTCTGGGTCAGGTACTTTTCTAGTGTAAAGGGCTATTATTCCATCAGTTTAATGATGTTATCTGTCAACTACCATGAGACCCCACTGAATTTTCTGGAAAGAAAAGCTTCTGACTGAGAGAGTAATTGACAAGGTAGATGGTTACGTCTTGAGCTCAGTTTCATTGAATGTGGACCTCAGAGAACATCCTGCTTCTAGCGATTTAAACACTGACTCTTACATGCACCCCTCAGGAAGATCTTGTTCCTTCTTTGGATTCCCTCCCTACTAACTTTATATCAGTTCAGGTACACATTAATCAAATTCCACAGGTATGCCGTTTGTCCTTTTCCCCTCTGTGGTCACACATTCGACTTTAAGGGGCCATTTAACTGCATCTTGTAAAATGTCAAAAGAAGAGCAAATCTCACCCTCTTTCATAACTCTTCCACATAGCTAGCCTCCAGTATCTCACTTGCGCTCTCTCTGAAGGCTTTCCTCCCTCAGCTCTTACCCTCAAGTCCGTTCCCTTCATCCCCCCTCAATCCTCTGCTCCTAACACCTGCTCTGGCTTACAACTTCTTACTTGTTTCATGAAATTCCCCTAACTAAACATCTACTTTGTTCATTGGCTCTTTCCCTTTGACATTGAAAGGTGCTTGTTGAGCAGGTCTGAAAGAAAAACTACAAGTCAACCTCATATGATTAAAAAAAATAAAATTTGTGGGAAATGGCAAGGAAGGTTATGTGCTATCTGATTATCATATGTCAAAAATCAGTACCTTAAAATAAAGCCTTCGCTGATACTTATAAAGTGACATAGCTTAAGATCAGTTTTCTCTAAAAGTCTTATCATTGTCATTCCCTATATTGGATGTGAATCAGCTGCGTGTAGGAAGTGAGAATTTATTTGATTTTGTTTATCGTGGGGAGGACTTTGGTTTCTTCTTTGCCCCTAATATGAGTTAGATGGGAAAAATTTAAAGTGGTTCCATGAAAAGAGAAGCAAGAAATTAGATATGACAGGTGGATTGCAAGGGTCATATCTATTTCATAGATTTGTGTAGGGAAAAAGGGAAAACAAAGAATTATAAGTTGCATTATAGAACATGTGATAGAGAGAAGAGAAATTTAAGTAGAGGGTAGAATAGAAGACGTATAATCTTTTAGTTATAAACAAGGAAGTTTCTTTCTGAATTTTAAATGGGCAAAATGTCAAAAGAGAAATCAAGAATAAAATCTAGCAAAAGAAATGGCAGCACAGTTAGCATTTTAGAGGAATGTGACAAATTACTCTGAGTGGTAATGAGAATGTTTTGAGGAAATGAAGTAATTAGCTGTTTCCAGGAACCACAATTCCTAAATTGAGTTTGATGACTAGTACTAATTGATGATTAATGGTTGAACATTTTCCACCTTACAAGCACTAAATAATATGATTGACTGATATGTCACTTATGAAATACAGAGTAACATTTATAAAGCAATTATACAAGTAATATGTGAGTGGGAAAGCTATGGGCATCTGAAGATCCTATTGAAATAGAAAATAAATAACAAGAACAATAATAATAACCCATACCTTTTCTGTGTCAATGCCTTTTGACATAGACCACGTTGAGACAATATAATCCATGACTCGTTCACTAAGGCCTTTGGGGACCTGATAGAGTTTCAGAAAGTCCCGTACATTATTCAGCATCTCATGGTACCGGTTGGTGTTGGCATACATTTGCTGGAAAATTGTGGTAACATTTCCAAAAATAGTTGCATAAAGAAGAGCTGAAAGAGAAGAAATGATGAAAATAAATCAAATACCCCAAGTGAAAAAAACATGATGTTAATATTGGTGAAACCAATGAATCACTTGACAGAGATGCCTTTATAAACTTTTCAGCATATTCATGGTAACCCCTGAGAAGAGTGCCCAGAATTTGGTGTTCACTCAGTAAGTGTTATCTTTAGTATGATAAACATGATTTTATGAGTGAGCACTACTCTAGTCATTGTGGTAAAACATGAGAGTGGTTGATAGATTTCATGAAGAATTAGATGATCCAAGGTTATGATTTGCCTAAGACATTCTTAGCCATATGACTAAAGTTATCCTCCAGCCCTGTCCTCCTGAATGAAGCCTAATCAATTTAAATTTTCGAGAGATTGATGATCCAGTTTAGAAATGTATGCTCTTTCTCACTGCTTGCTTCGTCCAGGTTTTGGATTACTTCCCTGCTTATCAATATTTTTGACAGAACATCAGAAATATAGGGAGGGAAGACAAATCAAAGTGTTCCATTTCTAGAAGATTCTAGAGAGAAACAGGGTTGGAATTAACAGTTAAAATGAAACTTTGAGAGTGCCTGAAAATTCTAGTTATTAAATTTATGTCAGTAATCCAGTATCATAAGGTTTTTTTATTTCATTATTTTAATTAAGAATAAAGTCAATTTGCAAACCATTGTTATTCATCTACAGTGGCTAGGAAAGGAATAGGGTTTTTTTTTTTAGACAATCAGATTTTTTTAAAATTTTTTTATTTATGTATTTATTTATGGCTGTGTTGGGTCTTCGTTTCTGTGCGAGGGCTTTCTCTAGTTGTGGCAAGTGGGGGCCACTCTTCATTGCGGTGCGCGGGCCTCTCACTATCGCGGCCTCTCTTGTTGTGGAGCACAGGCTCCAGACGCGCAAGCTCAGTAATTGTGGCTCACGGGCCCAGCTGCTCCGCGGCATGTGGGATCTTCCCAGACCAGGGCTCGAACCCGTGTGCCCTGCATTGGCAGGCAGATTCTCAACCACTGCACCACCAGGGAAACCCAGGAATAGGGTTTTTTAATGCCCCTGACTGCTACTCCCTCCCTCAACCCATAATTTACCAACTCTTCTCTCTCCAGATCTGGTCAGGTTACTAATGTTGACCTGATCTTGAAAAAGCTTTTAAAAGCAATTGAGTTCAGCCCCAGATCAACACACCTTCAATCACACAACACTCCCAGCCTATCCTGTCCCGTTGATTTTACTCCTTTGTTTAACAGTAAGCTCTTTTGAAAAGAGAGCAGTATTTTATTCCCCTTACTATTCAGTAAACACAATGTTTAGTAACCACATTCATTCCATAAGCATTTCACAAATAAGTGGAATATCAGACAGTGATCACTTCCATTCTTGTTCCTCTAAGCATTTGAAAAATTACTCGTCTAAACAAAAAGTATGGACTGTTTATTTCACAGTTTCATCAACCAAATCCCATTTGATGGAAGTAGTATAACAACAAGCCAGTGAAGCAACTTAAGATCTTCAATCTATTTTCAGAAAATCATTTGTTTTTTAAATAACAGTTGCTCTTTGAGTACAACAAATTATAATTTCACAATAGGAAGCTATGATTTTACAAGCATTTATTCAGTTGGTTTTTTTTTTTTTTTGGTTTTTTTTTTTTGGTTTTTTGGCTGTTATTTAAGGATTTTGATGCCTGTGAAGAACAATTTTTAAGATAGATGATATTTTGTTAGAACTGAGTAGGAAGAATATAGTGCTGACATTTCCCATCTGGGTCTTTAAATCTTTGTTTATATTTAAAAACAACAAAAAAGTAGAGGTAATCACAGACTTAACATTCTATTCCATCATTGTTGGCATTAAGAAAGACGAACACAGAAATAATGTGAACAAACTAATGGTAGAAGAATCATACAACAAATGGAATTTTGCATTTCCTGAAAAGAGACATAAAGAGGATTTATGTTTTCAAAATAATGAGCTTTTTAGAGGTTAATGAAATAATGCTACAGTCATGTGTTTGAATAGATAGCCCCCAGCTATTTTAAGTTGTCAGTAAATACCACAGAACTATTATTTTGACATGTTCAACTCATTTGGTTCCCTAAGATGCCTGTAATATGTTATATTTGCCAGAGTGTCTTACTACTGCCTTTTTGCTTAACAAATTACCACACATTTCATCTTTGGGGGTACATTAAATATGCATACATTCTAGTCATATGAAAAGCTTAAGTACTAAAATATGAATAAAACTGCCAATGTATTTAACGCTTTCAGCATTAATAAATGAAGAATACAATCAACATCCCATTAAGTTTGGTATATTACAAGGATATTTTCTGCCTCCAACTTTCATGTGAGTGTGGTGTCCTGCACTGGGTAGGACTAATCAAGGTCACAATTTAAGGTAAGACATTCAATTATATATATAATTATATGTATATAAGTATATATACAAATATGTAACATACACATAATTATATATACATATATCGCATGTACATAATTATATATATATAATTTTTTACCTTGAAATGTTAAAAAAATCATGCAGAAAGTTCATATACCCACATGTACCCACATGTAGCTTTCTCAATTATGATATCTTACAGAACTATAGTAATTTATCAAAACCAGGCAATTGACAATGGCAAAATACAATTAACCAGACTATAGACATTATATTTCAGCATTTTTTTACATGCAGTCATTTTTTTGGTGTACAGCTTTATAAAATGTTATCACATGTACAGATCCATGTAATATATGTATATTTTAAAAAAGAGAAACCACTTCTTCCTTAAAAATATTTTCCACATTTAGGACTAGTACACATTTCATAAAATATAGTGACAGCAAGCATGATATTCCATAGCAAGCAACAATACTGCCTCCCACCACAGTCTGTGTTCCCAGGATAAATGGGTACAACTTTAATGAGAGTGACCCTGGGACATGACACACGATAATGAAAGAAATTGATCTTAGTAGAAACTAGCTCTATGCTGCTAATTCCCAAAGTAATACCTATCCCCTGAAGTACAGACACACAAGCCTTCTTGGATGTCTCACTGCCATTCAAATCTAACAAGTCCAAAAGAGAACTCTTTTTTTACACCACCTTCTCTTCAACAACCAAATGCACTTTTCATCTCATTAAATTGTAAAGCCACACCTAGTTGCTCAGACCATAACTAAAGCGTCATTCTTCAATTCATTCTTTGATTCATTTCTTACATCTACTCTATCAACAATTCCTATTGGCTCTACCTTCAAAATAGAGCCTCAGGGCTTCCCTGGTGGCACAGTGGTTGAGAATCTGCCTGCCAATGCAGGGGACACGGGTTCAAGCCCTGGTCTGGGAAGATCCCACATGCCGCGGAGCAACTGGGCCCGTGAGCCACAATTACTGAGCCTGCGCGTCTGGAGCCTGTGCTCTGCAACAAGAGAGGCTGCGATAGTGAGAGGCCCGCGCACCGTGATGAAGAGTGGTCCCTGCTTGCCACAACTAGAGAAAGCCCTCACACAGAAACGAAGACCCAACACAGCCATAAATTAATTAATTAATTAATTAAAAATACACGTAAAAAAAAAAAAAGATCTTCAGTACAATCCCTTCGCTCTACCTCTACCAGCATTCTTGCATCCTTTAAGAGTATATGCTTTTCCACTTACTAGTTATCTGTCTTTGGGCCAGTTACTAAATCTCTCTAGGATTCTATTATTTCCTCTCTTACAACTTTACAGTTACTTTAGAATCTTTACAAAGGAGTTGTGCTGAACGATATAACATATAAATCAGTTTTTAAAAGTCCAGTAGGGAGTAAGTATCCATGAAATGTTATGTATGTGTCATCGTCGTCGTCATCAACATCATCGTCATCATGGAAATAGCTCCCAAACAATTAATTTTTCACTCAGCAGAAAGAATATCCCCTTCCTTCAATACAACTCTCTACCCGCTTACTATGCCTGTGTTCTTAATCTTATTTATCACTACTTTAATTTACATTACACATTTATTTATTTGCTTGTTGATATCTATCTTCCCTATTAGAAATGCAAAATCTGTAAGTACAGGCTTGGGTCTTGTCCCTTTTGTTCACTGCTGTATTTCCAGAACACAGACCAGTTCCTGGAACATAATAGGTATTCAGATATTTTTTCCAGTAAGTTCACACACTAAAAACCTAGGAAACATTTTTTCAGAAACATCCTTTTTGTCAAGTCAAACTTCACTACTGGCGATACAAAAACATAGAAGGAATATACACTATTAATGCACGTGAGAGAATAAAATATTTAGAAGCTAAGGTGACACATACCTTGGCCATGTTAAGATAATAAATAAATTAAGAAGGCCTATTGTCATTCATCAAACATGAATGCTCATGCTTGGCCTGGCAAGTTTTGCAGAGTACTATTATAGAATTTTACCCTTTGAATGGGATGCCATAGACATAATTTGCCTACTTTACTAGGAATAATTAGAATAATCTGTTAAAATTTGATAAGCCTTTTATATGCTCTCCTGTAGCCTTTTAAGCTTAAGACAACTTAAGACAAGCTAATTTTATAAGCTTATCACATTTAATGAATTGATAATTCTGGCATATACACTAGTAAATGTCTTATCTAAAAAGTCTTATATTTCTCTTATTCACCACAAGGGGATTATTTTAAAGATAATTATGTTAGATTAAAGAAGGCTACAAATTCTCTGACACCCCTTCCATTGACAGGCAGTGTCTATATTCCTTTCCCTTGAATCTAGGCATACTCTATAACTATTTTACTAATAGACTACGGTAACTATAATCATATGACAATATCTGGGCCCAAGCCTTAAGAAACTAGAAACATCCAATTCCTCACTGTTAGAACACCTGCTCTTAGAATCTAGCTTCCGTGTTGTGAGGAACCCCATTCTTCTAGAAAGTTCCACATGGAGAAGAATTAAGGCCCCTGGTCAATAGTCTTGGCTGAGCTCCCAGCTAAGCACTGGCCTTAGGCTGAACAATCTAAAATATTGATATAAGAAGACATTTCTGGTAACACTTAAGGCTGTGCAGGTGGTTCAACCATCACTTCCCTTTCTATTTATATTCATATTTAATAAGAATAGTTAAGATAGGAAGGAAAATGTCCTATCAATCTATGATTGTATGTGCAGCACACAGCTTGACAACATCAGCTTACCAGCCATGTATGTGGCTGAGCCAACTAAGAAGTGAATTTTTCAGACCCATTCAAGCCATCCCAGCTGATAACACATGGAACAGAAAGTCATGCCTTCCTAGACCTGCATAAGTTACAGATTCATGAGTGAAATAAATGGCTGTTCTTGTTTTAAGCCACTAATTTTGATTAGTTATGCAACTTTAATATTCTAATAAGTAGTTTTATTAATAGCCTAATAAAACAGACTGATTCTCAACTGATTAGAAAACCTGGGAGAGGAGGGTAACGAGCTCCTTACGATGCACATCAGAGCCTAATAGCATATTTAGAAAATGTTTTTTTAACATTTAATACATTTTAGTACTTAAAAACACCTATTATTTTCATAACATATACATTAAAGTCATGAATGAATGTTTAATGTTCTCAAAAAGAGACAAAGGTTAAAAGATTGAATAATGCCATATAGCCAATCACAGATTTCACTATTCATTCATGTATCATTTAATTCAGTAGATATTTATTGAAGACTTATTACATGCAGCCACTACAATAGTCACTAAGGATTCAACATGATCCCTGTTCTCAAATAGTATTCACTACTTCCTATAGAAAGGTATTAATCTTTATTTTTTATCAGGGCCCTTAATTTTATTTATTTTTTAAATTTTTATTGGAGTATAGTTGATTTACAATGCTGTGTTAGTTTCAGGTGTACAGCAAAGTGAATCAGTTATACATATACATATATCCACTCTTTTTTAGATTATTTTCCCATATAAGCCATTACAGAGTATTGAGTAGAGTTCCCTGTGCTATACAGTAGGTCCTTATTAGTTATCTATTTAATATATAGTAGTGTGTATATGTCAATCCCATCTCCCAATTTATCCCTCCCTCCCATTACCCCTGGTAACCATAAGTTTGTTTTCTACATCTGTAACTCTATTTCTGTTTTGTAGATAAGTTAATTTGTACACTTTTTTTTAGATTCCACATATAAGCCATATCATATGATATTTGTCTTTCTCTGTCTGACTTATTTCACTCAGTATGAAAACCTCTAGGTCCATCCATGTTGCTGCAAATGGCATTATTCTTTAATTCTCCCAACTCACATGCTTTGGAAGGAGGCTAATGATCATTTCCTTTCCATAGTTTACAAAAATTCACAAATAAACTTATAGCCATTCCAAGTATATAAACTAAATATAGTTTATTTCTCAGGGTTAAACAATTTGCAGAGTCAAACAAAATCTATGTTTAGCTAATTAATTGTAACTCTGCCTCCACTCTTATGAGTTGCTCAGGATAACAGATCAGATGATGATATCCAGTTCTCTGAATAAACTGTGTTCTCCAGTCACTTCATTTTGTTTGCTCCTTAGGTCAAGCTGCAGCCATTCATCTTCTTATTAATGATTTATATTTTTTAGACTTTTTGTGCCTGTTCAAGTTGACATCCAACATTTACTTCTCCTAGTTATCTTTCTTTTATAAATCTTGGCAAGTAATAATTGGCCTTAGACTAAGCAATTTAAAATATTGATATGAGAATGCATTTCTGGTAACCATTAAAGCCACATAGGTGGTTCATCCATCATTTCCATTTCTATTTCTATTCACTAAAGTCCACCTTTAATAATGATATTTAAGACATGGAAGGAGAATATTCCACCAATGTATGATTTTATATGTCTCCCACAGCCTGCTAAAACACTTGAAATCACTCCAGTTGGCCTTAGAACAAAGTGAAGAAGCTGATCATCAGATCTCCAATTTCGAAGTTTTATTCTCCTTCCAGCTGTCTCATAATGGCTCCTGGTTTCCCTGGATGCTCTTTTGCAATTACCCATATATGTAAGCTGCCTCTAGGCATCCACTTATGAAACAGATATTTTCTCTTTCCCAGTCTTCACTTAATCCATGCCCCATTTCATCTAGTACCTGAACCACGCCAACTATTTTGTTAGAAATTAGTCTCATTAATTACTTTATATTAAGTGTTAAATATTGAAAACTATTTAATACAATATCCCTCTTAGGGACGTTGGAATTTTGAAGGAGGAATTCCACATGATACAATGAGTTGATTGAATCATTACTTGAATTAACTCTCAACTAGTAAGATAAGTTGATACACAGAAGGGACCATTTTTTTTTTTTCATGTAATGTCTGAAACATTTATATTAACATATTTCCATACATATTTCCGTACAAAGACAAATATAAGATTTTTAGAAATTTCATGTAATGTCTGAAACATTTATATTAACATATTTCCATACAAATACAAATATACGATTTTTAGAAATTTCATGTAATGTCTGAAACATTTATATTAACATATTTCCATACAAATAACCCAATGAAAGTTTAGTATTAGTTGTTTTGTTTGTTTTTTTATACTGCAGGTTCTTATTAGGCATCAGTTTTATACACATCAGTGTATACATGTCAATCCCAATCGCCCAATTCAGCACACCACCATCCCCACCTCACCGCAGTTTTCCCCCCTTGGTGTCCATATGTCCATTCTCTACATCTGTGTCTCAACTTCTGCCCTGCAAACTGGCTCATCTGTACCATTTTTCTAGGTTCCACATACATGCATTAATATACGATATTTGTTTTTCTCTTTCTGACTTACTTCACTCTGTATGACAGTCTCTAGATCCATCCACGTCTCAACAAATGACTCAATTTCGTTCCTTTTTATGGCTGAGTAATATTCCATTGTATATATGTACCACAACTTCCTTATCCATTCATCTGTTGATGGGCATTTAGGTTGCTTCCATGACCTGGCTATTGTAAATAGTGCTGCAATGAACATTCGGGTGCATGTGTCCTTTTGAATTACGGTTTTCTCTGGGTATATGCCCAGTAGTGGGATTGCTGGGTCATATGGTAATTCTATTTTTAGTTTTTTAAGGAACCTCCATATTGTTCTCCATAGTGGCTGTATCAATTTACATTCCCACCAACAGTGCAAGAGGGTTCCCTTTTCTCCACACCCTCTCCAGCATTTGTTGTTTGTAGATTTTCTGATGATGCCCATTCTAACAGGAGTGAGGTGATACCTCATTGTAGTTTTGATTTGCATTTCTCTAATAATTAGTGATGTTGAGCATCTTTTCATGTGCTTCGTGGCCGTCTGTATGTCTTCTTTGGAGAAATGTCTATTTAGGTCTTCTGCCCATTTTTGGATTGGGGTGTTTGTTTCTTTGATATTGAGCTGAATGAGCTGTTTATATATTTTGGAGATTAATCCTTTGTCCGTTGATTCATTTGCAAATATTTTCTCCCATTCTGAGGGTTGTCTTTTCGTCTTGTTTATGGTTTCCTTTGCTGTGCAAAAGCTTTGAAGTTTCATTAGGTCCCACTTGTTTATTTTTGTTTTTATTTCCATTACTCTAGGAGGTGGATCGAAAAAGATCTTGCTGTGATTTATGTCAAAGAATGTTCTTCCTATGTTTTCCTCTAAGAGTTTTATAGTGTCCAGTCTTATATTTAGGTCTCTAATCCATTTTGAGTTTATTTTTGTGTATGGTGTTAGGGAGTATTCTAATTTCATTCTTTTACATGTAGCTGTCCAGTTTTCCCAGCACCACTTATTGAAGAGACTGTCTTTTCTCCATTGTATATCTTTGCCTCCTTTGTCATAGATTAGTTGACCATAGGTGCGTGGGTTAATCTCTGGGCTTTCTATCTTGTTCCATTGATCTATGTTTCTGTTTTTGTGCCAGTACCATATTGTCTTGATTACTGTAGCTTTGTAGTATAGTCTGAAGTCAGGGAGTCTGATTCCTCCAGCTCCATTTTTTTGCCTCAAGACTGCTTTGGCTATTCGGGGTCTTTTGTGTCTCCATACAAATTTTAAGATGATTTGTTCTAGCTCCGTAAAAAATGCCATTGGTAATTTGATAGGGATTGCATTGAATCTGTAGATTGCTTTGGGTAGTATACTCATTTTCACAATGTTGATTCTTCCAATCCAAGAACATGGTATATCTCTCCATCTGTTGGTATCATCTTTAATTTCTTTCATCAGTGTCTTATAGTTTTCTGCATACAGGTCTTTTGTCTCCCTAGGTAGGTTTATTCCTAGGTATATTATTCTTTTTGTTGCAATGGTAAATGGGAGTGTTTCCTTAATTTCTCTTTCAGATTTTTCATCATTAGTGTATAGGAATGCAAGAGATTTCTGTGCATTAATTTTGTAACCTGCAACTTTACCATATTCATTAATTAGCTCTAGCAGTTTTCTGGTGGCAGTTTTAGTATTCTCTATGTATAGTATCATGTCATCCGCAAACAGTGACAGTTTTACTTCTTCTTTTCCAATTTGTATTCCTTTTATTTCTTTTTCTTCTCTGATTGTCGTGGCTAGGACTTCCAGAACTATGTTGAATAATAGTGGTGAGAGTGGACATCCTTGTCTCGTTCCTGATCTTAGAGGAAATGCTTTCAGTTTTTCACCATTGAGAATGATGTTTGCTGTGGGTTTGTCATATATGGCCTTTATTATGTTGAGGTAGGTTCCCTCTATGCCCACTTTCTGGAGAGTTTTTATCAGAAATGGGTGTTGAATTTTGTCAAAAGCTTTTTCTGCATCTATTGAGATGATCATATGGTTTTTATTCTTCAATTTGTTAATATGGTGTATCACATTGATTGATTTGCGTATATTGAAGAATCCTTGCATCCCTGGGATAAATCCCACTTGATCGTGGTATATGATCCTTTTAATGTGTTGTTGGATTCTGTTTGCTAGTATTTTGTTGAGGATTTTTGCATCTATATTCATCAGTGATATTGGTCTGTAATTTTCTTTTTTTGTAGTATCTTTGTCTGGTTTTGGTATCAGGGTGATGGTGGCCTCATAGAATGAGTTTGGGAGTGTTCCTTCCTCTGCAATTTTTTGGAAGAGTTTGAGAAGGATGGGTGTTAGCTCTTCTCTAAATGTTTGATAGAATTCACCTGTGAAGCCATCTGGTCCTGGACTTTTGTTTGTGGGAAGATTTTTAATCACTTTTGTTTGTGGGAAGATTTTTAATCACAGTTTCAATTTCATTACTTGTGATTGGTCTGTTCATATTTTCTGTTTCTTCCTGATTCAGTCTTGGAAGGTTATACCTTTCTAAGAATTTGTCCATTTCTTCCAGGTTGTCCATTTTATTGGCATAAAGTTGCTTGTAGTAGTCTCTTAGGATGTTTTGTATTTCTGCGGTGTCTGTTGTAACGTCTCCTTTTTCATTTCTGATTTTATTGATTTGAGTCCTCTCCCTCTTTTTCTTGATGAGTCTGGCTAATGGCTTATCAACTTTGTTTATCTTCTCAAAGAACCAACTTTTAGTTTTATTGATCTTTGCTATTGTTTTCTTTGTTTCTATTTCATTTATTTCTGCTCTGATCTTTATGATTTCTTTCCTTCTGCTAACTTTGGGTTTTGTTTGTTCTTCTTTCTCTAGTTTCTTTAGGTGTAAGGTTAGATTGTTTACTTGAGATTTTTCTTGTTTCTTTAGGTAGGCTTGTATAGCTATAAACTTCCCTCTTAGAACCGCTTTTGCTGCATCCCATAGGTTTTGGGTCGTCGTGTTTTCATTGTCATTTGTCTCTAGGTATTTTTTTATTTCCTGTTTGATTTCTTCAGTGATCTCTTGGTTATTTAGTAACGTATTGTTTAGCCTCCATGTGTTTGTCTTTTTTACGTTTTTTTCCCTGTAATTCATTTCTAATCTCATAGCGTTGTGGTCAGAAAAGATGCTTGATATGATTTCAATTTTCTTAAATTTACTGAGGCTTGATTTGTGACCCAAGATGTGATCTATCCTGGAGAATGTTCCGTGCGCACTTGAGAAGAACGTGTAATCTGCCGTTTTTGGATGGAATGTCCTATATATATCAATTAAATCTATCTGGTCTATTGTGTCATTTAAAGCTTCTGTTTCCTTATTTATTTTCATTTTGGATGATCTGTCCATTGGTGTAAGTGAGGTGTTAAAGTCCCCCACTATTATTGTGTTACTGTCGATTTCCTCTTTTATAGCTGTTAGCAGTTGCCTTATGTATTGAGGTGCTCCTATGTTGGGTGCATATATATTTATAATTGTTATATCTTCTTCTTGGATTGATCCCTGGATCATTATGTAGTGTCCTTCCTTGTCTCTTGTAACATTCTTTATTTTAAAGTCTATTTTATCTGATATGAGTATAGCTACTCTAGCTTTCTTTTGATTTCCATTTGCATGGAATATCTTTTTCCATCCCCTCACTTTCAGTCTGTATGTGTCCCTAGGTCTGAAGTGGGTCTCTTGTAGACAGCATATATATGGGTCTTGTTTTTGTATCCATTCAGCCAGTCTATGTCTTTTGGTTGGGGCATTTAATCCATTCACGTTTAAGGTAATTATCGATATGTATGTTCCTATGACCATTTTCTTAATTGTTTTGGGTTTGTTTTTGTAGGTCCTTTTCTTCTCTTGTGTTTCCCACTTAGAGAAGTTCCTTTAGCATTTGTTGTAGAGCTGGTTTGGTGGTGCTGAATTCTCTTAGCTTTTGCTTGTCTGTAAAGCTTTTGATTTCTCCATCAAATCTAAATGAGATCCTTGCTGGGTAGAGTAATCTTGGTTGTAGGTTCTTCCCTTTCATCACTTTAAGTATATCATGCCACTCCCTTCTGGCTTGTAGAGTTTCTGCTGAGAAATCAGCTGTTAACCTTATGGGAGTTCCCTTGTATGTTATTTGTCATTTTTCCCTTGCTGCTTTCAGTAATTTTTCTTTGTCTTTAATTTTTGCCACTTTGATTACTATGTGTCTCGGCGTGTTTCTCCTTGGGTTTATTCTGTATGGGACTCTCTGCGCTTCCTGGACCTGGGTGGCTATTTCCTTTCCCATGTTAGGGAAGTTTTCGACTATAATCTCTTCAAATATTTTCTCGGGTCCTTTCTCTCTCTCTTCTCCTTCTGGGACCCCTATAATGCGAATGTTGTTTCGTTTAATGTTGTCCCAGAGGTCTCTTAGGCTGTCTTCATTTCTTTTCATTCTTTTTTCTTTAGTCTGTTCCGCAGCAGTGAATTCCACCATTCTGTCTTCCAGGTCACTTATCCGTTCTTCTGCCTCAGATATTCTGCTATTGATTCCTTCTAGTGTAGTTTTCATTTCAGTTATTGTATTGGTCATCTCTGTTTGTTTGTTCTTTAATTCTTCTAGGTCTTTGTTAATCATTTCTTGCATCTTCTCAATCTTTGCCTCCATTCTTATTCCGAGGTCCTGGATCATCTTCACTATCATTATTCTGAATTCTTTTTCTGGAAGGTTGCCTATCTCCACTTCATTTAGTTGTTTTTCTGGGGTTTTTTCTTGTTCCTTCATCTGGTACATAGCCCTCTGCCTTTTCATCTTCTCTGTCTTTCTGTAACTGTGGTTTTTGGTCCACAGGCTGCAGGATTGTAGTTTTTCTTGCCTCTGTTGTCTGCCCTCTGGTGGTTGAGGCTATCTCGGGACCATTTTTTAAATTTATCAAAATTATAGCATAGTACTGGACACATTTCAACTGTTTACAGCTAATCCCATGATTATCATAAAAACTGACTACATCAAAATAGTTTCAATAATTATATGGCAATGACTATTATTTTTTATTGAAGTGTAGTTGATTTACAATACTATATTTGTTTCAGGTGTACAGCATAGTGATTTAGTATTTTTATAGATTATACTCCATTAAAAGTTATTACAAAATAATGGCTTTAATTCCCTGTGCTGTATAATACTTATCTATTTTATACATAGTAGTTTGTATCTCATAATCCTGTAACCCTAATGTGTCCCTCTCCCCTACCCACTCCCCAGTGGTAACCACTGGTTTGTTTTGTATATCTGTAAGTCTGTTTCTGTTTTGCTCTATACATTCCTTTTATTTTTTAGATTCCACATACAAGTGATACCAAATAGTACTTGTCTTTTTCTGTCTGACATATTTTACTAAGCATAATATTCTCTAGGTCCATCAATGTTGCTTAAATTGGCAGAATTTCATTCTTTTTTATGGCTGAGTAATATTCTGTTGTATATATACACCATGTATTCTTTATCCATTCATCTGTTGATGGACACTTGGGTGGCTTCCATACCATGGCAATTGTAAAATAATGCTGTTATGAACATTGGGGTGCATGTATCTTTTCAAATTAGCATTTTTGTTGTTTTCCAGGTACTCAGGAGTGGGATTGCTGGATCATGTGGTAGTTTTATTTTTAGTTTTTTGGGGAACGTCCACACTGTTTTTGAGAGTGGGTATACCAATTTACTTTCCGACAAGTGTACAAGGGTTCCCTTTTCTCTACAACCTCGCCAACATTTGTTATTTGTAGACTTTCTTATGATGGCCATTCTGACTGATGGAAGGTGATATTTCATTTTGGTTTTGATTTGCATATCTAATAATTAGTGATGCACATGTTTTCATGTGCCTGTTAGCCATCTGTATGTTTTCTTTGGAAAAATGTCTGTTCAGGTCTTTTACCAATTTTTGATTGACTTGTTTGGTTTTTTTGATATTGAGTTGTATGAGCTATTTATATATTTTTGGATATTAACCCCTTGCCAGTCATATCATTTGCAAATATTTTCTCCCATTAAGTGGGTTGTCTTTTCATTTTGTCAATGGTTTCTTTTGCTGTGTAAAAGCTTTTAAATTTAATTAGGTCTCATTTGTTTATTTTTGCTTATGTTTCCTTTGCCTTAGGAGACAGATCCAAAAAAATATTATGTCCAAGAGTGTTCTGCCTATTTTCTTCTAGGAGTTTTATGGTTTCAAGTCCTACATTTAGGTCTTTAGTCCATTTTTGAGTTTATTTTTGTATATAGCATGAGGAAATGTTCTAATCTCATTCTTTTACATGTAGCTGTCCAGTTTTCCTAGCACCACTTGTTGAAGAGACTGTCTTTTCTCCATTGTATTTTTTTGCCTCCTTTATCAAAGATTAATTTACCATAGGTGTATGGATTAATTTCTAAGCTCTCTATTCCATTCCATTGAACTATGTGTCTGTTTTTGTGGCAGAACCATACTGTTTTGATTACTGTAGTTTTGTAATAGAGTCTGAAGTCAGGGAGGGTGACACTTATAGCTTTGTTCTTGTTTCTCAATATTGCTTTGGCAATTCAGGATCTTTTGTGGTTCCATATTAATTTTAGGATTATTTGTTCTAGTTCTGTGAAAAATATCATGGGTATTTTAATATGGATTACATTAAATCCATAGATTGCTTTGAGTAGTATGGCCATTTTAACAGTATTAATTCTTCCAATCCAAGAGCACGGGATATCTTTCCATTTATTTGATCATCTTCAATTTCCTTCATCAATGTTTTATTATTTTCAGAGTATAGGTCTTTCACCATCTTGATTAAGTTTATTCCTAGGTATTTTATTCTTTGTGATATGATCTTAAATGGGATAACTTTCTCTTTCTGATAGTTCTTTATTGGTGTATAGAAAAGCAACAGATTTCTGCATATTAATCCTGTATCTTGCAACTTTACTGAATTCATTTATTAGTTGTATTTTTCAGGGTATTTATATATATTCTTATATTATATCTTTTTTATTTAAAAAAACCTTTAAAACACAAGGAAACAACAATGGTGAGATTCAGATACTGCAACGGTTCAATGATTTGATTCAGAGATTTTCTTTTGCCCTTCAAATTATAAAATGCAAACAACAGATCACTCTACCTAGTTGTAAGTCTACTTTTATCAGTTACAGAAAAGAAAAAAGGAAAAAAAAAAGAGAAAATATAGTAAGTACAGAATGGATTCACTATGTTGAAAAATGGAATTTCTTTTATTTACAGCTGTTCTGTTTATTTTGTACTAGGTAGACATTTTCAATGTTTTCCAGTAATTTTCATTAATGCTTTTCATTAATGATACCTGCAAGCCATTTCTCTAATCTTTAGCACCAGAATATGAAAAGAAGCAATAAACAGAGGATAACATTAGATCACTTACTCTTTCTATATATCTATAAAGTGGGTATTACTATTATACTTATGCTAATATGGGAACACTAAATACAAAACTTGAAATAGTATTAAAATATCTCTTTACCAAAACACAAGTATTATTGATCCAAGACCCAAAGAGTAAAGTGGCACTGCCAACAACTTAAATAAACTGTTGAGGCGCCTAAGAACAGTATCTGTGGAATAGCCAAGAGCTTCTCATGTATTCTGAAAAACAGTGTCATAACCTATCTTCTTGCTGAACCTCCAAATAATTTATTCTTGCTTCCAAATCTTTGTTCATTCAGTTCCTTTGTGGTGGATTTCAAAATATGACCATATATTTTTCCTATCTTGGTATGCACATCTCTTTGCAATGAAACTTTATTGCTCCTCCCACCAAAAGGTGGAATCTACTTCCTTTAATCTGTGCTGACTTTATGACTTCCAGTAGAATATGGCAGAGATGATATTATGCAACTTCCAGAGACATTAATGGACTTACTTGTTTTGCTTTTGCTTTCTTGGAATGCTGTCTTGAGACCATCATTCATGAGGAAGCCTGGAATGTACTGATAGCAAGATAACAAGAATGGAGAGGTATAGTTATCCAGTGGTCCCAGCTGAACCTTGTCCCTAGCCAAGGTGCCAACTATATGTAGCTACCTGAGGGAAATGAACTAAAGAACTAATTATCCAGTCAACCAACAGAGTCATGAAAAATAATGGCTCACTGTGGTATGAAGTCACTCCGTCTTGAGGTCATTTCTTACACAGCAATAGATAACTGATACAAAGCCCTCTCCCTTTTCCTTCATCCTTCCTAAATCCCAGGCACTCTTTGGGGCTTATTATTTCCTTTATAAAACCTTCTCTGATTATCCTAGGTAAAGGAATTTCTCCTATTCTTCTACAGAACCTATCAATACCTCATTCCTTAAAAGAGTAATTATATGCCTTGGTTTATATTTTTATATTCCCCTATATGTGTTAACATATCATGCTATAAACATAATGAAGTTCTTGAAAGCAATTACCTTTTATACTCCTTTGTATCTCTCTATTGACAACATAGTTCCAAACACATAACTTCTGAACAATGAAAAATAGAAGTTGAATTAACTTTAAAGGATTCTCCTTATGTAGCAAAGCAAACAGCAAGTACATAAGAACCATCCCAGGTCAAATCTGACTGAGAATATCATTAAAGTATTCTGATTTGCCAGTCTGAAGAGATGGAAGGCAAAAAACAAAACAGCTGTTAAGAGGTATAAATCACAAAAGTTATTGCTACAGTGAAAATTATCTGCTAATATTCTTATACCAAGAATATTAGAACCTGGGGACATAAGTTACTGGAACTTAGTAGTTTATGAAAAATAAATATATTCTAAGTCATAGTATAATATTGTAAAGATATCATCAGAAATTAATCAAGAAAATATGCCTATACTAAATATGGGTTAGAAGTTAAATGGATATACTGTTTAGACAAATTATTCCATTTCTTGGAAGTTAAACTATGACATTATAAAATGAGCACACAAAAATGATCACTGAAGTGTTGTTTATAATATGTGAAAAAAGTAAAATGTTCAAAAATAAAGATTAGGTGATACAAAAGATGGTACAACAACACAACTGAAAATTAGGAAGCCATTAAGATTATGATGGGGATTTCTGGGGATATATCTGCAACAAATTAATAGCATATTTTTATTATAAAAAGTTTTCTTAATTTCATTCTTTGTAATATTATATCTGTGAATATGTGTGTGGAGGGTTGACTTATGGGTATACATAGAAAAGTGACTAGAAGGATGTTTATAAAACATTAACAGTTCTTATATTTAGGCAATAGGATTTGTAGTGATTTTGATGTTCTTTAAACTTCAGCATTACTTAATATTTCTAGTAAGCATAAAGAAGTACCAAAATTTGCAAAAAGAGTAAGTTACTTGTATTTCTTAAAATGGTAGAAGCTATAAATCTTTTTAGAGAGCAATTAGATTAATTCCCAGGTGACATATACATAAAAGCTCATCAAGAAACCTGATATGCTAATGCTGATAGCAAACCTTTACTTAGTACTTGTTATGAGCTTTATGTACATTATCTCACCAAATTCACACAATCACCCTAAGTTACTATTTTATCCTCATTGTAAAATATAAGGAACACATTCAGGAAATTAATCTGCCCAGAATTAGATCAGAGCTTCAGTCTCAACAACTACACAACCTAACACTCTTATCAGCTTTAAGATTGATGTTGCAAATAATAATTATTCTACCCCACAGCAGACTTCTGTAGCCAATATTAATTGCTTACTAATCATAGATCTGACCAAAAGTTCTTAAGTGTGAACATCAGATCTCAAATAATTAAGCACCCCCAAGGGCTAGAATATAGACCAAGTAGAAACAGCATGCACCCCTTAAATGATAAGTACCAAGAGATATTCTGGGCCCATCACTAAACTAGGATATGGTTGAATACAGGCAAAAGCCCTTAAATCTGCTATGGTTGCAACATTACTCAAATAACATTTAATGCAGTAGAAAAGAAAATTTACTGACTAATATCTCTGTAACATAAAAGGAAATTTTTAGTTTACTCTGCTTATGCTTATTCACTGTGATACACTATTAAACACTATGATACACATCAACATTAATCAGGAATTAATGTTTATTTTGAGAGAATTAAAAATTCAAGAAAATTGGATACATACTTAGTAATGGAATTTCTAATTTGTGAATCTTGAGGCCAAAATACCCAGGGAACATGAATAATACAAATCTAACATTTATAATTTGCCCATAATCATCCTCAAATTACATATATTCTTACATCTATAAGTTCCCCATCATCCTGATGATGATGATGGGGAGATTAAATTGTATATTCAATTGTATCAAATTGTATATTCTTAAGTCAGTGTTGCATCCATTGGCACTCCATCACAATCTAGTTTAGGTGCTCTGTCATCAATTTTTAATGATGCAACAACCTTCATAAGGCCCCTCCTTCCATTTTCTCAAATATTACGGTCAGCCCACTGAACTCAGGAACAAATAAATGTCTTTTATCAGCAGTCTTTGAACACCTTCTTTAAAGCACTAGACAGAGTAAATTGTCCAGGTCCAGGGATCTGTGTGCTTGTCACTATTCTCCTGCTTCCTTCTAATTTGGAAACTACACTAAACATCAAGTTTCCAAACCAGATGAAGAGGATTTTGGGTTGTGGAATACAGGTTTCATTTTGGAGCTGGAAAAGGAGATGAGATATTGTAAATGTCATTCTGTGAGCATTTCCTCAATGCATATAACCTGTAAACCCTTCACATAGTGGAAATGAAAACAAAGTTACAGCTTTTCAAAGGTGAAACTCTGAATAGTTTTGTCTGGCAGATTTTGGTCAAGAGCACCACTGATCTTCTCAGCTCCGTTGTTGGCTCCAATCTCTATATGACCCCTTTATAATATCAATTACCAAGAGTTTTTCATTCTGCCTTCATAATAGCTCAAACTCATAGCCTCCTTCTTATTAAGGTCCCAGAATCTGGTCTTTTCATCCTATGCATAGGTTACCATAAAAGCTTCCTAACTGTTCTATCTCCAGTCTCTGTTACAATAGAGTCGGCACATGGCCACCTGGAAAATTTTCCTAAAATACTAAAATTCTGTGATTTTATTTTCCTCCTTAAAAATGTTTAGTGTATACACATAGCCTTTAAGGTAAAGGCACTCTGAGAGAACCTATGGGATCTATACAACGGGGAAAAGTTTCTATCTGCCAGACTCAGTACTTTGTATTTCTTCCATAAGCTAATTTATCACTTCCCTACCTACACTGAGCTATGAAAGAAGAAACCACATCCTTAACTTCTTTTCCAACCAAGTCAGAGTTTTGCCCAGTGAATGAATTTTAAAAAGTTAATTTCGGGCTTCCCTGGTGGCACAGTGGTTGAGAATCTGCCTGCCAATGCAGGGGACATGGGTTCGAGCCCTGGTCTGGGAAGATCCCACATGCCGCGGAGCAACTAGGCCCGTGAGCCACAACTACTGAGCCTGCGTGTCTGGAGCATGTGCTCCGCCACAAGAGAGGCCACAATAGTGAGAGGCCCACGCACCGCGATGAAGAGTGGCCCCCGCTTGCTGCAACTAGAGAAAGCCCTAGCACAGAAACGAAGACCCAACATAGCAATCAATCAATCAATCAATCAATCAATCTTTAAAAAAAAAAAATCTCTTTAAAAAAAAAAAAGGTAGCCTCCTTCTAAAAAAAAAAAAAAGTTAATTTCACTTAGCTATAAATAAAGGGATGGGAGGCTGCATTTTTCAGACTATGTATCTCTCTAGCTGCCTGTATGGTACCTGAATGATCTTACTACCTATTAAAATTTCATGTAATGCATAGCAAACAATTCGTCAAAGGATAGGCAATATAATCCTTAAATAAATGTATTCTTTAAGCTCTTTAATGCAGAGCCAGTATCATCTATTTCCTTCATAATCCCTAAGAATAACTAGAATGTTCTTCAATAAAGTGGGTTACTGACAAAACTGGCCAACTAACATGAAAAAATTACAGCAGCTAAACTAGACTCTGTCCCTTATGGTGAAATGGCATAATTAATTTGTGTCTGTATAGAAGACATTAAATTGTATACACATGATCAAAACTTCTAAGAAGGTGTTTAAGCTATTTTATAATTATATTTAGGCCTTTTTTGCATTGACCAATAATCAGAGTATGCATCAACATATCAAGCATACATTTATTAAGTGCTTATTGCGTGTAAACAATGCTAAGCATTATGGGAGATATAGGGATATACAATTCTATACACATATTTTTATTTTTTAACTAATACTTGAAGCAATTTGATTGTAAAAATCTATGCTCAACAATGATTATGAATTTTTTCTTGTTTCTTAAAAATCTTCTAAACAATGTATCAGAAATCTGATATCAACACTGTAAGAAGCCTGATCATTAAATAACAATACATTTGGCAAAATGCCCTGAAGAGTCAATAAGATCAAAACTAAACAGGTTGACCTTACTTTCTTACTGAAACTGTTCTACATTAAAATCTTGGGTCAGTCTCATCATCACTGACTTAACATTGCCCTTAACAACTTTCATTACTCTTTTCCCTTTAAGTAGTGCTTATCTCCTTCACACTTAAGATACACAGCTCTTCTACTGGCTCTTGTCTTCTTCCTCATCTAAAGTGTCTGTACAATTAATCAGTCAAACCAAGACCTTTCTGAGAGTGAAAGAGAGCAATCTTATTAGCTATGCTGGGACAGCAGGGCTAAAGAGGGCTGGCCCAGGTAAACAAGACACACCATGGGTGACTCCACCTTTATTCCAATTCCTCTTTCTATGGCCCCTTCCCTCATTACAAGAGACAAGGTCTGTGGGCATCTGACGATCATTTGCATCAGAGCTCTGTGAGGAATTCTGTCCATTCATGGGATCTCAACTAACATGTGAACTCATATGAACTCATATGTTTTCCCTGTTTAACGTGCCCTACCATACCGTGCTGCAAGGGCTTACACAATCACTTTATTGGATGACTGTAGCTCTCAAACTGCCTGATGTGATGCTTAAAAGGAATCATATCATTTCCTCCTGGCCTAGAGTATTATTCTTCCCAAAATTCCTTTTTACATTAATCTGAGTAGGCATAAAGTATAAAACCAAGGCTCTAGAAGCTGAAACCACTATGGGATTTTTTTGCTGACCCTGAGGGTTTAAAATGAACAGAGAATTTTTAAAAATATATGAGTGAGAGGAGAAAAGTATTTTCTAGAGAAGGCAAAATGAGTTGGTCAAGGTGTAAGGAATTTGATTTGACAGTGCAGTCCAAAACTTGCAAACTGTATTCTTTTGGAACACTATAATTCCTGTGATGATAACAGATGTTTGTCTTAAAAAAATTTTCTGGATCAAATAAATTTAACATTAGTTCTCCCTCTGGGAGAGTTCCAATTCGCATTAGCATATCACAATGCATATTAGCATATCAAAAGCTCTGAGAAACCTTGCAGTAAAGACACCATTTTTCATAGTTGTTTGTTTTTGGAATGCTTTTTGTTCATTAAAAACCTACGAACAGAGACCTTCAAGATGGCAGAGGAATAAGACATGGAGATCACCTTCCTCCCCACATGTACATCAGAAATACATCTATGTGTGGAACAACTCCTACAGAACACCTACTGAATGCTGGCAGAAAACCTCAGACTTCTCAAAAGGCAAGAAATTCCCCACGCCCCTGGGTAGGGCAAAAGAAAAAAGAAAAAACAGAGACAAAAGAATAGGGACAGGACCTGCACCTCGGGGAGGGAGCTGTGAAGGAGGAAAAGTTTCCACACACCAGGAAGATCCTTCACTGGTGGAAACAGGGGGTGCTGGGGGAAAGCTTTGGAGACATGGAGGAGAGCACAGCAGTAGGGGTGCAGAGGGAAAAGTGGAGAGATTTCTGCACAGAGAATCAGTGCCGACCGGCACTCACCAGCCCAAGAGGGCTGTCTGCTCACCCACCAGGCTGGGTAGAGGCTGGGAGCTGAGGCTCGGGCTTCAAAGGTCAGGTCCCAGGGAGAGGACTGGGGTTGGCTGCGTGAACACAGCCTGAAGGGGGCTAGTGCACCACAGCTAGCCGGGAGGGAGTCTGGGAAAAAGTCTGGACCTGCCTAAGAGGCAAGAGGCCATTGTTTTGGGGTGCGCAAGGAGAGGGGATTCACAGCACTGCCTAAATGAGCTCCAGAGATGGGCGCGAGCCACGGCTATCAGCGCAGACACAAGAGACGGGCATGGAATGCTAAGGCTGCTGCTGCAGCCACCAAGAAGCCTGTGTGCAAGCACAGGTCACTATCCACACCTCCCCTCCTGGGAACCCGTGCAGCCTGCCACTGCCAGGGTCCCGTGATCCAGAGACAACTTCCCCGGGAGAATGCACGGCGCACCTCAGGCTGGTGCAACGTCACGCCGGCCTCTGCCGCTGCAGGCTAACCCCGCATCCGTACCCCTCCCTCCCCCCAGCCTGAGTGAGCCAGAGCCCCCTAATCAGCTGTTTCCTTAACCCCGTCCTGTATTAGCAAAGAACAGACATCCTCAGGCGACCTACATGCAGAGGCAGGGCCAAATCCAAAGCTGAACCCCAGGAGCTGTGCAAACAAAGAAGAGAAAGGGAAATCTCTCCCAGCAGTCTCAGGAGCATCAGATTATATCTCCACAATCACCTTGATGTACCCTACATCTCTGGAATACCTGAACAGACAACAAATCATCCCAATATTGAGGTGGTGGACTTTGGGAGCAACTGTAGATTTGGGGTTTGCTATCTGCATCTAATTTGTTTCTGGTTTTAAGATTATCTTAGTTTAGTATTTACAGTTTATTATCATTGCTAGATTTGTTTATTGATTTGGTTGCCCTCTTCCTTTTGCTTTTTTGTATATAGATTTTTTTTCCTTTTACTCTATTCGTGAGTGTATCTGTATGCTTCTTTGTCTGATTTTGTCTGTATAGCTTTGCTTTTACCAGTTGTCCTAGGGTTCTGTCTGTATATTTATTTATTTATTTTTTAAGTAAAGTTTTTAGTGCTTGTTATTATTGGTGCATTTGTTTTTTGGTTTGGTTGCTCTCATCTTTCTTTCTATTTTTTTACTTTTTAAAAAAATTTCTTATTTTAATAAATTTATTTTATTTTATTTTTTTCTTTCTTTCTTTCTTTTTTCCCCCCTTTTCTTCTCAGCCATGTGGCTGACAGGGTCATGGTGCTCTGGCAGGTGTCAGGCCTGGCATCTGAGGTGGGAGACCTGAGTTCAGAATATTGGTCCACCAGAGACCTGCTGGCTCCATATAATGTCAAACAGCAAAACCTCGCCCAGAGATCTCCATCTCAACACTAAGACCCAGCTCCACTCAACGACCAGCAAGCTACAGGGCTGGACACCCTATGCCAAAGAACTAGCAAGACAGGAACACAACCCCACCCATTAGCACAGAAGCTATCTAAAATCATAATAATACAAATCATAATAAAACCCCAAAACACACCACAGGACGTGGTCCACCCCAACAGGAAGGCAAGATCCAGCCTCATTCAACAGAATACAGGCACCAGTCGCCTCCACCAGGAAGCTACTGGGGGCAGACAGCAAAACAACAGGAACTACGAACCTGCAGCTTGTGAAAAGGAGACCCCCAAACACAGTAAGTTAAGCAAAATTAAAAGACAGAGAATCACACAGCAGATGAAGGAGCAAGGTAAAAACCCACCACACCAAACAAATGAAGAGGAAAGAGGCAGTCTACCTGAAAAACGAATTCACAGTAATGATAGTAAAGATGATCCAGAAACTTGGAAATAGAATAGAGAAAATACAAGAAACGTTTAACAAGGACATAGAAGAACTAAAGAGCAAACAAACAATGATTAACAACACAATAAATGAAATTTAAAACTCTCTACAAGGAATCAATAGCAGAATAACGGAGGCAGAAGAACAAATAAGTGACCTGGAAGATAAAATAGTGGAAATAACTACTGCAGAGCAGAATAAAGAAAAAAGAATAAAAAGAATTGAGGACAGTCTCAGAGACATCTGGGACGATAATAAACACACCAACATTCAAATTATAGGGGTAGCAGAGGAAGAAAAGAAAAAGAAACGGACTGAGAAAATATTTGAAGAGATTATAGTTGAAACTTCCCTAATATGGGAAAGGAAATAGTCAATCAAGTCCAGGAATCACAGAGGGTCCCACAAAGGATAAATCCAAGGAGAAACATGCCAAGACACATATTAATCAAACTATCAAAAATTAAATATAAAGAAAACATATTAAAAGCAGCAAGGGAAAAACAACAAATAACATACAAGGGAATCCCCATAAGGTTAACAGCTGATCTTTCAGCAGAAAGTGCAGGCCAGAAGGGAGTTGCATGACATATTTAAAGTGATGAAAGGGAAAAACCAACATCCAAGTTTACTCTACCCATCAAGGTTCTCATTCAGATTTGATGGAGAAATTAAAACCTTTACAGACAAGCAAAAGCTGAGAGAGCTCAGCACCACCAAACCAGCTTTGCAACAAAGGCTAAAAGAACTTTTCTAGGCAGGAAACACAAGAGAAGGAAAAGACCTACAATAACAAACCCAAAACAATTAAGAAAATGGTAATAGGAACATACATATTGATAACTACCTTAAATGTAAATGGATTAAATGCCCCAATCAAAAGACACACACTGGCTGAATGGATACAACAACAAGACCTGTATATATGCTGTCTACAAGACACCCACATCAGACACAGGGACACATACAGACTGAAAGTGAGGGGATGGAAAAAGATATTCCATGCAAATGGAAATCAAAAGAAAGCTGCAGTAGCAATTCTCATAACAGACAAAATAAACTTTAAAATAAAGACCATTACAAGAGACAAAGAAGGACACTACATGATGATCAAGGGATCAATCCAAGAAGAAGATATAACAATTGTAAATATGTATGCACTCAACATAGGAGCACCTCAATACATAAGGCAAATGTTAACAGCCATAAAAGGGGAAATTGACAGTAACACAATCACACTAGAGGACTTTAACACCCCACTTTCACCAATGGACAGATCATCCAAAATGAAAATAAATAAGGAAGCACAAGCTTTAAATGATATATTAAAGAAGATGGACTTAATTGATATTTATAGGACATGTCACCAAAAAACAACAGAATACACTTTCTTCTCAAGTGCTCATGGAACATGCTCCAGGAGATCATATCATGGGTCACAAATCTAGCGGTGGTAAATTTAAGAAAACCGAAATCATATCAAGTATCTTTTCTGACCACAATGCTGTGAGACTAGATGTTAATTACAGGGAAAAATCTGTAAAAAATACAAAAACATGGAGGCTAAACAATACACTACCAAATAACCAAGAGATCACTGAAGAAAAGCAAAGAGGAAATTTAAAAATACCTAGAAACAAATGAGAATGAAAACACAATAACCCAAAACCTATGGGTTGCAACAAAAGCAGTTCTAAGAGGGAAATTTATAGCAATAAAGTCCTACCTCAAGAAACAAGAAACATTGCAAATAAACAACCTAACCTTGCACCTAAAGCAACTACAGAAAGAAAAAGAACAACAACAAAAAACCCCCAAAGTTAGCAGAAGGAAAGAAATCATAAAGATCAGATCAGAAAGAAATGAAAAAGAAATGAAGGGAATGATAGCAAAGGTCAATAAAACTAAAAGTTCGTTCTTTGAGAAGATAAACAAAATTGAAAAACCATTAGCCAGATGCATCAAGGAAAAAAGGGAGAAGACTCAAATCAACAGAATTAGGAATGAAAAAGGAGAAGTAACAACTGATACTGCAGAAATACAAAGCATCATGAGAGATTACTACAAGCAACTCTATGCCGATAAAATGGACAACCTGGAAGAAATGGACACATTCTTAGAAAAGCACAACCTTCCAAGACTGAACCAGGAAGAAAAAGAAAATATAAACAGAGCAATCCCAAGAACTGAAATTGTGACTGTGATTAAAAATCTTCCAACAAACAAAAGCCCAGGACCAGATGGCTTCACAGGCGAATTCTATCAAATATTTAGAGAAGAGCTAACACCTATCCTCTAAAACTCTTCCAAAATATAGCAGAAGGAGGAACACTCCCAAACTCATTCTATGAGGCCACCATCACCCTGATACGAAAACCAGACAAAGATGTCACAAAGAAAGAAAAATACAGGCAATATCATTGATTAACATAGATATAAAAATCCTCAACAAAATACTAGCAAACAAAATCCAACAGCACATAAAAAAGATCATACATCATGATCAAGTTGGGTTTATCCCAGGATTGCAAGGATTCTTCAATATACGCAAATCAATCAATGTGATAAACCACATTAATAAATTGAAGGAGAAAAACCATATGATCATCTCAGTAGATGCAGAAAAAGCTTTTGACAAAATTCAACACCCATTTATGATAAAAACCCTCCAGGAAGTAGGCATAGGGGGAACTTACCTCTACATATTAAAGGCCATATATGACAAATCCACAGCCAACACCATTCTCAATGGTGAAAAACTGAAACCATTTCCTCTAAGATAAGGCAAAAGACAAGGTTGCCCACTCTCACCACTATTATTCAACATACTTTTTGAAGTTTTAGCCACAGCAAACAGACAAGAAAAAGAAATAAAAGGAATCCAAATGGGAAAAGAAGAAGTAAAGCTGTTTGCAGATGACATGATACTATACATAGAAAATCCTAAGGATGCCAACAGAAAACTACTAGGACTGATCAATGAATTTGGTAAGGTTGCAGGATACAATATTAATGCACAGAAATCTCTTGCATTCCTATACACTAACAATGAAAGATCAGAAAGAGAAATTAAGGAAAAAATCCCATTTACCATTGCAACAAAAAGAATAAAATACCTAGGAATAAACCTACCTAAGGAAGCAAAAGACCTGTACTCAGAAAACTATAAAACTCTGATGAAAGAAATCAAAGATAACATAAACAGATCTAGAGATATACCATGCTCCTGGATTGGAAGAATCAACACTGTGAAGATGACTATACTACCGAAAGCAATC
This sequence comes from Balaenoptera acutorostrata, assembly GCF_949987535.1. Taxonomy (NCBI): domain Eukaryota; kingdom Metazoa; phylum Chordata; class Mammalia; order Artiodactyla; family Balaenopteridae; genus Balaenoptera; species Balaenoptera acutorostrata. Next base: position 142,422,428 of record NC_080066.1, read on the forward strand.
TACAGGTTCAATGCAATCCCTATCAAATTACCAATGGCATTTTTCACAGAACTAGAACAAAAAAAATTTACAATTTGTATGGAATCACAAAAGACCCTGAATAGCAAAAGCAATCTTAAAAAGAAAAATGGAGATGGAGGAATCCAGGTCCCTGACTTCAGACTATACTACAAAGCTACAGTAATCAAGACAGTATGGTACTGGCACAAAAACAGAAATATAGATCAATGCAACAGGATAGAAAGCCCAGAGATAAACCCATGCACATATGGTCACCTTATCTTTGACAAAAGAGGCACGAATATACAATGGAGAAAAGACAGCTTCTTCAGTAAGTGGTACTGGTAAAAATGGAATGTAAAAGAATGAAATTAGAACACTTCCTAACACCGTACACAAAAATAAACTCAAAATGGATGAAAGAACTAAATGTAAGGCCAGACACTATAAAACTCTTAGAGGAAAACATAGGCAGAACACTCTATAACATAAATCACAGCAACATCATTTTTGACCCACCTCTTGAGTAAGGGAAGTAAAAACAAAAATAAACAAATGGGACCTAATGAAATGTAAAGCTTTTGCACAGCAGAGAAAACCATAAACAAGACGAAAAGACAACCCTCAGACAACCTTCGAATGCAGATTTGCAAACGAAGCAACTGACAAAGGATTAATCTCCAAAATACACAAGCAGCTCATGCAGCTGAATATCAAAAAAACAAACAATCCAATCCCCAAAATGGGTGGAAGACCTGAATAGACATTTCTCCAAAGAAAACGTACAAATGGCCAACAAACACATGAAAAGATGCTCAACATCACTAATCATTAGAGAAATGCAAATCAAAACCACAGTGAGGTATCACCTCACACCGGTCAGAACGGCCATCATCAAAAAATCTACAAACAATAAATGCTGGAGAAGGTGTGGAGTAAAGGGAACCCTCTTGCCCTGTTGGTGGGAATGTAAATTGATACTATGGAGAACAGTATGGAGGTTCCTTAAAAAACTAAAAATAGAACTACCATATGATCCAGCAACCCCACTACTGGGCATATACCCTGAGAAAACCATAATTCAAAACGATACATGTACCACAATGTTCACTGCAGCACTATTTACAATAGCCAGGACATGGAAGCAACCTAAATGTCCATGAACAGACGAATGGATAAAGAAGATGTGGCACATATATATACAGTGGAATATTAGCCATGAAAAGCAACAAAACTGAGTTATTTGTAGTGAGGTGGATGGACCTAGAGTCTGTCATACAGAGTGAAGTAAGTCAGAAAGAGAAAAACAAATACTGTATGCTAACGCATATATATGGAATTTTAAAAAACGGTACTGATGAACCTAGAGGCAGGGCAGGAATAAAGACACAGACATAGAGAACGGACTTGAGGGCGTGGGGAGGAAGGGGAAGCTGGGATGAAATAAGAGAGTAGCATTGACATATATACACTACCAAATGTAAAAAGGATGGCTAGTGGGAAGCTGCTGCATAGCACAAGGAGATCAACTCGGTGTTTTGTGACGACCTAGAGGGATAGGATAGGGAGGGTGGAGGGAGGCTCAAGAGGGAGAGGATATGGGGATACATGTATACATATAGCTGATTCACTTTGTTGTACAGCAGAAACTAACACAACATTGTAAAGCATTTATACTCCAATAAAGATGTGGGAAAAAAAAGATGCAGTTAAAAACAGAAAGAAAATTTTTAAAAAGATCTAGGCAGTGGCAGACAGCAAGGTGAAGAATAGTATATGTGAGTTAGCAGGTCTCCTTGCTTTCTCTAGCCAAGGCTTATTGGGTTTTTAGGCATAGACTCTGCAGTCCCCTGCCACTATGCTTTGTGGGTGTTAAAGTGGCATTCCCTAATTGACTCGAGTCAGTGTTTGATGAATAAGGGATAAAAGCTACTTGAAAAAAAGCATACTTTTATCCTTTTAGAGAAGCTGTACTGGAATGAGAAAGAGACTAAAGACAGATAAACAAGCTACCAGGTTGGACACCATCTCTATGAAGAGGGAAATAATGAGGATCTAGAATATAAACCAAAAGACATGAGGAAGAATCAGCAAGACAGAGAAACTGAACTTAAGTCAGTGGACTTTCACATAGTTATATTCTTGCATTCTTAGAGAGCCTGGGAAGGGCTGACCATAACTTGGCACATTGCCTAATCAGTCTGTATTTTTTTCCTTTATGTTGATCTGTACCTTCCCAATTCTTTTTTGTAAATCACTTCAGTTGTATACTTTTATCGTCTCTACATAAAGTGTAAATTTATTATGCAGAAGAACATATTTTCCATGAATTGTGCATTTCCCAGGAGAATCTTGTACACTGCTTGCAGCAATAAATTAACTGATGTTAAACATGAATTGTAAGCATTTATTTTATATATGACAGCGTACTTCACTGACTTCTTTTAAAGATAATATCCCATCCTGTGTTTAAACAGGATTGGATCTTTCAATGAGTAATCACCAAGAGATTATAATGTGTAAGACATCATCATCAAATTAAAGGAACAAATCCATGTAATGATATAGGAAGAAAGGAAAAATCTCCATCATCTGGAAACTTAAAAAGCAGAACATATTACTTCACTTATGATTCCTGGGAATTATGATTCGTAGAAACTTTGGACATTCTTTCTATAGAAACTTTCTATCCTCAGTCTATTCATTAGGAGCTGGTTAAAAAGCGAAACTTAGTTAAGTGCTTATAATGAATGGAGCCAACATAAACCTGTTAGGTCAACGGAAATGTCATTGAATTAATAGGTTTCAAAGGTTTTAATTTTTGATTCTATAAAATTATCCTCATCTTTCTAATTTTCAAGATGCTGTATCCCATGAAACACCGTGTATCCCATAAAACAGTGCATGATATATTAGTAAACTTCTTCTCTATCTCCCACATGACTAAGTTTCATTCTTTTCTAATAACACTAGGTACCACATGTTCACCTTTTCAATAAATCACTACTGCCCAAGTCTGACATGTATGGAATAAAGCCATACTAAGTTCATTTTACTGGGCACATCATTGTGGCAGAAATGCCAACTATAATAAGCATGTGATGAAAAAGATCTTCAGGACTGCCGTCAGGTAGTACATAACCTGACAGTACGTTAAAACTGAACATTTACATGAAAAGTTTGGGTGACTGAGGCTGACAGCTGTCATTAACACTATGAAGAAGAAATGTGCCACCTAAGATTTCCCAGCTTTCACAGTTTACATGTGCTTTCACAGTCCCATTTAATCCTTCTAACAAACATGGGATTGGGCACTACTCTCCATTTACAGGTGAGAAATGTGCCTCCCCTCCCTACCCATATTACCACTGTCCTGGTTAAGCACTTATCACACCTCAGCCTCCTGATTGACATCCTTGCCAAAGATCACGTTCCAATTGTAAGAACTGGGTAATAGTAGGCTTTTCTAGGGTAGAAAAGAAGCTGAAAACTCAGTTGCTTAACAACCAATTTTTACTTGTAGCTCACAACTACAGGGTGGATGTGGATCACAGAGTTCTCTATATTGTTACCAATATATAAGCCTGTAATGTGACTGTTTCTGAGTGAAATGAATGCCTTTTGTAATTCTTTCAGTCATTATGAAAATTTGTATAATTTATCTGATAATAAGAACTATACATAAATCAGAGATCCAAGCACATATCAATATGTTATACATACTTGGGCACTTGACAAAAATGAGTGGTCCAACTGGTTAAATCATAGACTTTACATCTGGGAAGGATGATTGTCTAATGTCCCAATACTTTGAATTTCATTAACTATTGTTTGGAGGTACTTAAAAAATCAAACACTAATATTTGCTTTTCTGAGCTATGGAGTAGAATAATAAAAATGTGTACCCATTTATCATAAATGCCAAAAATCCTTCTCAGTATTTTTCCCCAGTTGAAAGGATCAGGTGGCAGGGTATAGAAGTAGCTGGAAATGAGAGCAGCCCTTAGACTCTGCAAACCATGTGAGTGACTGTCGCCAGTCTGCTTCTGACAGACACAAAGTGACTTCTGTATATGCATAGGTCAACTGATGGCTCAGCTCCAAGGGTTGATCTAGTTCTAGCTTTTTATTTTTAATTTTAAACCTAGGCTGCTAACATGACAGGGTATTTTAGGGAGTTCAATACCCACTAACTCTTAAACAAACAGGAGGCCTGAAACTCTTGAGGTTAACAATGAAAATAATTTGTATTTAAAAAAACTAAAAAAATCCTTCCATAGAGGAAGGAACAGAGTTCAGACTAAAGTTTATCTCCTAGAACTTCATTTCTGAAGACATGAGGTTTTTTCTGGTGACTCTGTTTGTGTGTTTGTTACCACAGAAGATTTGAACTTCACAAAGAAGTTCACAACGAAAGCAACTGAGCCTCTTGTGTATAAATGTGCTTCTTTCCTTTTAAATTGCTCATGAGATTGAGAGCATGGGATATCTGAATAAGATGAATCTGGATTCAAGTCCCAAAAGTACCACAAGTTTGTAACCTTGTAAAATTTATTTAATTTTCTGAGTTTATGTTTCCTCAGATAAAAAAATTAATAACAACAACAATGATAATAAGATGCCTTGCCTACATGGTTATAGGAGGGAATTAAATGACATAATGCATATAAAATGGTCTGCACAGAGGTTGACACATACAAATACTCAAGAAAAGTGAGCTATAGTTCTAAAATAAGAAATAGTAAAATTTTGTCAGCTTTGTATGTTGTTATATGAGAAATTTAAATTTGACTTCAATATCATATTGGCATATATAAAGATTTTGGAAGCCAGAAAATACTTCCTAAGCATTTTCATGACAAGAACATTACTGCAGATGATCAGCAAAATCCCAAATTCCAAAACTTCAGCAAGATTTGCTTGCTATCTTAAATTCATTTCAGATTTCTTATGTACTATTCTTAAATAGTAACCTATTGTTTTAAAAACTTCATAAAGCAAATAATCATAAGATGATAAAGTATTAAATCTGCTTTTAAAAGTATCACTAGATGAAACACTAAGAAAGCTAACTTAGACTTGAAAGGTTTATTTTTTGTGATTCTTCTTATTTCCCATTAAGTTCATCCCTGAACAAGTTAAAACTAAGGTAGATATGTTTTAGGGAACATTAAGCCCTCTTCCAACCATGATGTAGTAATTGATAACAGAAGTATCCTCCCTTCATAAATAACGAGAAAACAAAAATTAACAAAATACATGAAACAACTAATTTTAGAAGTTGGACAGCAAACAGGATATAACCATTACTCTGAGGGGCAGAAAATAAACATGATGAGCCCAACAATTGCCTTGGATATCTTTTTGGAGACCACAAAATGGGGTGGAGGGGAGTGAAGAGGAAAGGGAATTAAGTTGATGAGAGCAATCAGGTGAGTTGACCAGACTGAGATCAGAATCTGGGAAACGCTAAGCAAACTAAAATTTTCAGGACCAAGGATCAGAAATGAACATGCTAAGCAAAGGAAAAAGCTCCAGAAATATACATATGCCCCCACTTAAGTCTTTGTCTGAATATTATACTGTGTATGAATAGGGAGAAACTTCTAGAGACCAAACAAAAATAGCTAGTGGATCTGTAAGCTGTATCCAGATATCATAAAAAGCTTTTATTGACTTGTCTTCCAACCAGCCAGAGTGAAGAGACCTCATTGAATATACAGCTTTTCAGTAGAAAACCCAGAAGAGTCATGTCTTAGGAGTAGGGTTAAACTAGTAAAAGAGTAAAGTTTATTTTATACTCATCTAACAAAGCTTTAAAAACAAGCCTTAAAAGGATCAAGCTTATTTGCAAGTTAGTGAACCATGTATAAAAACAATATTCAAAACATTTTAAGGGAAGGCAATAAAATCCAATCAACAATATAACACTGACAATGTCCAACATCTGTTCAAAAATTACTAGATATGTGAAGAAGAAAACGTGACCCATAAACAGGAAAAAATCAGTCAATGTAAATAGATTAAGAATTAAAAGAGATGATATAATTAGCACACAATAACTTTAAAATGGCTTTTATAAATATGCTTAAGGATTTAAATAAAAATACGAGCATAAAGTGGAAAGAAAGGGAAGGTATAAAAATAACCAGATACAAAATTTAGAATGAAAAATGCACTGGATAAGATTTATAGCTGATTAGACTCTTTCACAAGAAGGGAACAGTAAGCTTGAAGACATAGTGATAGAAACTATCCAAACCAAAGAAAGAGAGAAAAGACCTAAAACTTTTAACAGAATATTAGTAACCTGTGAGACAATGCCAAATACTTTAACATACATGTAATTAGAGTCCTAGAAAGACAATGAAGATGGAGAGATATATATAAGGAAAGAGAGATGAAATGTTCCCAAATTTTATGAAAATTCAAAAGCCATAGATTGAAGAGGCTCAATAAGAACCAAGCAGGATAAAATACGTAAACCATAGAACAATCATTAAAAATTAGAACAAAGAGGTTTAAGTAATAAACCAACAGAGGCAATAAAATTGAATGTTTAAAAATATTCACTAAATATCAAGGCAGAAAAGAGGGGAAAAAAGAAAAACAACAAAAACAAGTAGCAAAATAGTAGACATAAACCCAACCATAGTGACAATACATTAAAAGTAAATAGTCTAAACATTCCAATTAAAAAAGCAGATTAGGTAAATACACAAGACCCAACTATAAGAAGTGCACTTTTAATATAAAGACACAGATAGTTTGAAATTTTAAAATGGCCATAGATACAGTAAACATAAGAAAGCTGGATGGGATAAATTTATCAAAGGAGGCTTCAGTACAAGAAATACTAACAGAGATAAAGAGGAATACTTTATGATAATGTTAGTTAATTCATTAAGAATACAGAAAAATCTTAAATGTGTATGCACCTAAAAAAGAGTCTCAAAATAAATAAACCAAAACCTACAAGAACTAAAAGTGGAAATAGCACCACAAATAGAGTTGGAAACTTTAATTCGCCTCTCTCAGGAATTCATTGAACAAGTACCAGAAAATCAATAAGAAAACTTAAAACCTGAACACTACTATCAAGCAACTTGACCTAATTGACTATAGAACATTACTCCTAACAATGGTATAATACACTTAATTTTCAGGTGAATATGGAACATTCACCTGGATAGACCATATGCCATACAATGAAACAAATGTTAATGAATTTTTTAAAAGATTGAAATTCTACAGAAAGAAAGAGAAAGAAAGAAAAGAAAGAAGGAAGGAAGGAAGGAAGGAAGGAAGAAAGGAAGGAAGGAAGGAAGGAAGGAAGGAAGGAAGGAAGGAAGGAAGAAAGAAAGGAAGGAAGAAAAGAAGGAAGAAAGAAAGAAGGAAGAAAGAAAGTTTAAACCAAGGATCAACAAGGATCAATAACAAATTAATATCTGGAAAAAATTATCAAATATTTGGAAATTGAGTAACATACTTTTAAAAAAGTTATTGATTAAAGGGGAAATCAAAAAGAAAACTAGAAAATATTTTGAGAATGAAAAATGTCAAAAAACTGTATATGAAATGAAAGCAGGGTTTAATTGGGAATCTGTAAATTTAAACATGTATATTAAAAGAGAAAGACAAGAATGATGATTGAAGTATCAACCTTAAGAATCTAGAAAACTAAGTCTAAATTAAACCCCAAGTAAGTAGAAGGAAGGAAGTAAAGAGGTAAAAGCAGAAGTCAATAAAATTTTAAATTAAAAAAAAGAAAGAGAAAAAACAGTGAAACCTAAAGATGGTTATTTTTATAGAGGCAATAAAACTGATAAATCTCTAACTAGATTGATTAAGAATAACAAAAATTATCAATATCAGGAATGAAAGTGGAGACTTTCATTAATAATAAACACTATAAACAATACTATACATCATTGATTTAGATGACTTAGGTGAAATGGTTAAATTCATGGATGACACAATTTACCACACTGCCACAAAAATAGACAGAAAATTTGAATAGCACAATTTCTATTAAAGATATGACATTTGAAATTAAAAGGCTTCCAACAAATAAAACTCTACCCAGGTGGTTTTACCGGGGAATTTCTCAAACATTTAAGGAAAAAATGTTTGGAATCTTAAGCAAGTTTTTTTCAGAAAATAGATTTTTAAAAAATAATTCCCAACTTATTTGATGAAGGTAGTATTACCTTGATACTAAAAGTAGTCAATAAAATATTTGCAAACCAAATTCAGCAACATTTAAAGAAGATAAATATCATAACCAAATGTGATTTATCCTAGGAATATAAGATTGGTGTAACATTTGGAAAAGCAATTAATGTAATTCACCATAATAAGAGACTAAAGCAGAAAAATCATACAATCATCTCAATAGAGTCCAAGAAAGCACTTTATAAAATTTAATAACCATTAATGATAAAAATTCTCAGAAAAGTAGATGGAAATATCTTCAAAGTGATAAAAGTAATCTACAAAAAAAGGTGATATCATATTTAATAGTGAAAGATTTAAGACCTTCCCCTAAGATGGGAAGTGAAGCATATTCACTCTCAACACTTGTATTTTATATTATGTTGAAATCTTAACCAGTGGAATAATGCAAGAAAAAGAAAAGACATACTAGTTGGAAAGGTGAAGGACAGCTGGTTTACAAATAACATGATTGTACAAATAGAAAATCCTAGGATATATACCAAAAGCTATTAGAACAACAAAAAAAGTGAATATAGTCATGTGCAAGACACAAAGAGAATAAACAAAAATCTACTTTTATTTCTACATACTGCCAACAAATAACAGGAAAATTAAATTTGAAAAAAATAACACTTCAAAAATCAAATAGCATGAAATATTTAAAGACAAGTTTGACTAAATATGTGTAAACCCTGAATGATAAAATTCCACAAACATACTATATATTACATACTATATAGTGACCTTTATCAAGATAATATGTTATTGCCATATGGGTAAGATATATAGATCAATGGAACAGAATAGAGAGTCCAGAAATAGAACCACACGTGTTTGGTTAATTGATGTTTGCCAGGTAATTAAATAGAGAAGACAGTAGTACACAGTAAATGGAGGTGGAAAAACAGTATCTTCACATGAAAGAAAATAAATCTTGATGCTTACCATACATAATATATTTTTAAAAAATTCAAAGTACAATCATAGACTTAAAGGTAAAACTAGAGCTAGAAAATTACTAAAAGAAAACATGGAACAATATCTTATTGACCTTAAGGTAAAAGAAAATATTTCTACAGAACACCAAAAGCACTAAATATTTTTAAAATTGATAAACTGGACTTCTTACAAATTAAAACCTTCTGTACTTCAAAGTGTTATCATTAGAAAATATAAATTCACACCACAGACTGGGAGAAATATACAAAAAATATCAAAAATGTATAAAGAATATGTTTTAAACCAGTATCTTAACTTAAAATGGCCAAAAAGTTCAAAGACCCTCTGCACTAGTTTGTGATGGTTCCCATAACAAAGTACCACGGACTGGGTGGCTTAAAAAACAGAAATTTATTTTCTCACAAGTCTGGAAGCTAGAAGTCTGAGATCAAGGTGCTGGCAGGCCTCTCTCCTTGGCCTATAGATGGTCATGTTATCCCTATGTCTTCACATGATCTTCCGTCTGTGCATGTCTCTGTCCAAATTTCCTATTCTTATAAGGACAGCAGTCATAATGAATTAGCGCCAATCCTAATGACCTTATTTTAACTTAATTACCCCTTTAAAGACCCTATCTTCAAATAAGGTCACATTCTGAGGTACTAAGCACTTCAACTTATGAATTTTAGTTACACAATTCAGCCCATAACCCCTTCATTTAAAAAAAGATATAGTAATGAATAATAATCATAAGCCCTGATTTCAAACTATATTACAAAGCTATAGTAATTAAAACAGAATGGTATTGGCATTAAAAACAGAACAGAAACCCCAGAAATAAACCCATGCATATATGGTCAATTAATTTACAACAAAGGAGAGAAGATTATAAAATGAGGAAAGGACAGTCCTTTCAATAAATTGTGTTGGGAAAACTAGACAGTCACATGCAAAAGAATGAAATGTCAACACTATTTTAGAACATACATAAAAATGAACTCAAAATGGATTAAAGGCTTGAATGTAAAACCTGAAACCATAAAACTCCTAGAAAAAAACATGGGCAGTAAGCTCCTTGACATAGGTCTTGGTGATGATTTTTTTAATCTGACACCAAAAGCAAGAATAAACAAGTGGGACATCAAACTAAAAAGCATCTGCACATCAAAGGAAACCATCAACCAAATGAAAAGGCAACATACTGAATGGGAGAAAATATTTGTACATCATATATCTGATAAGAGGCTAATACCCAAAATATATAAAGACCTCATACAACCCAATAGCAAAAAAACAAATACAATTTTTAAAATGGGCAGAGGATCTGAATAGACATTTTTCCAAAGAAGACATATAGATGGCCAACAGGTACATGAAAAAATGCTCAACATCAGTAACCATCAGGGAAATACAAATTAAACCCCAATGAGATATCACCTCACACCTGTTAGAATGGCTATTATCAAAAAGACAAGAAATAACAAGTGTTGGTGAGGACATGGTGAAGAGAGAATGCTGTGCACTATTAGTGAGAATGTAAAGTGGCGCAGCCACTGTGGAAAACAGTATGGAGGTTCCACAAAATATTAAAAATAGAATTACCATATGATCAGCAAATTCATTTCTGAGTATTTATCCAAAGAAAATGAAAACACTAACTTGAAAAGACATATGCACCCCCATGTTCATTGCAGCATTGTTTACAATAGCCAAGATATGGAAATATGGAAACAACCTAAGTGTCCATCAATGGATGAATGGATAAAGAAAATGTGGTATGTATATGTATTATATATATATATATATATATATATATATATATATATAATAAAATGGAATATTATTCAGTCATAAGAAAGAATGAAATCTTGCCATTTGTGAAACATTGATGGGCTTGGAGGGCATTTTGCTAAGTAAAATAAGTCACACAGAGAAAGACAAATACCATAGGATCTCTCTTATATGTGGAATCTAAGAAAACAAACAAACAAAAAAAAACAAGCTCATAGATACAGAGAACAGATTGGTAGTTGCTAGATGTGGCGGATGGGTGGTAAGAGAAATGGGTGAATTGAAATTAAAAGAATAATTAATAAGAACAAAACTAATTCTCAAAACCATTAATAATCAGGCTAATACAAATAAAAATTCATAATGAGATATTACTATACACCCACCAGAGTAGGTTAAATTATAAAGACTAATTATAGAATATGTTGGAAAGGATATAGAATAACCAAAACTCTCATACATAGCCAATGGGAATGCAAAGAGGTACAACCACTTTGAAAAACTGTTTGGCAGTCTCTTATGAAATTACACATATTTACCATATGACCAACAACTCCATGTAATCTACATGATTATACTCTAATATTTTAATCTATAGTAAGTATCAAACCATGTGCATGTCATCTGTCTCCAGCAATATCCCCAGAGACTAGAAAAGTGTGTGGCACATAATGAGTATAGACAAAATATTTATTAAATGAATGCAGGAATTTCTTTAACCAGTCCATTATCATTGAACATTTAGTTTATTTCCAATGTAAAGGTAAACCTTTACCTTCAACCATATCTCTGGTAATTAAGGCACATTCTAAGCTCCCTGAAGCATATTCCCTAATACTCTCCAGAGACTTGTAGCAATTTATATTCCTATCTGTAGTGTGATGCAGTTATCTCATTCTGTTCTCTCCCAGTATCAGGCATTAAAATTTATTGCACCTTTGCCAATTTGATTTGGAATTTACTTTTTAGTCTGCATTTTGTTAATTATCAGAGGTGTTTATCTCTTTCCATATAAGTTATCTGTGTTTCTTCTTTGCACATTTTGAAAAGACTGTTTTTATAGTTCTGCTTTTAGTGATATTCAAAAGCAAGTGTCAGTCATGTCTTCTAATCATAATATAGCCCATATAATAAGTTTTCAATTCAGAGCCAGGGCAGGGCTTTGTGTCCACTTTCTGCCACATGAGAACATTTTTATTAAAGAATATTTCATTAAGCATACTAAGCTATGTGTTTATTACATAGCTGCTTCACAAACTGTGTTTAAATTTTTTCCTACCAGAAATGTATTGATCTAGGTTTATGTTCAGTGAAGTTTTGGGTTGTGATATTTTGTGAGAGGCACCGAACTAAACATTTTATCTCAATTCCTCCTCATGTTTCACAATCAAGGGTATTGCAACCGTTTCTTTATTAGGAGATCATTCTACATGCAATTATATTTTCTGTGGAATAGACTGTGGCACTTGAAAAATAGCTCATTAGTAGTGCAATTATATATTAGAACTATAAATTCCATCGTTTTTTCTTAAATGCACATACATACACACGCATGCACTTTTACACACCACTCCAAATTCCCCAAACTAAAGGGAAAAATATCAAAAAAAAATTTTCAAGAAAGAAAATCCAACACTGAGTTTTAAAAATCCTTTCACAATGTAAGAAAGTTGAAAGGAGGATCTGATTTTCAATGCTGGTGCAATGAGAAACTGTTTGATCTCATTGGGCACACCAGTTAGGATATTGTGGCATTATACAGCCAAAAGGAGATCCTCACTCAAAAAAAAAAAGTATTTAGTGTCAACTATGGTCCAGAAACTACATGCAACCATAGGTTTTTAGAACAATATTAAAATGATGATGTATAGATGTTCCTGGGGACAAGAGTAAAAGATAAAAGAAAGTGGGTTGTAAGCAAGCAGAAAAGAGAGGATCGTGAAGACTTTCGTTAACGTTAGTGGCAACTTTATCACTGTGCCCAATTTTCACTTGTTTCCTCTTTTTTTAAATAAGAAACAGCCATTATAAATTTAGTGTAGTATTTGTCCATTTGAAAACATCTGAGAAACATGAACCTATTTTTAGAAGATGAAAAATAAGTCCTGGGTGTGTTTGTTGCCAAGCTGAACTTGGAACTAACAAAGGTTCCACATAGAGTGCTAGTGCCAGCCAGTCACTGATATATGGCTCAGTCCTTCCTTTCATTGACACAGAAAGGGAAAAAGTGCTGCAAAACTGCAGCCATTTTGTAGGAGCTGAATGTATCTAAATCTGTCACTTTTCAACAGTTGAATTGACATTGCATAGAAACACCATTAAGGTTTCAATAAAATGCATATGCATTAGGGGACGTTTAAGGCCACCTAATAGATCATAGTTTTCTACCCATATTTGGCAGTGGAGGCAGTCAATGGTATGCTGACATGGTGCTTAGCTTCCAAGAACTTAGATTCTAAAATAAACAATAGTGAGTTACAGAAGAACAAAAAGAGACTAAATACACATCACTTATCTAAAGATTTCCATGGAAGATTGCATTAGTTCCACCATTTTTAAATCCTCATGACAAGAATGTCTCACTTCTGAAATCCCTGAAATCCCTCATGATGTAATAAATGGAAAATAGTTCATTATCACTGTGTATATTGCTAGTAATAATGCCATTTAAGAAGCACTTTTTATCACAATACTCTGTGAAGTTGATATAAATATCTATATTTTACAGATCCAGAAGAAGAAGAAGAATATTCACTAGGTTAAATAATTTCCCAAAGTTACATTGCTAGTGAGCAGTGAAGCCTAGGTTCAAATTTCAGGCTACTTTCCAGGCCCTACCTCCTGATCAGATTTATATATAGTCTCTTAAAATAACTCTGATGGTCACTATATTTCTACCACCCTTGGAAAGTTTTTATTTTAAACATTTAATAATCTTTTAGGGACCTTCTGGAATCCACTGAACACTCTTCAACCTCATTCTCCTCCTGGTCAGCTGGGGAGGACAAGAGGTTAAAAGTCCTTTTCAGGAAAATAATAATTCCCGCTAAGAAGAGTGAATGTGAATTATGGAATCAATCAGTATTGAGCTGCATGCTGTAATTTCTATGCTCAACTATGAACAACCATGGGACTTCAGCCAAGTCTCACAAGCAATGTGCTACACACTCAGTAATCAGACTCATGCTTCATGTGTGACACTAATAACAGTGTCACAATACAGCCATAGACTACAGAGCAGGGCCACATGCTTTTGTGGTTTGAACCTATAGTGTAATATGTGCCCTGGAGTAATAGTGCCACTACTCTCACTCACAGAACAGTCCCTTCAAAACTGAGTTTGGAATGTTCATTTCCTTGCCTTTTCTTTCTTCATGCAGTTTACTAAATTTGTTTTCCCATTATAATATACGCTGAACATGCTTCCTGGGTGGATTTTAATTCAACAGCATAACTCTTCAGAATTAGACACAGAGGCAAATTCACCACCAATCAAGGCTTTTATTAATAAAACATGAAACTTTAGCCTCATATTGGTCAACTTAATTAGCATTCGGTAAAATAAGCTAAAAAAAATTTAAGTACCTTCTGCACAACAAGAGCCTTTAGCTTTGTATTACTTCCTTGCTCCTATATGGCCTAAGAAATTTTTCTAATGTCCCTGAAAGTTTTATCAATAGGTTAAAATGATAAGCTTCTGCAGTTAAGTTTTAAGTCTCTGAACATCAGATTAGCCTGAAATTACATTGAGGAATCACAGTGGGAACTGTTTAATGAGTTAATTAATACTCACTCTTCCAATAGACTGCACTCATTAATCTGGGAGATAAACAGCAGATGCTTTCTTTCTGCTTTCTGAAGTATGGTTCTTCTCCCACCTCCATTTGTCCATTTAACTATTTGATCCAATCAGGACAGCTTTTTGAGTAAGAATTGGATGTATTTCCAAGTTCAGTAGAATTCAATTACCTACAATGTGTCTAGGAAAATTTAGCTGCCCTGTTTAGAAAGCTAGCAAATTAGTTAGTCCCTTAGGTACCCCAGGAAATGCAATGATTTCACCTGAAAAAAATAGGTTTTTCTCAGTATGGAATATTACGATTAACTAGGGGCTGCTTCTAAGTTCAGGACAGTGATAACTCCGCTGCTACTTGTTAAAATCAAAAACAAACGGAGACAGCCTTGAAAAATTCCCTGAGCAGACAAAACCAGTTTAGTCAAACAAGCAAAGCTTAATTTAGCTTATTTTGCAAGACAAACTTAGCCTGGGTCATCTCTCGCTTATGCCTCTGGAAATCATAAGCAAACTTAAACTGCTTCCCAAAGTTGACATGAGGTAACCACTAAAAAATTCCCCATCATTTAAGAAAATTCTAACATTATAACCAATCACTGTGAAGAATTAAACAGTGACTGCTTTCTCACTATATAAACTGTTTTATAAAAATATACCCCTGAGCCTCCTTCCATGTTTTAGTTTGACTGCTCCTGATTTGCAAACTGTCCTTTCGGTGTGTGCACAATAAATTTTTACTAATTACTGCCTCAGAGATTCATTGGTTTTACTTCTGTTATTCTTAAACTTTTGACATTTCATGGCATCAGAAGTGGGATCCACAGAAGACCCTCAATGACTCCAAGGCCAGTAAGCTAACAGGTACTGCTACCCACAGAGCTCACTGAGTTCACTGTTCTCTCACTGACCCCAAATTTGAGGGTGTCTCTCTTGGATTCCAGCTCTCTGCTCTCTTTTTGTTTTGAGCACTTAGACTTTATTGTGCACACCTGTATTTTGTTTATCAACGCTTCTTGATAAGTCATCCTAATCTGCTCAAAAAGGGAAAAAACATGTGATTCCCTGTGTTTTAGAACTGCTGTTGGACAACAGAGCCCCTCACAATTAAGACGTCTTAGAAAATCTAGAGACAAAGATGGGTTCCACCTGGTCTACGGGCCAAGCTCTTGTGTCTTTTGGAGAAACAAGTGAACTTTTGGAACTGCAGTAGCCACTTTGGGGAACTTTATCTTAGGTAAGTCCATCTTAAAGAGAACCCTTAAAAGAGAGGATTCGAAACCTCTCAGAGACAATGGAATGCATTCTTTGATTGGTACACAGAAGCTTCTAAAACACAAAATGACTCCAAAAACAGCTCCAAGAGGTGGCCTTCAAGGTGGCAGAGGAATAGGCCATGGAGATCACCTTCCTCCCCACAAATACATCAAAAATACATCAACATGTGGAACAACTCCTACAGAACACCTACTGAATGCTGGCAGAAAACCTCAGACTTCCCAAAAGGCAAGAAAATCCTCACGTACCTGGGTAGGGCAAGGAAAAAAGAAAAAAATAGAGACAAAAGAATAAGGATGGGACCTGCACCTCTGGGAGGGACCTGTGAAGGAGGAAAAGTTTCCACACACTAGGAAGCCCCTTCACTGGCAGAGATGGGGGGTGGGCAGAGGGGAAGTTTCAGAGCCATGGAGGAGAGTGCAGCAATAGGGGTGCAGAGGGCAAAGCGGAGAGATTCCCGCACAGACGATTGGTGCTGACCAGCACTCACCAGCCTGAGAGGTCCGCTCACCCACCAGCACAGGTGGGGGTTGGGAGCTGAGGCTTGGGCTTCAGAGGTCAGACCCCAGGGAGAGGACTGGGGTTGGCTGCATGAACACAGCCTGAAGGGGGCTAGTGCGCCACAGCTAGCCGGGAGGGAGTCCGGGAAAACTCTGGAGCTGCCTAAGAGGCAAGAGACCATTGTTTCAGGGTGCACAAGGAGAAGGGATTCCTTCCCTGTCTGCCCACAGAAGGCAGAGCACCGCCTAAACGAGCTCCAGAGACGGGCGCGAGCAATGGCTATCAGCTAGACCCCATAGGTGGGCATGAAACGCTAATGCTGTTGCTGTTGCCACCAAGAATACCGTGTGCAAGCACAGGTCACTATCCACACTGCCCCCCCACCCACCCCAGGAGCTTCTGAAGCCAGCCACTGCCAGGGTCCCGTGATTCAGGGGCAACTTCCCCAGGAGAATACACGGTGTGCCTCAGGCAGCTGCAAAGTCACGTGGGCCTCTGTCACCATAGGCTCGCTCTGCATTCCAATTATAACTACCGTACCCTCCCTCCGCCCCAGCATGAGAGAGCCAGAGCCCGCTAATCAGCTGCTACTTTAACCCTGTCCTGTCTGGGCAGGAACAGAAGCCTGATGGCAACCTACACTCAGAGGTGGGGCCAAAACCAAAGCTGAACCCCAGGAGCTGTGCAAACAAAGAAGAGAAAGGGAAATTTCTCCATGCAGCCTCAGGAGCAGTGGATTAAATCCCCACAATCAATGTGAGGTACCCTGCATCTGTGGAATACCTGAATAGACAATGAATCAACCCAAAATTGAGGCAGTGGAATTTGGGAGCAATTGTAAATATGGGGTTTGCTGTCTGCAACTGACTTGTTTCTGATTTTTATCTATATCTTAGTATAGTTTTTAGTGCTTGTTATCACTGGTGGAATTCTTTATTGGTTTGGTTGCTCTCTTCTTTTTTTTATTATTTTTATTTTAATAATTTTTTTCTTTTCTTTTTTTAAAAAAATTTTTCCCCCTTTTCTTCTGAGCTGTGTGGTTGACAATGTCTTCATGCTCCAGCCGGGTGACAGGCCTGAGCCTCTGAGTTGAGAGAGCCAAGTTGAGGACATTGGACCACCAGAGACCTCCTGGCCCCATGTAATATCAATCAGCAAGAGCTCTCCCAGAGATCTCAATCTCAACGATAAGACCCAGTTCCACCCAATGGCCTGCAAGCTCCAGTGCTGGATGCCCCATGCCAAACAACTAGCAAGCCAGGAACACAATCCCACCCATTAGCAGAGAGGCTGCTTAAAATCATACTAAGTTCACAGACAACCCAAAACAAACCACCGGAGGCAGCCCTGCCCATCAGAAACACCGGATCCAGCCCCACCCAACAGAACACAGGCACCAGTCCCCTTCACCAGGAAGCCTACACAACCCACTGAACCAAAATTACCCACTGGGGGCAGACACCAAAAACAAGAGGAACTATGAACCTGCAGCCTGTAAAAAGGAGACCCCAAACACAGTAAGTTAAGCAAAATAAGAAGACAGAGAAATACACAGCAGATGAAGGAGCAAGGTAAACACCCACCAGACCAAACAAATGAAGAGGAATTAGGCAGTCTACCTGAAAAAGAATTCAGAGTAATGATAGTCAAGATGATCCAAAATCTTGGAAATAGAGTGGAGAAAATACAAGAAATGTTTAACAAGGACCTAGAAGAACTAAAGAGCAAACAAACAGTGATGAACAACACAATAAATGAAATTAAAAATTTTCTGGAAGAAATCAATAGCAGAATAACTGAGGCAGATGAACAGATAAGTGACTTGGAAGATAAAATACTGGTAATAAATACTGCAAAGCAGAATAAAGAAAAAAGAATGAAAAGAATTGAGGACAGTCTCAGAGACTTCTGGGACAACATTAAACACACCAACATTCGAATTATAGGGGTCCCAGAAGAAGAAGAGGAAAAGAAAGGGTCTGAGAAAATATTTTAAGAGATTATAGTTGAAAACGTTCCTAATATGGGAAAGGAAATAGTCAATCAAATCCAGGAAGCTCAGAGAGCCCCATACAGGATAAATCCAAGGAGAAACACTTCAAGAAACATACTAATCAAACTATCAAAAATTAAACACAAAGAAAAAATATTAAAAGCAGCAAGGGAAGAGCAACAAATAACATACAAGGGAATCCCCATAAGGTTAACAGCTGATCTTTCAGCAGAAACGGTAAGCCAGAAGGGAGTTGCAGGACATATTTAAAGTGATGAAAGGGGAAAACCTACATCCAAGATTACTCTACCCAGCAAGGATCTCATTCAGATTCAATGGAGAAATTAAAAACTTTACAGACAAACAAAAGCTAAGAGAATTCAGCACCACCAAACCAACTTGACAACAAATGCTAAAGGAACTTCTCTAGGCAGGAAACACAAAAGAAGGAAAAGACCTACAAAAACAAACCCAAAACAATTAAGAAAATGGTAATACAGATTCCCCTGGTGGCACAGTGTTTAAGAATCTGTCTGCTAATGCAGGGGAGAGGGGTTTGATCTCTGGTCCAGGAAGGTCCTACATGCCACGAAGCAACTGAGCCTGGGTGCCACAACTACTGAGCCTGAGTGCCACAACTGCTGAAGCCCGTGTGCCTAGGGCCTGTGCTCCAAACAAGAGAAGTCACCACAATGAGAAGCCCATGCAACACAACGAACAGTAGCCCCCACTTGCTGCAGCTAGAGAAAGCATGCTAGCAGCAATGAAGACTCAACACAGGCAAAAATAAAGAACTAAAATAAATAAAAATTAAAAAAAAAAGTTACTGCTAAAAAAAAAAAGAAAATGGTAATAGGAACATACATATCAATAATTACCTTAAATTAAATGGATTAAATCCTCCAACCAAAAGACAAACACTGGCTAAATGGATACAAAAACAAGACCCATAAATATGCTGTCTACAAGAGACCCACTTCAGACCTAGGGACACATACAGACTGAAAGTGAGGGGATGAAAAAATATATTCTATGAAAATGGAAATCAAAAGAAAGCTAGAGTAGCAATTCTCATATCAGACAAAAGAGACTTTAAAATAAAGACTATTACAAGAGACAAAGAAGGACACTACATAATGATCAAGGGATCAATCCAAGAAGAAGATATAACAATTGTAAATATTTATGCACCCAACATAGGAGCACCTCAATACATAAGGCAAATGCTAACAGCCATATAAGGGGAAATCAACAGTAACACAATAATAGTAGGGGACTTTAACACCCCACTTTCACCAATGGACAGATCATCCAAAATGAAAATAAATAAGGAAACCCAAGCTTTAAATGAGACATTAAACAAGATGGACTTAATTGATATTTATAGGACATTCCATCCAAAAACAGCAGATTACACTTTCTTCTCAAGTGCTCATGGAACATTCTCCAGGATAGATCATATCTTGGGTCACAAATCAAGCCTTGGTAAATTTAAGAAAACTGAAATCATATCAAGTATCTTTTCCAACCACAACGCTGTGAGACTAGATGTCAATTACAGGAAAAAATCTGTTAAAAATACAAAACACACGGAGGCTAAACAATGCACTACTAAATAACCAAGAGATCACTGCAGATATCAAAGAGGAAATTTAAAAATACCTAGAAACAAATGACAATGAAAACACGACAACCTAAAACCTATGGGATGCAGCAAAAGCAGTTCTAAGAGAGAAGTTGATAGCAATACAATCCTACCTCAAGAAACAAGAAACATCTCAAATAAACAATCTAACCTTAAACCTAAAGCAATTAGAGAAAGAAGAACAGAAAAACTGCAAAATTACCAGAAGGAAAGAAATCATAAAGATCAGATCAGAAATAAATGAAAAAGAAATGAAGGAAAAGATAGCAAAGATCAGTAAAACTAAAGGCTGGTTCTTTCAAAAGATAAACAAAATTGATAAACCTTTAGCCAGACTCATCAAGAAAAAAAGGGAGAAGATTCAAATCAATAGAATTAGGAATGAAAAAGGAGAAGTAACAACTGATACTGCAGAAATACAAAGGATAATGAGAGATTACTACAAGCAACTATATGTCAATACAATGGACAACCTGGAAGAAATGGACACATTCTTAGAAAAGCACAACCTTCTGAGACCGAACCAGGAAGGAATAGAAAATATAAACAGACCAATCACAAGCACTGAAATTGAAACTGTGATTTAAAATCTTCCAACAAACAAAAGCCTAGGACCAGATGGCTTCACAGGCAAATTCTTCAAACATTTAGAGAAGAGCTAACACCTATCCTTCTCAAACTCTTCCAAGATATAGCAGAGGGAGGAACACTCCCAAACTCATTCTACGAGACCACCATCACCCTGATACCAAAACCAGACAAAGATATCACAAAGAAAGAAAACTACAGGCCAATATCCCTGATGAACATAGATGCAAAAATCCTCAATAAACTACTAGCAAACAGAATCCAACAACACATTAAAAGGATCATACACCATGATCAAGTGGGGTTTATCCCAGGAATGCAAGGATTCTTCAGTATATGTACGTCAATCAATGTGATAAACCATATTAACAAATTGAAGGAGAAAAACAATATGATCATCTCAATAGATGTAGAAAAAGCTTCTGACAAAATTCAACACCCATTTATGATAAAAACCCTCCAGAAAGTAGGTATAGAGGGAACTTATTTCAACATAATAAAGGCCACCTATGACAAACCCACAGCCAACATCATTCTCAATGGTGAGAAACTGAAACCATTTCCTCTAAGATCAGGCACAAGACAAGGTTGCCCACTCTGACCATTATTATTCAACATAGTTTTGGAAGTTTTAGCCACAGCAATCAGAGAAGAAAAAGAAATAAAAGGGATCGAAATTAGAAAAGAAGAAGTAAAATTGTCACTATTTGCAGATGACATGATAATATACATAGAGAATCCTAAAGATACTACCAGAAAACTACTAGAGCTAATCAATGAATTTGGTAAAATAGGAGGATACAAAAATAATGCACAGAAATCTCTTGCATTCCTATATGCTAATGATGAAAAATCTGAATGAGAAATTAAGGAAGCACTCCCATTTACCATTCCAACAAAAAAAAATTAAATACCTAGGAATAAATCTACCTAAGGAGACAAAAGACCTGTATGCAGAAAACTGTAAGACACTGAAAAAATAAATTAAACATGATACAAACAGATGGAGAGATATATCATGTTCTTGGATTGGAAGAATCAACATTGTGAAAATGACTATACTACCCTAAGCAATCTACAGACTCAGTGCAATCCCTATAAAACTACCAATTGTATTTTTCACAGAACTAGAACAAAAAATTTCACAATTTGCATGGAAACACAAAAGACCCCGAATAGCCAAAGAAATCTTGAGAAAGAAAAACGGAGCTTGAGGAATCAGGCTCCCTGAGTTCAGACTATACTATACAACTACAGTAATCAAGACAGTATGGTACTGGCACAAAAACAGAAATATAGATCAATGGAACAGGATAGGAAGCCCAGAGCTAAACCCACGCACCTATGGTCACCTCACTTTTGATAAAGGAGACAAGAATATACAATGGAGAAAAGACAGCCTCTTCAATAAGTGGTGCTGGGAAAACTGGACAGCTACATGTAAAAGAATGAAATTAGAACAATTCCTGACACCATACACAAAAATAAACTCAAAATGGATTAAAGACCTAAATGTAAGGCCAGACACTATAAAACTCTTAGAGGAAAACTTAGGAAGAACACTCTTTGACATAAATCACAGCAAGATCCTTTTGACCCACCACCTAGAGAAATGGAAATAAAAACAAAAATAAACAAATGGACCTAATGAAATTTAAAAGCTGTTGCACAGCAAAGGAAACCATTAACAAGACAAAAAGACAACCCTCAGAATGGGAGACAATATTTGCAAACAAAGCAACTGACAAAGGATTAGTCTCCAAAATATACAAGCAGCTCATGCAGTTCAATATCAAAAAAACAAACAACTCAATCCAAAACTCGGCAGAAGACCTAAATAGACATTTCTCCAAAGAAGATATACAGATTGCCAACAAACACATGAAAAGTTGCTCAACATCACTAATCATTAGAGAAATGCAAATCAAAACTACAATGATGTATCACCTCACACCGGTCAATATGGCCATCATCAAAAAATCTGCAGGGCTTCTCTGGTGGCGCAGTGGTTGAGAATCTGCCTGCCAATGCAGGGGACACGGGTTCGAGCCCTGGTCTGGGAAGATCCCACATGCTGCGGAGCAACTGGGCCCGTGAGCCACAATTACTGAGCCTGTGCGTCTGGAGCCTGTGCTCCGCAACAAGAGAGTCCGCGATGGTGAGAGGCCCGCGCACCACGATGAAGAGTGGTCCCCACTTGCCGCAACTAGAGAAAGCCCTCGCACAGAAACGAAGACTCAACACAGTCATAAATAAATAAATAAATAAATAAAAGAACGTGAAGTTCTTTAAAAAAAAAAAAAGCAAACTGGGCTATTCATTTCAGTAACAGTCAAGTGGTCTTAGTTTGCATTCAATTTCCAATCAGTTTCTCAATCTATTTCATCTGAAGTCTTCACATTACCCACTATAAAAAATACCTATTTATAAAAAAAAAAAAAATCTACAAACAATAAATGCTGGAGAGGGTGTGGAGAAAAGGGAACCCTCTTGCCCTGTTGGTGGGAATGTAAGTTGATACAGCCACTATGGAGAACAGTATGGAGCTTCCTTAGAAAACTAAAAATAGAACTACCATATGACCCAGCAATTCCACTACTGGGCATATACCCTGAGAAAACCACAATTCAAAAAGAGTCATGTACCACAACGTTCATTTCAGCACTATTTAGAATAGCCAAGACATGGAAGCAACCTAAGTGGCCATTGATAGATGAATGGATAAAGAAGATGTGGCACATATATACAATAGAATATTACTCAGCCATAAAAAGAAATGAAATTGAGTTATTTGTGGTAAGGTGGATGGACCTAGAGTCTGTCATACAGAGTGACGTAAGTCAGAAAGAGAAAAATAAATACCTTATGCTATCACATATATATGGAATCTAAAAAAAAACAAAAAATGGTTCTGAAGAACCTAGGAGCAGGACAGGAATGAAGACTCAGACATAGAGAATGGACCTGAGGACACAGGGAGGGGGAAGGGTAAGCTGGGACGAAGTGAGAGAGTTGCATTGATATATATACACTACCAAATGTAAAATAGATAGCTAGTGGGAAGCAGCAGCATAGCACAGGGAGATCAGCTCAGTGCTTTGTTACCACCTAGAGGGGTAGGATAGGGAGGGTGGGAGGGAGACGCAAGAGGGAGTGGATATGGGGATATGTGTATATGTATGGCTGATTCACTCTGTTATACAGCAGAAATTAATAGATTGTAAGGCAATTATACTTCAATAAAGATGTTACAAAACAAAAGCAAAAACAAAAACAGTTCAGCATGCCAATAAAAAAATCTTTAGTGAAACACTTTGGCTGACTGAGCAGGTGAAGTTAACTTTGTCCGCCAGAAATACAACTTCGATCCAACTATTCTTTTGAGTTTTATACCTGAGACATGGCTAGAATTTTTAAAACAAAAGCTATATGATCTCTGCTTGCATCTGTCTGTATATTTATGTTTATGTTCATATGTTTTAGATATGTGATATTTTTCTACCTTAAAAAAAATTATAACCCATTTAAGTTATTTAATTGGTTAAATCTTAGCTCCTGGGAATCTCTGCTCCACGAAATTTTTCGATCTTTGGCTATTGCTCCCTTTTAGTCACTATATTAACCTCTCTAGTGTGTTGTATATGCTTAAAGGTTTTAAATGCCTATCTGCAACCACTCATATGCCAAATGATATCTATCAGAATCACTGGGTCATTTCTTGCTTATGCCTCTGGAAATCATAAGCAAACTTAAACTGTTTCCCAAGGTTGATATGAGGTGACTACTAACCAATTCCCTACCATGTAAGAAAATTCTAATATTATAACCAATCATTGTGAAGAATAAACAGTGACTGGTTTCTCACTGTATAAGCTGCTTTGTAACCACATACACCTGAGCCTCCCTTCCATGTTTTGGTTTGAGTGCTCCCAGTTTGCAAACCATCTCTTTAGTGTGTGTACAATATTATAAATAAAATAATAAAGCAAAATAAAATTTTACTAATTACTACTCCAGTGATTCCCTGACTTTGCTTCTGCTATTTCTGGGCATTTGAAATACTCATGGAATGTAAATTAAGAATACCAAAATTCTAGGACACTTTGAAACTGAGATGCCGGCAATCCAGTGTTCATTAAGACCAGACTTGTAAATGGTATATTCAGAGAGAAAAACTGAGATTGAGATAAACTAATGAAGTATACTTGTAGGTACATAAAAGTTCTATTAAAATACACAAGAAGCTATTAATCACACTAATTACTTCTGCAGACTGGAGTGATAGAGGGAAACTTTAACATTTCACTTTACACCTTGCTGTTCTTTTTTCCACCATAGATATGTATTACAGCAATAATAATAACAATAATACAAAAATGGGTGGAAAGAGTAAATTTGAAGGAGTGAACATTAAGAATCTTTAAGCCATGGAGGCAGATGTCCTTTGCTCCCAAGTTAGACTATCTGGATATATACATAGCCATCTGATTTCTCTTATTCAGACACAGAAATTTAACAAGTTTTAAATCCCAGAAGTATCTACCTCATAGCCACAATCCTTTTTGCCACTTAGAGAATCACCAGTACTGAAGAAAGGGCATTTTTTTAAGTTCTCTGTTAGAATTAAAAATAATTTTTTCTAATTGAAATTATAATAAAACCAGACAACAACTCACAAAACCCCATTTAACCTGTAATGTACCTATAATATGATACTAATAGCATTCAGTATGTATATCGCCCACACTTAAAAAGCTGACTTCCCTGGGTCTGTGATTTGCATTCCAAACAACTGACTTAGAAATGAAAATTATTATTCTAGGCTTGCCATTTACACAGCTTTGAGGTATGTATATGTAGAGGATATAAATATGCCATGAATATGCCAGCTGTTTTTAAAAACCCAAATGACAAACACAAAGGAATAGAAAGCTAGATAATAAGCTAGTAAGTGGAAAATATTGATGATATAAACATTAAAAATCTAAGCTTGAATTAGTGCAAGTTCAAAGTCCAGAAAATTTTCATCTGAATTCTATAACACAAAATTATATCAATTCCAGAATGAAGTAAATAAATTCAGACACAAACTAGATGCTTTCTTAAAAGACATTTAAAAAGGCACATAATCAATTTATGAATTATTTGTATAACTTTATAGGATGCCAGTATACAAAAAACAAAGATGATCTCAAATCCTTAAAAAACAAGTGCCGCACAGCCTTTAAGGAGAGCATGTGGCTGGCTGTGTTCTTGAAAACCTCTACCCAGCAGGATTCTGCTTTATTACTTTAATGAATAAAAAAGTAAAGACCAGTTGTTGAAGAATGAATTGGATAATGATATTAATTACATTTCCACACTTGATCTTAGTGTTCAGGAAAAGATTCTTGAAATGCCACCAAATTAAATATATACATAATCAAACAACCCACAACTGAAACTAAAACCTACCAATATGGTACTAGACAAGTCAGGTCATCTCTCTGGACCTTAATTTGATTATCTTTCCTTTGGATAACATGATATCTAAACCTCTTGTAAGCTCTAAGACAATTATGTTAATTATTTTTATTATCATATCCCATAGTCCAAGAATATAGTGAGTATATAATGTTATAGGAGAATATAAAAGGGAAAAGTATTTTCCAGGACTGTGATAAAAAGATAAAGGTTTATAACTAAGATTATCAGTCTCTGTCATTGACCAAGCTCACAAATAATATAAAAAATCATAGTTAAAAATGTGTCAGACAGTCAGGAGACAATGACAAAATGACATGGCCTGTGCCCTTGGGAGTGTTAGATTACAGTAGAAGTAGCAGATAGTTAAAAAGTAAGTACTTTAAAATATCATGGGTATAAGGACAGAAGTTTGTTGAGAGGATGGTGAAGATCATTACCAATGTACCCTTTTGTTTTTCAGAGCTGTTATTTATCATCACATAGTAGAAGGGAGAAGCACAATGAAATATGAAGTTAGATGGAGAAAGTATATTATATAGTGTTTTTATACAAATAAATAAAATGTTGAAATTCCAAAGAAAAAATGTTAGAGGAAAGGGCTAGACCGGTAAGGAAAAAAATGAAACCCTGAATCCCATAGCACTTCTCTAATGTAATAATTTCTGCTTTGGAGTCTGTGTTGCCAACACTTGTCTGTTTGCAAATAAACATCTCACAATTATTAATCATGTTTGCTCAAGCTGAATCTCTCCTTGAAAATTCAGCATCTGCAGGGAAAACACACACAAACACACATACACAAGAATATCTCTCTTCTGGGCATCCTCAGGCTGCAACTTGGGTACAGACATGCCAAAACATCTCTAACTATACAGCTGGTTTCCTGTGGAACCCATCAACCCAAAAGATAACATCCAAGCATGAAGCAGTTCGGTCAAAAACTGCAATACTTGCAGCATGTAAAAATTTGTGCTTTGATTTTTGTATTATGCCATGTGGTCTGCACTTAAAACTAACAAAAAACAGAATCCTGCTGGGTAGAGGTTTTCAAGAACACAGCCAGCCACATGCTCTCCTTAAAGGCTGTGCAGCACCAAAGCTGTGGCAGCAATGCTTCCCATGGTTTTAACTGGGACTGGGTTGTGGGTGTGTCTGGAAACCTACAATGATTGTGACACCAGTTGAAAACTTTAAAAGAATATTTTGCCATTTGTTACATGAAATTCTTCAAGCTGTCAAACTTGAGTTGAACCTTGAAAGAAATTGATCCTGAGCTCTTTGTCTGTAAAACTGGCTTCTTCAATCATGCTTTTCAGGAAAAATATGGCTCCTGTCAACCTGAGCTTTATGCTAATATACACACCTGGTTGGATGTGTATTTCCTTCCAAAGACTCAGCTATTGGAATAGGTTTATGGAGTTTATGGAGCATTTTGAAAAATGCATAAAAATGGGTGAATTACTACATCTTGACTTTGTATTAAAAAAAAAAACACAACATATGTGAGGGACTAATGCCAGAACAGATAAGACTGTTAGATGACATAGTTGAATAACAGAACATTTAGATATGAGTAGAACTGGTAGTGTGATGATATGGGGAGTTGTACTTTTCAGGAGTTTAAACTAATACTTCTAGACATAAGAAAATGCCAAACAAAATGCCACATTTGGCTTACCTAGTCCTCTGACAAAAACAGAAAGAACATTTTAAGGGAGAATACATAATTAGCCCCCTTGCTCCTAATTTTACTGATATAAATTGTTATTATGCTATCTTATTTAAATGAGATGATTATTTTACTATTATCACTGCATAAATTTGACAAAATATGGGCCTAATCACTTCCACATACTAACCTGGACTTCCGGTAGACTTCAGAACTATACCACTTAGTTTGTGTGGTCTTTTTGGCAACAGCAGGAAAGCAATACAAGCCACATCAGTTCTTGATTGAGGCAAGAGCAAAATAGCACTGTTTAGATATTCTGGTGCTACTACAGATTATAATTACAAATAAGGACTGCCCAAGACTTCAGGTCAGAAGTTCTGTGGCCCATGCAAATCAATGTTAGTATTTTGAAGCTCTATGGTGAATATTTCCAAAAGTAGGAAGACAAAACACAGAGTATAAGAAAAAAGCAAGATAAAATTGCCTGTTATTAATGCTTCAAAAATCATTTGGGTATATTCAAAGAAAAAGAACTGTGAGATAAACTTTCAACTTAAACCACAGTGCTGAAAACATCAGATAAAATAATGCTGAGCATGATATAAGGTTTGAGGTTCCTAGAAGGGGACTCACTTCATTAAAATGGAAAAAGCCTTGGCCCTGGGGTCAGAACAAGTGTGTTCTACTGTGAGCTTTGCCTTTGGGTAGTTCAGCATGAAACTTTTGGAGCCCCAATGCTTTTTCCTTAATTGTGGTCAAATATATAGCCTCATCAATTTTTAGGACCCAATTCTTCCTCCTTAAAATAGGAAGTTGCGGGTGAGATGGTTAGTCTCAGTTATCTCTGAAATTTTACAAAACCTTTCTACTAATTCTAATGCACGTGCTTCTAAGAGCATTTTACATTTCCTGTACCTAAGAATGATTAAAAAAATATTGACATGAAGATTCTCAAGCAAGAGTCTGAGTCTCTACAGATAACTTTGGAGGTCTGCTATATTTTATTGGATTTATTGTGCTTTGTCATACCAAGAGCATAAACCCTCTGCTTCGAAAAAAAAAAAAAAAAGGGAAAATCTTTGATTTTATCCTCTAGTCCCATTCAGCTGAAACTACAAAGACTGAAAAGCCCTGCATGTGTTATAAAAAGATGCTCTTATGACATGGCAGATTGTTTCAAAAGCTTTCTATGAAAGGAAAATTTAAACAGAAATTATGAGAACATATATTCCCTTTTGGACTATAACTCAATAGATGAAATTTATTTTCTGTCAAAGCATTGCTATGTCACCCTTGGCAGGAAAGTCATTCAACCTCTTTGGGTCTCAGATGGATGCTTTGTATGAAATTTGAATTACACCTAACCTGCCTGTAGGCAGGCATCTAAAATATGTGATCTCTTAAGGTGGATTTCAGCTCTAAGATCTATATTTCTGTGGTTTTAAGTTGGAAAATAATTTGATATACATTCCTATAAGACTCTGTCTTATAGAATTTTAAGGTTCTCCTCAGTGAACTATATTAGATAAATTCTCAGGGGCAGAAATAGAGCCACTAGATATTAGAAGCAAGTGTCTGTGTACATCTTGACCTACACAATATTATTACTTGTAGACTTCCTAAGATTGCAGAATGCCTGTCATCTATCCATATAATCCATTTGGATCTGTGTCTCTCTTCCCAAAGTTTATTTTTCTTGCCAATGAAAAGATCACTGACCCCAACCCAAGTAGATATTATACCAAAAAAAGTCCACTTGTCTAAGAATTTCCTGAAATTGCTCTTTAATAAAACCTAAGAACTTCTTAGTCATAAAAATATCTAATTTGGGAGAGGCCAAAGTCACTTGGAGACTCTAATTTATCCTTAGGTGCCAGCTGCAATACACTCTAATGGGTGATAATACCTTGTAACATTAACATCTTTGGTTATAACATGCAGTGGACTGCCACGGGCTAGAAGTAGCTAGATGTACATGAGCTCCAAGAAAAAGGGGGTTTTGTCTGGAGTTCCTGTATCACCCCTTAGGTAACAAGTTCGATACCTGATGACAAAGACTACTCATGGAAATGCAAAGGTGAGAGAGTTAAAAGGAAAACAAAATGATAGAGACAAAAGTAAGTAAATTTCATTCAACATGATTTATTAATTGAAAGCCTGTCACCTGCCAAGCACTGTTCTAGACACTGAAGACACAGCATTGGACAAAATTCTAGCAGAACATCACATGGGGACACAGCCTGGGAAGACAGAGATTGCACCAAAGAAAGCTCAATTGTAGGGGAACAGAATATCAGGAATAGCACAGCCAAGGGACAGGAAGAAAAGAGAGGCAAGAACTAAGAGCCAGATACCCAGAATCAGGGGGAAAGATGATGCAGTAGTCTAGAGAGCAGTCAATGATCACATTAACTGACAGGGCAGGGCTGGGTTTTTAATGCTGGCCCAGTTCCCATTGCTCTGTCTCTCTGATTCTTGAGAATCAAATCTTCACAAGGTGAGAGGCCAAGGAAGATTCTGACATTTAGACTATTTTAATACCTACAACGTTTTGGATATGAGACAAAATTGGCTCATTAAGTACCAAATTCTGCACAATAACAATCCTGTGCAGCAATAAATTACCCTGCATAGTGCCTGTGTATTTCAATTGAGTATATAACTACATAGGAGATAAGCTAGTTACTGACAAGTATTGAAGACAGTTGCTCAAAAAGGCATTAGAAGGTTAAGTAGAAAATTAGAAGCTGAAGGTCATAAAAATGTCATGGATCAACCAGGCATCAAATCAATATGAGTCATCAAGACCTAAAACTAAACATTATGCCCCTGAGGCTATAACCCTATACTTAGAACACACAGACACACACGTACACACACACAAACACCACAAAACACGCATGCATATAGAATCTAAGTATCAAAGAGAAGGGATCTATATCCTAGGAGGTGTGGAAGTGGGAAGGGAAGAGCTCAGATTGGTAAGTAATAAAAGCTATCATAACTAAGGGGTATAAGTACTTTATTGTCCTCTTGTGTGTTTGTAATTGCATTTGTGTTCAATTACCTCTTAAATTTCCTCCATCTCAAGTAGCAACAAAACTGACTCAATCTCAGTTTCTTATTCCAGGAAATTATTCTATCTTTACTTTTATCAGTATATTTAAACTGAATGTTCAAACTGCACCCCTCAGAATACCTAAAAATCAAGGTTACTAATGATTTCCACTGTATCATAACAAAAGCTACCTAACATTGGTTAACATCCAGCCCATTCTCGATAACTTTTGTCTGACCATTTGCTAAATTAGAAGCCAAAAGTTAATTGTAAGTCATTCTCTACTCTTACCTTAAGTCCCTGTACAGAAGAGTATCCTCCATCTGATGGCCTTAACTAAATGAATCCACCTTTGATTTTCATTAAATGCACTGAAATTAAACTCACCAAGGCTCAATAAACCAAGGCTCAATAACCAAGCCTATAATCTACTACTACTATACTATTACTACTATAATCTACTCTAATGATAATTCAGAAACAGAGAGAAAGACCTTAAATTCATAACATTGAACTTAATAATGGAAGGAAACTTGACATTCGGCCTTTCTGTAGTTTTAGACTCAGCTAATAATATGATAAATAATATGTAATTCCCACATGCACAATTAACTCTTAAATAAGCCTTTTAATCTTTGGAAATGTGAGATGAGAAGGTTCTTTCCTACTTTCTATTTTGAGATATTTTAGAGTATTAATATTAATTATAAATGTCATCTGTTGTTTTATTTACTTCAGGCCCCTAGGAAATTATAGAAAAATTCTGATAACCTAGTGCTACACAAATTTAACCCTTGTGCTATCAATATAGATTAAAGAACTCATTAGTCAACACTAACTCATTCAACATAATGATTTGAAGAAAGCAAGTCATTTTCTGAGTCAGGATGGGAGCAAAGAACAAATCGAAATGCACCATGTGCAGCAACGTTTATGATCACAGTCTTCTTAATTCAGAGATATGATAAGAATACATTGAAATTTAAGACAACCAGAAGATTCATGTCTTTTTCTCACAAAAATCTACTGATAGGACTTATACTCCAAAGAGATACCTTGTGAAGGTCCATCAGCATTGCTGAGGAGGAACACCTCTTTTTAGCATGCATGGATAGCCTACGGAACCCTCCTTTCTATGAATTCCTGTAGCAGTTATAACCCTAACTCCACTTGCATAAAGACTTAATTCACTCTCATAGTAGGGAAAATGATGACCAAGGGTGGGGGCATAGAAAGAAGAAATTGCTTTAACACCATAAGCTTTGCCAGTGGGAAGAAATGATGGAAATCTCTGCTGTGTATTCAATCCAATAGTCCATAGATATATCCAGAAACGGAATCTACAGAACAATCTCAACAATGTTGCTCTCCTTAATGGCAGTACTCTGAGACTAGGAGGGGAAGGGCAGAAGTCATAGTCATTAGTGGCAACAAGCAAATCATTCTTTTCATTTGAAATGTCAATAGGTCACTGCAGCTATAAGCTGTGAATCAGCCAGAATTACATTCTGTTTTGACTGCGTGAGGACCTCTGTAGCAATACAGTGAGACAGTTCAATTTACTTTTGCCAGCAAATAGTAGATAACTGACATAAAAATGTTTGGGGGTGGGGAGAGCTCAAGATGGAGGCCTACTAGTGGTATAGCTGCTTCAATTCTTCAGTTTGCATTGCCAGTGAATACTGGGAATTGTGAGGGAATCTCCCTTCTACCTTCCTCTTACCGTGGGGAGTATACTTAAAGGAAAAGTAAAAAGCAGATTGATCCATATGTTTTCAAAAGTCTTTCTGAGGTATATTCAGAGTTCAATTTTATGAACAATATAGTATATGTTGCCCAACCATCAACAGAATTTACACAAGAAACTGCTACTTGACTTACAGACTATGAAATGAATTCCTGTTTCTTTTATAGGCATTCTGATCAGAATTCAAAGATTTTCTGAAACAAAGATCTTCATGAGGCCATAGGAAGCCCTCTTTTGATCCTTTTGGGTTCCAGTAACTATACGTAACAGCAAAGCAAATAATCTCAACGAAAGATTTGACACTTGTTGAAGATCGTACAAATAATATCACACGACAACATGTGAGGAATATACGTAAAAAGCACCCTGCCTCTCTTTAGAAAAAAACAATTTCTGAAAGCTACTAGTTCCAAATTACTCTTCAACAACTGAGTAAGCTGACAAAAGGTCACTTAGAGGCAGTGGTTAGAATAAATTTTGATCACTAACTTGCTTTATGGTGATGGTCCCCTGTCCCCCACTAACAACTGGTGTTTTAAATTCTATTTATGCTTTACTGACATCACAAGCAAATTGAAAATGACTAAAGACAATGCATGAGTCTTCTCAGCAAGCAGTCTGAGAAATAAATAGCAATAACTCCTGATTAGCATGACTTTTAGCCAGAGGTTATAAATAATGAGTAACAGATGTCTGATCTGGAGTCCTTTATTACATTATCTTAAGCGAAATTCAGGTTTATTTTTAAGCTATTCTTGGATCAGATATTGTAAGGTAAAAAATGTGTTTTTATTAGCGGGAAAGAAATGTTTTTCTAGATGAACCAATTAGAAAAGATAAGGCTGAAAAATTAACAAGAGTATTTACCACATACTGAAGAAAGAGGGTTTTTATCTGAAATATGCTGGAATACTGAAAAAGAACATAATGGATAAGAAGAAAAGATATGTGAATTTTGTCTTGGATCTACCATGGCCTGGTTTGATGCAGAACAAGGCCAAGGAATAAAATGTATCACTGCCTCATCTATAGCATGGGAACATTATGAGAACTCATAGAGGTCAATAATTTGAAAGGGAAAGAATATAGTTAGGTAGAAGAGCAGCAAATGAAAAAAAAATGGAACCATATTAGTTTTACTGGTTTTCACATAGTCACAAAATGCAACAATACTTTTTGCATTCCTCATTTTTTCTCTTTACCTCTCTTTCCACCCACTACTTCCCACACCAGCTTGGCCTGGTAATTGGAACTTCCAGTTGAATCAGCCCCATGGAAATGGAGCATAAAAAACCAATACTAACCATAGCAGGAAAAAGAAAATCTCTAAATGTTTTAACTTGGATGTTAAATTTTCTCAGTTAATGAAAACTCATGAGTATAATTGCAAGATGAGGCAGTGAGCCAGTGAGTTATTATGTACCTGATAAGTACATGGCATTGTCTCAAGCACTGTGGATTAATTTAAAAAATAAATAAAACCAGATACTTGGTCTTAAGGAGCATAGAATATGTTGGGGACACAGACTGGAGAATATAATGTAATATATAATATAATAAAAGATTAAATTCTAAGATTACGTTTTAGAAAATAAGAGAAAAAATATTCACTATTATGTATATTTTAGTAACTATGATACCTAATTTCTTGCATTAAAAACTAAATAGAAATAAAAGATTAGAACAATGATAAAAAGCTCAGAAGGGAATGAGTGAAGTTGATTTTAAATCCCTTATATTGCACTGAAAGAAGGTAAAGATACTCGTAGACTTTGTTAAACAAACACATTAAGATATCTAGAAAAATCATTAAAAGGATAGACATGGAAATTATAACTCCCAAAATAGTACAGGGAGAAAAACTCATTTCAAAAGAAAACAGAAAAGAAGGAAAAGAAACAGAAAAATTAAAAATTGAAAACCCAAAGTAAGATTATAGATATGAATTTTAAAGTATTGGCAATTAAAACTAATGTAAATAAACTAAAATATTTGGTTAAAAACCAGATTGGTAAAGTGAATTTTTTAAAAATACAACTATGAACTGTTTACAAGAGATTAAAAAGAGTGTAAGAACACTGAAAGGTTGAAAGTTAAAGGCTAAAATTTACATGACAGATAAATTATAATCAAAATAATTATGGTATTAATAACAGATAAAATAGACCTCCACCTAAATATTATTGTTAGAGATAAATGCAAATACTGCTAGAGATCTAATAGTTTAAAAATTATTGCTAGAGATATTATAAATTATTGCTAGAGATATAATGAATGCATAATAGACATTAGGTGCATAATAGTGATATGTAGAGTAACTACATATTGATCAAAATTTCAATCCCCTAGAAAGACATAATTTTAAATTAGTACGCACCTCGTAATATAGGTTTAAAATATATAAAGCAGAAATTGCCAATGTACAAGGGGATTTTGAAAAATTTATAAAGATAATTGGAGCTATTTATACATCTCTCTTAACTGACTTATCGAGCAGATAAAAAAATCATTAAAGATACTGAATAACACAATTCATAAGCCACAAAAACTGGAGAGTTTAATTCTTCTCAAACATACAAGGAATGTTAACAAAAATTGACTACACAAGCCATAAAACAAGTCTTGACAAATTTTAAAAACACTAACACAATGCATAATATATTTTCTGACTAAAAACACAATTAAGTAAGCAGTCAATAGCAAAAATAAAATAAAACACTCATGCATTTAGAAATGTTAAAATAGGCTTTTATATAACCTATTGGTCAAAGAAGAAAGAAGATATCAAAATAGAAATTAGAAAATACTTAGAGCTGAGCACTATCTTCTAATCTAAGCATGCAGTTTTTCACATTTTAATATTTCTGAAATCAGAATGTATCTTATAGTCGATGATGACTTTCAATTTTAGTTGACCAGATGTAATTGCATTAACTGCACATAATTGTTTTTCCTGGTGACTTAAGAAAATTGTACCCTCCATATTTCATATTTAGAACCATTTGAGGAAGAAATACAAATCTTGTTTGTTGACTAAATATGATCCAGTGACATACTTCTGCTAAGATCAAAAAAGCACCAGCATCAAAACTCACAGAATAGCTGTGAGCATTTTGGAAGAAAATCCCAGGAAAAATAGCAAAACACTCTTTAATAAAAGCTCTTGATAGCACAGAGGATGACACACTGTGGACAAAAATAAGAGTCCATGACTCTGAATCAATAAGTGATTCAGAAGAGTTGAATTCTGGATGTAAAGAAGTTTATTAAATATCTTAACCAATTTAGTTTTATATATTTTTTCACATGTATGCACAAGAGCAATGTACGGCACAATTATATGTTTTAAAACATGTAAAGAATCTTTAAACAAGTATAAAATAAAAATTAGAAATGATGAGAAACTATTATGTTATCATCGTATTTTTTCTAAGTGTTATATAAAATAATAGTTATAATAGGTGATGAATTATGGTACTACGTATGAAAATTGTATGATAAACCTAAGAGAAAGTAAGTACTGAATACTTACAATACAGAGAAGAAAAGCTGAAAATAAATGAGCTCAGCAACCAAATGAAGAATTTTTTTAAAAAATAAAAAGAAATTTAATGAATGAAATAGCTAAGTGTAAAAACTAATGAAGATGAAAACAAAAAATCTGATGAAGACAGTAAACAAACCAAAAGTTGGTTCTTTGATAAAAAGAATAAAAGTGCCTAAAATCATTGGTCAAGGAAAAAAACAGAAATAAATAAAAATATAATTAAAAATAAACGATGGTGCAGCAGACTTAAAACAACTTTGTGTCAGAGATGAAAACTGTATGCTAATAAATGTGAAAATGTATGTGGAATAAACAAATTTCCACAAAATGTAATTTAGCAAAACTTAACACAGCAAAATGGCTCAAAAAAAGAGAAAACCTTTTCTTGATACTACAAATATTATAAATGGTACTATAAATATTGAAAAAAATGAATCAGAATTAGTATGTTATC